>NC_064304.1:60983849-61295007 GCF_023373825.1 Bactrocera dorsalis | reverse complement strand
AATTCCTAGGTGAACTAAGAAAATTAAACAAAAAGTGAAAAATTTAACAATTTTTCGCATATTAAAAAAATGCATTTAAAAAAAATTACTTTAAATCGTTTAAAAGCCGGACTGATGTTAACTTTTTTAAGGTATTTTAGGTTCACCTAGAAGAGAATTTAATTCCAAATACAACGAATTTTGATTTGTTTCGATAGGACGTTTACTTTTTTTCCTATCCTGCCTGCCAATTAAGAAAAATCGTAAATATGAAAAACCGAGAAATTGCGCGTCAAAATTTTAGCTTTCTGCCCAATCGCTCATATATCTGCTAGACGCTGGGTCACTATTTCCCTTCTAGCTACGAAAATATTAAATATTTTAAAACTTTGATGAAAGCAGGCCCCCTTAATATATTGACACAGCATTGAGAGTTTGACCATTCACAGTAGAAACCTACCCCCCAAGTGTACGTTTACAATAAAACCATCATGTCCGCCTCTGGTGAATCATCGTGAGTCAGAGTGACGAGAGGTCAAAGCGGGTTGCAAAAAGCATAAAATGCTGTAATAATTATTTAAAACAATTTTCAATTTTGGTTATGGAATGTTGTTTAATGCTGTTAATAAAAAATTATATTATACCATTTTGATATGAATAAATATGCGATATATTTCTAAGTGTTTTAATTAACTTATTCATGGACAAACTCGAAAGTTCAATTTTACTAAGAGGGTACCGGAAGAAATATATATAATAACATAATTTGATATTATAGGTTATAATAATTCGTTTGAACAATAAAGAAATTTACCATTGTAAGATATTGGGTTGTCAAAAAAGTCTTGCGGTATTTTCGGTAGTTGGCGCTGAAAGCGCGTAGTTCTAGTTTTATTCGTCGCATCGGGTCATGCTATACCTTTTTGGAAAGCTCATTTCACGCGCTAACTTTTGTCTTTGATTGATTGTCGTTTCTTTTAAGTCGTTCGTGAGTTATAGCGTCGCAAACATGGAGCAAAATAAAGAGAAAATACGGCATATTTTACAGTACTACTACGATAAAGGCAAAAATGCATCTCAAGCCGCCAGTAAAATTTGTGCAGTTTATGGACCCGATACAGTTTCCATTTCCACCGCACAACGTTGGTTTCAACGTTTTCGTTCTGGTGTAGAGGTGGTCAAAGATGCGCCACGCTCCGAAAGGCCTGCCGTCGAAAATTGCGATAAAATCGCTGAATTGGTCGAAAGATACCGGCATAGTAGCAGCCGTAGCATCGGTCAAGAGCTGGGCATGAGTCATCAAAAATTCATTTCAATTTTAATAAAAAAAAAATTCAATAAGAATACCGCAAGACTTTTTGGCAACCTAATATGTACATTAAGAAAAAATTTTAGAGACGATGTTTCCTATAATTTAAGTACCTATACATTCTTTTAATCGCAAATATTTTTTACGTTTTATATTTCAGCGCCAAGCAACGTAAATATTTACAATATATCATTTACAGCTCTTTACATAGGAGTAAAATAAATTACCATATTATTATTACATAATTCTAGGGTTCGTTTTTAAATATAGTCTGTATACTTCTAAACCAAAATATTTGTTGAATATCCTTACTGTTTTATACGGTAGCAGTCTTAGTATTTCAGCATTTAGCGATGTAAATATGTACAATATTTTATTTACAACTCTTTACATAGAAAAATTACCATACATACATATGTATCTTATCTAGGTATGTATAAAAAATGAATCGCAAAATGTGTTGCTAAGCTCTTAACTCAACAACGCCAGGATCAATTCGGCCAATTCTTTTTTTTAATGTTCGTTGAAGTTCAATGATGGTTTTTGCGAAATAATTGCCGGAAAACCCCTTAAAACAGCCCATTTGTTTTTCCCATACAAACGAATGAATGTTTGTTTGTTGGTAACGCCAAGAGAACGGCTGCAACAATTTTTTTGAAATTTCAGAGGTTGTTCGCTGTGGATCGGGGAAGGTTTAGAAATAAAAATACCTTATACTTTTCATGAGGAATAGTCGGAAAATTGGACTATTCCATAAAGTAACTTTTTTCCATACACATTTTTTTCCAATATTAGTTTGTTTCGTTTTTCAATATTTTGATTTGTAAATTATTTGAATTATTCAATTTCGGTCGCTTGCTTTTTTATTTCGGCTATTCAAAAGAAAAATTATTGAAAATTATTCAGTGAAAACTTTATGAGTGTTTCACAAAAAGTGATCAATTACAGATTGAAATTTGTTACGAAGCTACGAAGAGGTAGCGCTAATATCGCCCGAGCCAAATGAACGAGTACTCCCAGGATGCGATGACATACGTGTGGAATTATGGATCGCGGTCAATCAGCAACCGATCGTCACAATGTCACAGCACGACCTTTCTAGCAACAGCTACGGTGTTTGATGGACTTTATCTTGAAGCAACCTATGGTATATATGGTGCTGTTAGATGCTGGAAGTACTCTGTTGAGTTGCAAAAAGAGATCAAATTGATGAAATCATTTCTGCGGAATTTCCTGATTAGAGAAAGATCCAGTATTATATGAAGTGATGAAAATCAATATGGTGACAATAAATGCAAGAAACACTTTCCATGTGCTTTTTTATCGGAACTGGAAATGATGGATATCCACTCTATCGGCGCCGCTCACGAGACGACAATGGCAGAACATTTAGCATTCAATTTAGAGGCGTAAATATCGAAGTTGAGAACACATTGATTGTACCATATTCGACACTGTTGTCTAATTCACATTCAACTCATATCAGTGTTGAGTGTTGCAGTTTGGTGAAATCGCTAAAATAGTTTGTAAGTACGTCACCAAAGGAAGCAACATGGCGGTTATTGGTCTTGAACGAGATGAGATCAGCAAGTATCAAATGGGTCGATACTTGAACTGCAATAAAGTCGCATGCCACTGAAGGTCGCATACTTTTCGCGAAGATAATTTCGACATATTCTTCGACATAGCCTTCAAATTAGCTTCAATTATAGGATATGAACAAAATGACATTGCCGAAGACGTTTTATATCGTATTCGCTAAGATTTGGAAATGGGCAAATTTCGGTTGATACTTCCAGTGGTTTGATATCAATTTCACCTGCCTTTTATCAATTCACTTCAACAAAAGATGAACTCATCACGAATGTTTATCCGAACATTTGCCAAATTATCGTAACTGCGATTACTTGAGTGCACGCGCAATTTAGCCAAAAATACGGATGTTAATGACTTATACGGGAAGATTCAAAGTCAAATTCCAGGAGGATTGCGCGCATAAAAATCGATCGATTATATTGACAATGACAACGAAGCCGTGAATTATGCAGTGGAATTTCTAAATTCTCTGGATAGGCTTGGTATGCCGCAGCATAATTTGCGTTTTAAAGTTGGATCTGTGATTATCATTTTTCACAATCTTCATGCGCCGAAACTGTGTAATGGAACCTGTCTGATTGTGACGCAGTTATCGAATACAAGGGGAAAACCATTTCAGTTCAAACGAATTCAGTTTCCAGGGAAAATTGCATTTGCGATGACAATCAACAGGCCACAAGGATAGTCTGGAAATGCTATAATTTTCACACGATATGAAAAATATAAAGATATACGCGGCGTGTTCACGAGTTGGAAAACCATCTTCTCTGTACATTTACGCACCAGAACAGAAACCAAAAAATGTTGTTTATCAAGCTGCGCTACATTGAAAAAAATGTAGAAAAGTCGCAAATAAATGATTTTCAATACAATTTAAATTCAACTTTCTTTTCATTTCAAAACACATAATTTCACTCAGGGCCAGCTAGTAAAATATATTTTAGCTTACATTGCTAAGTTACAATTTTTGGATGTTGTTATTCACTTATGTATTTGCTTCGGCTTGTTTTCTTGATTTGATAGCGAACAATAGGTCTAATGTCACTGAGAATTCGTTCGTAATCGTCTAAGTTAATGGTGTGTATAATTTTGTAGCACCCATTCGAAATTTTCGCTAATCCCTGTTTTATTGTGATTAATGAGCTTTTATATTCGTAAACGTCAACCGCAGAAATCAGTTTTTTAAATGAGATTTATGTATTCGTTTATTATTTATAGTGATTATTATTACATTATTGTCTTTGCCTACTGTCTCTTTCTTAAAAATTGGCTTGTACTTTTTTTATTTGTTTGTCTTTTTTGAAAACTATTTCGCCTGGTTCATATTTTTTTTATTTTATACCTTTTTCTATTGTGCCAGGTTAACATTTTCTTTTGATTCCTAACAAGTTCGTGCCTTATATCGCTGTTGACAATGTCGTTAAAATCTTTTAGGTCTTGGTAGTTTATTCTATTAGTTCTTGCAAGAAAATGTCGGCTGGTTTTCTGTTTGACGCTGAATGAATCGTATTATTGTATCTATCTACAGCGATGTTAATAGTTTCCTTAATATAATAATGAAAATATTCGGTTTGAAGGCAAACCTGACTAGCTCAATTAAAGTAGAGTGCACGCGTTCTATGGCGCCATTCACTTATATCTTCTGAGAACGGGTCTAATATATTTCTATTCCCAATGCTTCTAAGTAATTTAACGTAATTGGACTGTCGAAACTGCCTTCGTTGTCCATTACCAATGTTTTTGGTACAGAGAAATAATGAAGCAGTTTTATTCGTTTGTCTCGGATATACTATATAAAACGGATTTGTTTTTTTTTCAAGAAACTTTCACAAATTTCGAAAATTTATCTATGTAGGATATATTTTTCGCCTGCCACTTTAATACTGTCTACGTGGAGGATTTCGGTGGGATAAGATGGAATAGGTGTAGCTTAGTTTTCGGGTTTGCAAGCTCGGCGGTGGCGGCTCGGCTCGTATTTATTGCAATGGCAAATTTCACAAGTTTTTGTATATTTTGGCCATTTGAAGAAAATAATATTTTTCCAAAATTTGTTCCTTGGTTTCTCTCCCATGCCGATGCGTTCTTTTGTGTTCTTCTTTGATAATCTGAAATTTATCTTCGTCTCTAGAAACATCTCTTACAATTCTCTTTTGGGTAATAATTCCAATTTTAAATTTTGAGAAATATTCTTTAAATATTTCTTGTAATAAGGCGATGAATTTTGACTCCTGATCTTGATGTGTTACTATATAGTGTCTATGATACATTGGATGTGGTTCTTCATGATTTTCTAACTCTTGCCCTTCAGAAATAATTATTTGTGATTTAAACATGTTTATTGGAGCTTCAAAATGAGGAATTAAATCAGAGCTGTCTTCGTCAGCGTCATGTTGAGAATTATCATCAGAAGATGACAGAACATTAATTTCCGTCGGTAGCCGGGATAAAGCGTCGGCAGAATGGTTAGTTTTACCGGGTTTGTATATTAATTTATAAATATACTCTTCTATTCTAGCCTCCAACAGTTTTGCATTGTTATTAGTATTACTTAAGACGAATGTAAGAGGGTGGTATGATCGGTTAATGTTTTTATTTCCTTTGCTCCGTATAAATAAGTTCTGAGTTTATTATAAGATAGCAAGCATATCTTTTTCGATAGAATAATAATCCTCTACTGTTTTGTTAAGATATCTTGGGATATAAGTAATTGGTTTACCTTTGCCAAATTCTCCTTGCGAAAGAACAGCTCCAGTGGCTAAATTGGAAGCATCTGTTGTTAAAATAAAAGCTTTTGTGAAGTCCGGAAATGTAAGAATTTGTGAAGACATATGTAATTCCTTTAAATCATTAAATGATTTTAAACATTCGAAGAAGAAATTTTTTCAAGATCGGACAGGATTCCATCCTGTGTAACAACATAACCAAAAAAATGGCACATGTGTTTTAAGAAATTTTGATTTTTCATAATTCACTTTTAATCCCGAATTGTGAAGGAATGCAAATACATCGTATAAATTTTTTAAATGTTCTTCTTTATCTTTACCTACAATAATGATGTCGTCGATAAAAACATAATAACTCTTACCAATTAAAGGTTTCGAAACATCATTAATCATCCTTTGAAAAATGAAATAGTCTCTGCTGATTTTTTGGTATATTTGAAGTATTCTGTGATCTTGCTACAGGAGTATAGTTTGGCATGTTTATGTAGTTTACTTTATGGGAGTGTTTTGACGGATCAACTTCCATCGGAATCGGAGGTTTTGGCTGACTGGGACTTGCTGGTGGCGACAATATTGGAGGTTGTTTAACATATAGGTTCTTGAATTCTAAATTTGTTTTTTTTTGTGGTCGTTAAGCCTATTTGGTGATTTTGCCACTATAGAAGAATTAGTGCTTTCATAATTTATATTATTAAAGGTTCTTGGATAAATTGTATGTTTCCTGAAATTGAGATTTTGGATCTCTAAACAAGAGGCTTAAGCTTCTGGTAATGTTTATGCTTTTTGGATGAATAACATCCTGGAGAGTTCATCGTGTACTCCTCTGACGAAAACTTCAAGTGCCCTATTCCTATATAGAATAAGAGCCCGTGACATCCAGACCTTCGCCATTTTATAATAGCTGAAGGTTTGTTGAACTATGCTTTGAACATAGGTAAGAACGATGGAAAAATGTGAAATTCGAGTCATCGTGGCTTTGGGTGGTAGCGGGTGGGACAAGTGCATAAAATAACAGCCAACTTTTGTTATTTTATAAAGCGTAATTTTTTTGATATGTTATTCGGAATAACATTACAAACCATCTTACACTTTTTATGGTGGCAATCCCTTGCCAGGCAGGATGGAGTCATGTGTAGAAGTTCACGCAAGTGATGAAAGTTCTCTGATTGCCATTCACTTGGGAGTGGCCAGAAACGATTCTTTTACATGTGACTCAAGCAGCTCACGACTTCCGGTCTTTGGCCAAGTATCCTCTGGGTAGCCTAAGAACATCCTTTTGAAGGCGAGCTAACGTGAGAAGGCGAAACATCCCCTGCATAGGGTTGTGCGCTGGGTTTGAGACCCGCCACGTAAAAAAAACACCCCCAATGAAAAACAACAAACAGCCTCGGATGAGAGACCGCCCTTTTGGTGATGACCATGGCAAACGAAATAAGGACTACGAATTGAGGGCATGCACCTGGAATGTCCGGTCCCTTAACTGGGAAGGTGCCACTGCCCAGCTGGTTGATGTCCTCGTGAAAACAAAGGCTGACATCACCGCCGTCCAAGAAATGCGATGGACGGGACAAGGACAGAGACGAGTAGGTCCTTGTGACATCGACTACAGTGGCCATATAAAGGAGCGCAGGTTCGGTGTGGGATTCGTGGCGGGAGAGAGACTCCGTCGCCGAGTACTATCATTCACTGCGGTGAATGAACGTCTAGCCACAATCCGCATCAAAGCGAGGTTCTTCAACATATCGCTGATTTGCGCCCACGCCCCGACGGAAGAGAAGGACGATGTGACCAAAGATGCCTTTTATGAGTGCTTGAAGCGCACTTATGTGAGATGCCCCCGTCACGATGTAAAAATCGTGCTTGGCGACTTCAACGCCAGGGTGGGCAAAGAAGGTATCTTTGGTACTACGGTCGGTAAATTCAGCCTCCACGACGAAACTTCCCCAAATGGGTTGAGGCTGATCGACTTCGCCGGGCCCCGAAATATGGTTATCTGTAGTACTAGATTCCAGCATAAGAAGATCCATCAAGCTACCTGGCTGTCTCCGGAACGAAAAACTACCAACCAGATCGATCATGTTGTGATAGACGGAAGACACGTCTCCAGTGTTTTAGATGTGCGTGCGCTCCGAGGTCCTAACATCGACTCGGACCACTATCTTGTTGCAGCTAAGATTCGCACCCGCCTCTGTGCAGCAAAAAACGCACGCCAACAAACACAAGGAAGGTTCGACGTCGAGAAGCTTCAATCACAACATACAGCCGAACGATTCTCTACTCGGCTTGCACTCCTGCTCTCTGAGAGCACTCGTCAACAACTCGGTATAAGGGAACTGTGGGACGGAATTTCAAACTCTTTACGTACAGCTGCAACCGAAACCATTGGTTTTCGGAAAAAGCAAAAGAACAGCTGGTACGACGAGGAGTGCCGTGTCGCAGCGGAGAGAAAACAGACTGCCTACCTCGCAACGTTACGATCGACCACAACACGTGCGGGATGGGATAGATACCGAGAGTTGAAGAGGGAAGCGAGACGCATTTGCAGACAGAAGAAGAAAGAGGCCGAAATGCGTGAGTACGAACAGCTCGATAAGCTGGCCGACAGGGGTAATGCTCGAAAATTCTACGAAAAGATGCGGCGGCTTACAGAAGGTTTCAAGACCGGAGCATACTCCTGTAGAACCCCCCAAGGTGATCTAGTTACCGATGCCCAGAGCATACTTAAATTATGGAGGGAACACTTCTCCAACCTGCTGAATGGCAGTGATAGCACAACACCGGGAGAAGGCGAACCCGATTCCCCAATCGATGACGATGGAGCAGACGTTCCATTGCCCGATCATGAAGAAGTTCGAATAGCAATTGCCCGTCTGAAAAACAACAAAGCGGCAGGGGCCGATGGATTGCCGGCCGAGCTATTCAAACACGGCGGCGAGGAACTGATAAGGAGCATGCATCAACATCTTTGTAAAATATGGTCGGACGAAAGCATGCCCAACGATTGGAATCTAAGTGTGCTCTGCCCAATCCATAAAAAAAGAGACCCCACAATCTGCGCCAACTACCGTGGGATAAGCCTCCTCAACATCGCATATAAGGTTCTGTCGAGCGTATTGTGTGAAAGATTAAAGCCCACCGTCAACAAACTGTTGGACCTTATCAGTGTGGCTTCAGACCTGGTAAATCAACAACCGACCAGATATTCACCATGCGCCAAATCTTGGAAAAGACCCGTGAAAGGAGAATCGACACTCACCACCTATTCGTCGATTTCAAAGCTGCTTTCGACAGCACGAAAAGGAGCTGCCTTTATGCCGCGATGTCTGAATTTGGTATCCCCGCAAAACTAATACGGCTGTGTAAACTGACGTTGAGCAACACGAAAAGTTCCGTCACGATCGGGAAGGACCTCTCCGAGCCGCTCGATACCAAACGAGGTTTCAGACAAGGCGATTCCTTATCGTGCGACTTCTTCAATCTGATGCTGGAGAAAATAGTTCGAGCTGCAGAACTCAACAGAGAAGGTACCATCTTCTATAAGAGTGTACAACTGCTGGCGTATGCCGATGATATTGATATCATCGGTCTCAACACCCGCGCCGTTAGTTCTGCTTTCTCCAGACTGGACAAGGAAGCAAAAGAAATGGGTCTGGCAGTGAATGAGGGCAAGACGAAATATCTCCTGTCATCAAACAAACAGTCGTCGCACTCGCGACTTGGCACTCACGTCACTGTTGACAGTCATAACTTTGAAGTTGTAGATAATTTCGTCTATCTTGGAACCAGCGTAAACACCACCAACAATGTCAGCTTAGAAATCCAACGCAGGATAACTCTTGCCAACAGGTGCTACTTCGGACTAAGTAGGCAATTGAGAAGCAAAGTCCTCTCTCGACAAACAAAAACCAAACTCTATAAGTCACTCATAATTCCCGTCCTGCTATATGGTGCAGAGGCCTGGACGATGTCAACAACAGATGAGTCGACGTTGAGAGTTTTCGAGAGAAAAGTTCTGCGAAAGATTTATGGTCCTTTGCGTTGGCCACGGCGAATATCGCATTCGATGGAACGATGAGCTGTACGAGATATACGACGACATTGACATAGTTCAGCGAATTAAAAGACAGCGGCTACGCTGGCTGGGTCATGTTGTCCGGATGGACGAAAACACTCCAGCTCTGAAAGTATTCGACGCAGTACCCGCCGCGGGAAGCAGAGGAAGAGGAAGACCTCCACTCCGTTGGAAGGACCAAGTGAAGAAGGACCTGGCCTCGCTTGGAATATCCAATTGGCGCCACGTAGCGAAAAGAAGAAACGACTGGCGCGCTGTTGTTGACTCGGCTATAATCGCATAAGCGGTGTCTACGCCAATTAAGAAGAAGAAGAATCCCTTGCCAGACACCCTAAAACTTTTATAAATTTTAATTCTACTTTCGTTATAGTATAAAAGTTAAAATTTTTACATGTTATTTGGGAGCGCATTAGAAGATGTTTTCTCAGTTGCCAGACAGTTTCGACAGTTCCTACCCGGCCCAGACAAACATATTGGGCCCCTATACCAAGGGTATAGGTGCGAACGGGAGGCAATATACAGTCGTATAGGTGCGAGTGAGATAGCGCGTTAGAAGCGATCGAATCATGTTATTGCGTAATTATTTACGACTTAATATTTAAATAAAAGTTTAAAAATTAACTTATTTGGTAAATTACTAAATAATGTCTAAATTTAATGCGAAATTAAACCTCTCATTAAAATTTGATTGCATAGCTAATAGATAAAAGGAATGAAAATATTTTTTTTGTAATTACGATATATAGGTTATAGAAATTATATATCATATCTAATTATTAGAAATATTTGTTTAAATTTTCAAAGAAGCAAATTTATTTATTTTAAAATTTAGAAAATTATAAACATTCTTCATAGCATTCATCATTAATATTAATTTCGTAATTTTCTTCACACTCTTCATCACTGCTGCACCATATTTCTTCTGGCTCATTATCAGTGTCATCTTCTTCGTTAGTTTCTGTAAGAAAAAGTTACACAATTATAAACAGCACAAATTTATGCATAATAATTTATATATATACCTGATATATGTATGTATGTAGTTTGCAGTGCATCGCTGACAAAATTCGGTAACTGATCGCCTTCAAACCATTTAAAATTGTATTGGCTGTTAACTTGTAGCCAATCATTGTTTGCTGGTTCATGTATTGATGGAATTTTCTTATGAGCATTATTCCAAATGGTGGATATATAATTAGCACGTCGAAATTGTTGGAATAGCTATGAAATACAAGGTGGCAGACTGTTCCCATCAAAATTGCGTATTTTTTTCACTGAAACGCTTCATTAACATCGCAGACCGCATAATTATTAATAAAAAATTGAAGACGGGCAGCATCAACATCAATTATCGTACCAACATTATATATATCACATATGAACTGCTGTATTATGTCAAAAGTGCTTTGTATTTGATTGATTGACTGTCGCCCAATTTTATAAATGCCTTTTGATATTTTTCTGTAATAATTAATATTTTATACGGTCTTAATTTTCCCAGGTTCGAAACCCAGGTAAGTTTTTGCAAATGGAGTCGCCTAACTTGGTGTTTATTTTTGTGAGGTCTACAAACCTCAAATTATTTCCAGTACCTGTTAGCATCCAAACACGGGAATCATTTGGTATATGGTGCATGTGACCAAGCATGATAGCAGCAATATCGGTATCGATACTTCTGATAACAATATCCGCTTGCGCTGGATTATTCGTGACATGAAATATTATTTTAGTATCAGCCTCTTCATGTTGAGGACATGATAACTTTTCCACAACCCTGGATTCTACGCTGTTGAACCCATTAATAACAAAAGACTGGCAATGTTTAAAATTGATACGGATGGTTTTATTATCAATAAATGGCGCCATTTCGTCAGCGTTCCCAATGCATTATAAAAAAGTCAACAAGAGCCGTTTTAAAGTTAGAATTTTTTAATTCTTTTGCAAAGTCACTCGGCTGAATTTGATCAGGTCCAGTTATGGTGTACTCCAATTGTGCGGATTCGAATCGCTGGGAATGTTCGTAATTTTTGATCGATGGTGTAAAGTATTGGTCGAATATAACGTCAACTCGTGATGCTCGCATTTGGGTAACCATTTGCAACATTTTTTGGAAATGCTGCTGATATTTTTGGAATATTTTTCATTGTATGCAACATCAAGAATCCATCAATTATTACGACATCTACATAACGTGATGGTTCATGTTCGACCTCTTTTTCCAAACATTTCATTAAGGCAGATTTATCCGTTTTGCAAATGGCACCATCCAAATGGCACATGGACAAAGGCACTGAGGTAATTGGATGTGATAAAATAAAAATATCTATATTATGATCCATGGATATTCCCAGAAAACGTCCAAACAGATCTCTCTGAATTTTAACTTCTTGTATTATACCACCAACTCGAATTTTCTTTTTTTTCTCATAATCTTTTGAAAAATTATTCATAGGTAGTCTTTTAATAGATTTTTCAAATCGATTGATATCTACGACACATTCAGAAGTAAATGTTTTCCTCAGATAATGCCCATTCTTTTCAATATTAAGAAGATGTGTTTCCACAAGTTCTTATGCTGCTTTACCAGAAATATTATATAATTGATCTGTTGGAACTTCTGAGCTGAATGGATTAATAAATTGATCGAAGGTCTCAATAAATTTTTGTAGCTGTGCGATATTTTTTTTTAATATGGTGAAATATCTTGGTGTGATTGTAGTCCTAACTCATGATGAACTTCAGAAATTATAGTCGATCTAATATCATGGTTTCGAGCCCAACGTTGTCGAGCCGAAATTGAATTTGTGAAGTGTATAACACCTGTCAGACTTCTTGCAGCATCTGCATTTATCATTTGTTCCAAAACCAGATCAATGGGCTGTCTTGAAAACGGCTTGGTCGTTCTTTGATACTGAAGAAGCCTTGTTTAAAACCTTCGTATAATTCTGGATGGGTTCCTGATACTTTTATTAAATTATCAACATCTTGTTACAAAAGTAGTATTAAGTTGTATTTGTGTTGCTATATGCATCCCTTATTATGAACAATAGCTGTAGGTATATGGAATAGCATTTGTCTTGTTGTAGACATCTGGCGTCGCACTGTCTGCTTGTCTACTTCAGCAATTGCTGAGTCTGGCGCCGCGGCTGTCTGCTTGCATCTGGCGCCGTATAGCATTATGTTCTGGTAATTTCCAGACGCAATATTCTAGAAGGACACGTCGGCATCAGCGAGAAGTGCGTGGCTATATAAGCCGTGGCAGCGCCAACGTAATCAATCAGTGCTAAGAGTAAATTGCTATAGTGTAGACGAGTTGTGAAATAAAGAGTTGTTGAATTAAATTAAACAGTTTTGGTTTTATTTGTCAATCCAGAGATACGAACCTAACAAAGTGAACTAGCAAGCAGTAAAATCGTAACAATTGGTGTCAGAAGTGGGATTGTCAAATAATCCAAATTCAAGATGGTTAAATTCGGAGAATTGGGAATTCAACAATTAAAAAAGGAACTGGAGGAGCGTAATTTGCCGATAAGCGGGCAAAAGGCGGATCTGCAGGCACGATTACGGGAAGCAATGGAAGCGGATGGAATTAATGTGGACGAGTTCGAATTTGTTGGGCCAGAAACTTCTACATTCTATTCACCAAGCGCCAAATCTTGGAAAAGACCCGTGAAAGGAGAATCGACACTCACCACCTATTCGTCGATTTCAAAGCTGCTTTCGACAGCACGAAAAGGAGCTGCCTTTATGCCGCGATGTCTGAATTTGGTATCCCCGCAAAACTAATACGGCTATGTAAGCTGACGTTGAGCAACACCAAAAGCTCCGTCAGAATCGGGAAGGACCTCTCCGAGTCGTTCGATACCAAACGAGGTTTCAGACAAGGCGACTCCCTATCGTGCGACTTCTTCAATCTGCTGCTGGAGAAAATTATTCGAGCTGCAGAACTGAATCGAGCAGGTACAATCTTTTATAAGAGTGTACAGCTGCTGGCGTATGCCGATGATATTGATATCATCGGTCTTAACACCCGCGCCGTTAGTTCTGCTTTCTCCAGACTGAACAAGGAAGCAACGCAAATGGGTCTGGCAGTGAACGAGGGCAAGACGAAATATCTCCTGTCATCAAACAAACAGTCGTCGCACTCGCGACTTGGCCCCCACGTCACTGTTGACAGTCATAACTTTGAAGTTGTAGATAATTTCGTCTATTTAGGAACCAGCGTTAACACCACCAACAATGTCAGCCTTGAAATCCAACGCAGGATTACTCTTGCCAACAGGTGCTACTTCGGACTGAGTAGGCAATTGAAAAGTAAAGTCCTCTCTCGACGAACAAAAGCCAAACTCTATAAGACGCTCATAATTCCCGTCCTGCTATATGGTGCAGAGGCTTGGACGATGACAACAACCGATGAGTCGACGTTGCGAGTTTTCGAGAGAAAAGTTCTGCGAAAGATTTATGGTCCTTTGCGCGTTGGCCACGGCGAATATCGCATTCGATGGAACGATGAGCTGTACGAGATATACGACGACATTGACATAGTTCAGCGAATTAAAAGACAGCGGCTACGCTGGCTAGGTCATGTTGTCC
The DNA here is from genome assembly GCF_023373825.1 of Bactrocera dorsalis. Taxonomy (NCBI): domain Eukaryota; kingdom Metazoa; phylum Arthropoda; class Insecta; order Diptera; family Tephritidae; genus Bactrocera; species Bactrocera dorsalis. Next base: position 61,280,735 of record NC_064304.1, on the reverse strand, counting down.
GGATGGATGAAAACACTCCAGCTCTGAAAGTATTCGACGCAGTACCCGCCGCGGGAAGCAGAGGAAGAGGAAGACCTCCACTCCGTTGGAAGGACCAAGTGGAGAAGGACCTGGCCTCGCTTGGAATATCCAATTGGCGCCACGTAGCGAAGAGAAGAAACGACTGGCGCGCTGTTGTTGACTCGGCTATAATCGCGTAAGCGGTGTCTACGCCAGTAAAGAAGAAGAAGAAGAAGAAACTTCTAACGGGTGATTTTTTTGAGGTTAGGATTTTCATGCATTAGTATTTGACAGATCACGTGGGATTTCAGACATGGTGTCAAAGAGAAAGATGCTCAGTATGCTTTGACATTTCATCATGAATAGACTTACTAACGAGCAACGCTTGCAAATCATTGAATTTTATTACCAAAATCAGTGTTCGGTTCGAAATGTGTTTCGCGCTTTAATTTTGTTCAGCGATGAGGCTCATTTCTGGTTGAATGGCTACGTAAATAAGCAAAATTGCCGCATTTGGGGTGAAGAGCAACCAGAAGCCGTTCAAGAACTGCCCATGCATCCCGAAAAATGCACTGTTTGGTGTGGTTTGTACGCTGGTGGAATCATTGGACCGTATTTTTTCAAAGATGCTGTTGGACGCAACGTTACGGTGAATGGCGATCGCTATCGTTCGATGCTAACAAACTTTTTGTTGCCAAAAATGGAAGAACTGAACTTGGTTGACATGTGGTTTCAACAAGATGGCGCTACATGCCACACAGCTCGCGATTCTATGGCCATTTTGAGGGAAAACTTCGGACAACAATTCATCTCAAGAAATGGACCCGTAAGTTGGCCACCAAGATCATGCGATTTAACGCCTTTAGACTATTTTTTGTGGGGCTACGTCAAGTCTAAAGTCTACAGAAATAAGCCAGCAACTATTCCAGCTTTGGAAGACAACATTTCCGAAGAAATTCGGGCTATTCCGGCCGAAATGCTCGAAAAAGTTGCCCAAAATTGGACTTTCCGAATGGACCACCTAAGACGCAGACGCGGTCTACATTTAAATGAAATTATCTTCAAAAAGTAAATGTCATGAACCAATCTAACGTTTCAAATAAAGAACCGATGAGATTTTGCAAATTTTATGCGTTTTTTTAAAAAAAAAAGTTATCAAGCTCTTAAAAAATCACCCTTTACAAAGGTAGAAGAAAAAGTAGAAGAACAACGAACATCATCAAGTGTAGACATGAACTTGCTGTTAGTGGCTATTAAGCAAATAGAAAATCGTCTGGCACAGCAAATAGCTGAAAATACAGAAAATGCAGTGCAAACAGAAAATCGTCTGGCACAGCAAATGACGCAAATAGCTGAAAATACATCACAGTTAGAGTCTCGCCTTACACAACAAATGACTGAAAATAATACGCAGTTAGAAAATCGTTTGGTACAACAGATTACGGAAAATACTACACAACTACAAAAACAAGTGCAAGAGAAATTTTCAAAATTTGAAGACGAATTAAGCACTATAAAAAATGACGAAGAAAATTTAAAATCAGAAGTTCTTCAATTAAGTAATCGTGTGCGAGAACTGCAACTACATGGCCCTGCACCATCAACAAATAATCAAAGATTGAAGGCACCCACATTCGATGGAAGTATTCCATTTCAAATTTTCAAACTTCAGTTTGAAAAGACAGCAGAGGCCAATAACTGGAATGCAGCGGACAAAGTGGCGTCCTTGTTTGTATCATTGAAAGGACCTGCGGCAGAAATCCTTCAGCCTATTCCAGACTGTGAACGGGACAACTATGAAGCATTGATAAGTGCGATAGAAAGACGATATGGTAGTGAGCACCGGAAACAAATATACCAGATCGAACTGCAAAATAGGGGTCGGAAGATGAACGAGTCATTGCAAGAGTTCGCAACTGAAATAGAACGACTGGCTCATTTGGCAAATGCGGATGCACCTGTGGATTACATTGAGAGGGTAAAAATTCAATGTTTCATAAATGGAATTCGTGATGTGGACACCAAACGCGTCTCATATGCATTGCCAAAAAGAACGTTTGCTGAAACGGTTTCGCACGCCCTCACACAGGAAACAGCTTCCCTACTAAGTAAACCAGCACACAAAGTACAAAGAGTTGAAATGGAACAACCGGCGTTGATGGAAGAAATATTGAAGACTCTGAAGACAATTGCTGCACCGCGAGTAAATACAACAGGCAGATGTTTCAACTGTGGAAAAGCGGGTCACTTTGCCCGAAATTGCAATATAAAAGTAAACCCATCAAAACGGAAACAACCAACAGATAACGAGGACGGAGCATCCACATCTCACAAGTCGTTAAACTAAAACGGAACAGTTCAAAGGGGTGTGAGCTGGTTCCCACAACTATTTGCCCCGCCATCTCGATATCACAAATAGGTCGCCATGGCAACAATCTTACTATCAACGGCATCGTAAATGGACGACTGTCAACGCTTACTTTGGATACTGGTGCCACACATTCAATTATCCGACCGGATGTGGTAAGAGGAACGGTTGAACCATTAGTCGGTTGCAAGCTTCGAACGGCCACCGGGGAGGAAGCAGCTGTCGCGAGAACAGTGTTTTGCGAAGTGATGATTGGTACCCTGGAAGTTAATCACACCTTCATTGTAGCAGAAATCACGGATGAAATTATAATGGGAGTAGATTTCATGATTGATCACGGGGTTGCTTTGGATTTAAGGAAGCAAATGCTGTTTTGCCAGAACATGGAGATGCCTATAAACACCGGATATGTGACCAACGTTGAAAGTAAGAGGGTGATTGTTGATGATAATCAGAGTATTCCACCAAAATCTGAGGCTATTGTATGGACTAAAGTGAATGAGGAGGTGGGACTGAAGAGTTGTGGATTGTGGAACCAACAAAAATAGATACACCCATATTGGTAGGAAGAACGCTTGTGAAAACTAGAGAAGACGCCACCATTCCGGTCAGAGTAGTGAATGAATTTAACACGCCTATAAGTCTGAAGAAAGGAGCAGTAATTGGACAGTGCCAGAATATAAGTGCAATAGCAACAGAAGCCTACTATTGAGCCACAGCAGATAAGTCCTACACCCCTAAATAATTTGCTGAACGAACTGCATGGAAATGAAAAATTAAAAGCAGAAAAACTATTAGAAAAATACGCATCCATATTTGCAAACGAAGGAAGCACAGGAAGAACCGGCATTGTCAAACATCGCATAAATACTGGAGACGCTAAACCAATCCGTAGGGTTCCACTAGCAAAACGTGAGGATGCTAACAAAATTATTGAAGACATGCACCAAAACGGTGTAATCGAACCTTCAATAAGTCCATGGAGCTCACCTATCGTCTTAGTTAAAAAGAAAGATGGTAGCACCCGTTTCTGCGTAGATTATAGGAAGTTGAATGATGTCACAAAGAAAGACACTTATCCTCTACCAAGAATCGACGATACATTAGACACCTTGTCTGGAGCGAAATGGTTTTTTACATTAGATCTACAAAGTGGATATTGGCAAGTCGAGACTGATGAATGTGACCGTGAAAAGACCGCTTTCAGTATGGGCGACGTGTTATGGGAATTCTCTGTCATGCCATTTGGGTTATGTAATGCGCCTGCAACGTTCCAGCGACTGATGGAACATGTGTTAAAAGGACTCAACTGGAAGACATGTTTGGTGTATCTTGATGACATTATCATCATGGGAAAAAGTTTTGATGATCATCTGAAAAATCTAGAGGAAGTCTTTCAGCGAATAGCATCAGCCGGATTACGCTTGAATCCCAAAAAGTGTTCATTATGGAAGAAGCAGGTCACATATCTCGGACATAAAGTGTCAACTGAGGGGATTCACACCGAGGAGGAAAAAATAAAAGCAGTTAAAGATTGGCCTCCAATTGAAATCCAACGCAGGATAACTCTTGCCAACAGGTGCTACTTCGGACTGAGTAGGCAATTGAGAAGCAAAGTCCTCTCTCGACAGACAAAAACCAAACTCTATAAGTCACTCATAATTCCCGTCCTGCTATATGGTGCAAAGGCCTGGACGATGTCAACAACAGATGAGTCGACGTTGAGAGTTTTCGAGAGAAAAGTTCTGCGAAAGATTTATGGTCCTTTGCGCGTTGGCCACGGCGAATATCGCATTCGATGGAACGATGAGCTGTACGAGATATACGGCGACATTGACATAGTTCAGCGAATTAAAAGACAGCGGCTACGCTGGCTAGGTCATGTTGTTCGAATGGACGAAAACACTCCAGCTCTGAAAGTATTCGACGCTGTACCCGCCGGGGGAAGCAGAGGAAGAGGAAGACCTCCACTCCGTTGGAAGGACCAAGTGGAGAAGGACCTGGCTTCGCTTGGAATATCCAATTGGCGCCACGTAGCGAAGAGAAGAAACGACTGGCGCGCTGTTGTTGACTCGGCTATAATCGCGTAAGCGGTGTCTACGCCAGTAAAGAAGAAGAAGAAAGATTGGCCTCAACCCACCAACATACATGAACTCCGCAGCTTCCTAGGTTTATGCACGTATAACCGCCGTTTTGTACCTGGATTTGCGAACGTGGCTAGAAGTTTACATGATTTAACAAAGAAGAATCGCCCGTTTGTATGGCAGTTGGAACAAGAAAAAGCGTTTGAGCAGCTTAAAGAACTACTTTGTACGGCGCCGATGTTAGCTTATCCAATACCTGGAAAGAAATTCATCCTGGATACAGATGCGAGCGCTTATGGAATTGGAGGTGTCCTGTCTCAGCTCATCGACGGACAAGAAAGAGTAATTGGGTATTACAGCAGAGTGCTCGGGAAACCAGAGAAAAACTACTGTGTGACGCGAAAAGAACTACTAGCTGTGGTGGAATGTGTAAAACATTTCCACAAGTATTTGTATGGACAACGATTCTTGCTGAGGACTAATCATGCAGCATTAAAATGGTTATTACAGTTTAAGAATCCGTAGGGCCAAATTGCACGATGGATCGAAAGATTACAGAATTACGACTTCGAAACGGAACATCGAAAGGGGATTCACCACAAAAATGCGGATGCATTATCACGTCGCCCTTGTCCACTGGAATGTAAACATTGCTCCAAATCAGAAGGAAAAGAAGGTATAATCGACGTGCGATTACTGAATATAACGGGTGATTTTTTTGAGGTTAGGATTTTCATGCATTAGTATTTGACAGATCACGTGGGATTTCAGACATGGTGTCAAAGAGAAAGATGCTCAGTATGCTTTGACATTTCATCATGAATAGACTTACTAACGAGCAACGCTTGCAAATCATTGAATTTTATTACCAAAATCAGTGTTCGGTTCGAAATGTGTTTCGCGCGCGTGTTTTGTTCAGCGATGAGGCTCATTTCTGGTTGAATGGCTACGTAAATAAGCAAAATTGCCGCATTTGGGGTGAAGAGCAACCAGAAGCCGTTCAAGAACTGCCCATGCATCCCGAAAAATGCACTGTTTGGTGTGGTTTGTACGCTGGTGGAATCATTGGACCGTATTTTTTCAAAGATGCTGTTGGACGCAACGTTACGGTGAATGGCGATCGCTATCGTTCGATGCTAACAAACTTTTTGTTGCCAAAAATGGAAGAACTGAACTTGGTTGACATGTGGTTTCAACAAGATGGCGCTACATGCCACACAGCTCGCGATTCTATGGCCATTTTGAGGGAAAACTTCGGACAACAATTCATCTCAAGAAATGGACCCGTAAGTTGGCCACCAAGATCATGCGATTTAACGCCTTTAGACTATTTTTTGTGGGGCTACGTCAAGTCTAAAGTCTACAGAAATAAGCCAGCAACTATTCCAGCTTTGGAAGACAACATTTCCGAAGAAATTCGGGCTATTCCGGCCGAAATGCTCGAAAAAGTTGCCCAAAATTGGACTTTCCGAATGGACCACCTAAGACGCAGCCGCGGTCAACATTTAAATGAAATTATCTTCAAAAAGTAAATGTCATGAACCAATCTAACGTTTCAAATAAAGAACCGATGAGATTTTGCAAATTTTATGCGTTTTTTTTTTTTTAAAAAGTTATCAAGCTCTTAAAAAATCACCCTTTAGAACCTAAAGATGATTGGACTCCTCACGGCATCAGAATCAATCAGCTGGAGGACCCTGATCTTGCAAAGCTGGTAATGGCCAAAGAAAATGGGGTACGACCAACAAAGGAACAAATAAGTAGCGAGAGTCCAACTGCAAAAGCATATTGGGCCCAATGGAACAGCATAAACCTCGTTAATGGATACCTTCATCGTACCTGGGAAAGCGAAGATGGCAAACAGTCTCGTCTGCTGATCATAGTACCGAAGTCCATGATCCCGAAAGTATTGAAAGAATATCACAATGGACCTAGTGGAGGGCACCTTGGGATTACAAAAACTATAGAGAAGATTAAACAACGGTTCTACTGGATCGGTTGTCGAGATTCCATAGCAGAATGGATAAGTAATTGCGTAGAGTGCATGGCAGCTAAAGGTCCTAAAGCCAAAAGTCGCGGTAGGCTACAACAGCACAACGTGGGATCACCATTTGAACGAGTCGCAATGGATGTTGCAGGTCCGTTCCCAACCAGTACGGCCGGAAACAAATATCTACTGGTTGTCATGGACTATTTCAGTAAATGGCCAGAAGTATATGCCTTACCAAACCAAGAAGCGAAGACAGTAGCCGAAGCGTTTGTAGAAAATTGGATAACAAGGTTCGGAGTGCCCGTCGACTTATACTCAGATCAAGGCAGGAATTTCGAATCTTCCATTTTCCAAGAAGTCTGTACATTATTGAGCATCCACAAGACACGGACAACAGCGTTACATCCACAATCAGATGGAATGGTGGAGAGATTCAACCGAACGCTCGAAGAACATCTGCGGAAAATCGTTGATAAAGATCAACGGAATTGGGACAAGTGCATCCAGATGTTCCTGCTGGCGTATCGTTCAGCGAAGCACGAGACAACTGGTTACACGCCAGCAAAGATTATTTTCGGATCTGATCTGCGACTCCCTGCTGATCTTAAGTTTGGAACGAATCCTACAGCTGTAAGAAATGATGGAGCTTATTGTTCTGCCTTAAAGGAAGAAATGAATGAATTGCATCTAATGGCAAGCCAGCACACGCATCTGATGAGCAATAAGATGAAGGACCGGTTCGATCAAGCGGCAAATTCAAAAGGTTTTGAAGAAGGTAATCTGGTCCTGTTGTACAATCCACTTCGAAAGAAAGGCTTGTCTCCGAAATTGCAGACAGCCTGGGAAGGACCCTATATGGTGATGAGACGACTTAATGACGTGGTATACCGCATACAAAGAAATGGAAAAGCACGATGTAAAATGAAAGTAGTACATTTGGAGAGGCTCGCCCCATTTGGTTCAAGAGGATTTGTGCCTAATCGCGACGATTAGGCTTTAGTGGAGGGCAGTGTTACAAAAGTAGTATTAAGTTGTATTTGTGTTGCTATATGCATCCCTTATTATGAACAATAGCTGTAGGTATATGGAATAGCATTTGTCTTGTTGTAGACATCTGGCGCCGCACTGTCTGCTTTTCTACTTCAACAATTGCTGAGTCTGGCGCCGCGGCTGTCTGCTTGCGTCTGGCGCCGTATAGCATTATGTTCTGGTAATTACCAGACGCAATATTCTAGAAGGACACGTCGGCATCAGCGAGAAGTGCGTGGCTATATAAGCCGTGGCAGCGCCAACGTAATCAATCAGTGCTAAGAGTAAACTGCTATAGTGTAGACGAGTTGTGAAATAAAGAGTTGTTGAATTAAATTAAACAGTTTTGGTTTTATTTGTCAATCCAGAGATACGAACCTAACAAAGTGAACTAGCAAGCAGTAAAATCGTAACAATATTTTACAGTCCATTGGGCATAATTTTGCTGGTTACAAATGAAGAATAAGTTTATAATTTTTGGCAGTATTGTCTTGGAAAGCTCGAAATCTCCTGTTCGAATACTTCGTGATAAATGTAAGTAGTGGTGAATAAGATTTATATAAATCAAATAAAATTGTTGAGTTTTTCCAAACTCGCCATTAAAACTTTGCTGTTTGTAAATCAGGTAATTATTCACAGTTCCTTCAGATTCTCATTTTCAATTTGGAATGATGATATTTTGCAGTTTTGCAGTCTTCGAAGTTATCTGTTAATGACTCATTTTTAATTTGCAAAAAAGATTTAAAATGCATTATTTACATTCCTAGTGCCATCAAAGGATGCGACCTTTTGCAGCGGTTGAAATGTTTTCCATCAATAAATCCATTATCAGAACCATTTGCTAGCAAATTACTTTCCACCGTTATATTTGTTAAGCCACAATCATTTATCAACTTTCCAACTGCCTTAACCCATTCAAGCCCACGGCGAACCGGAATTGAATTGAGATTAGAAACAAGGGAAAATAAAAATTGTGTTCATAGTTTATTTGGCTTCCGCTGTGGAAGGTGTTACATATATGTAACAGTGGGCAGTACCTTATAATTTCTGACTTCATCCTTTTTCACGTAAAATAAAGGGTGATTTTTTAAGAGCTTGATAACTTTTTTAAAAAAAAAAACGCATAAAATTTGCAAAATCTCATCGGTTCTTTATTTGAAACGTTAGATTGGTTCATGACATTTACTTTTTGAAGATAATTTCATTTAAATGTTGACCGCGGCTGCGTCTTAGGTGGTCCATTCGGAAAGTCCAATTTTGAGCAACTTTTTCGAGCATTTCGGCCGGAATAGCCCGAATTTCTTCGGAAATGTTGTCTTCCAAAGCTGGAATAGTTGCTGGCTTATTTCTGTAGACTTTAGACTTGACGTAGCCCCACAAAAAATAGTATAAAGGCGTTAAATCGCATGATCTTGGTGGCCAACTTACGGGTCCATTTCTTGAGATGAATTGTTGTCCGAAGTTTTCCCTCAAAATGGCCATAGAATCGCGAGCTGTGTGGCATGTAGCGCCATCTTGTTGAAACCACATGTCAACCAAGTTCAGTTCTTCCATTTTTGGCAACAAAAAGTTTGTTAGCATCGAACGATAGCGATCGCCATTCACCGTAACGTTGCGTCCAACAGCATCTTTGAAAAAATACGGTCCAATGATTCCACCAGCGTACAAACCACACCAAACAGTGCATTTTTCGGGATGCATGGGCAGTTCTTGAACGGCTTCTGGTTGCTCTTCACCCCAAATGCGGCAATTTTGCTTATTTACGTAGCCATTCAACCAGAAATGAGCCTCATCGCTGAACAAAATTTGTCGATAACACATTTCGAACCGAACACTGATTTTGGTAATAAAATTCAATGATTTGCAAGCGTTGCTCGTTAGTAAGTCTATTCATGATGAAATGTCAAAGCATACTGAGCATCTTTCTCTTTGACACCATGTCTGAAATCCCACGTGATCTGTCAAATACTAATGCATGAAAATCCTAACCTCAAAAAAATCACCCGTTACAATCTCAGCCAGCGTTTAAAGTTTGAATGCGGTGCGTTACATATATGTAACAGTGGGCTTGAATGGGTTAAAGTAAGCCATCATAATGTGAAATGAATGAAATAAATTATCGAATGTAGGCTTTTCTGTTGATAGTATCTGTAGAGCTACTTTCGCTATTGCCAAGTTATATGTAACTTGTATGGATTTAATTCAGCTGATATTTTTTTACTTTGATGCATTAATGGGAGTTAAATAAGATATGTGTTGTTGCGGCGTGTCACTATCATAAATCTGACTATTGAAACCAACCCACATGGGAACATCAGGTAAATCTGCCGCATGGCTAATCATCCAGATATTATCGACTTCTATGTATAATTGTAAATTTCCACGGAGTATAATTTCAATTTCACAATCTGTCGATGGCAGATCAGGGGTCATTTTTGGTTTTTTTGTATACTGAAGTTCCTCCGAAGATAAGTAAAACATCAAAAGTTCTTCTTTTTCGTTTCTTACTGCGTGGCGAATTGTTAATAGTAGGAAGCTGTTTTTCAGATACTTCTGATCCATCATCTGTATTTAATTCGATGTTTTGATAAATAATGCCTACAGTGTCGTGTAACGTGTCTTTACCACGTGTAGTTTCAAAGAAACGGTCCAAACTGTCAAAAGCCACTCCAGTAAAAAGTCCCTGTGCTTTTTTTTATTTTTTCAGGATATATATTAGACTTTCCTATCGAAGTATATGTTGCTTCTGTCTCGAGCTCTTCCACACCATTGCAACTAATGCAGTGACCATATCTATTAACAATGTCAACAATCTTTCTACTGCTTGTTGAACACTTCAATGTCATACCCAGCATAATATGTTTGGATATCTATACTCTACCATTATGCACTCCGTAAATAACGTCTTGACAATATGAGCGAACGTGGCGAACACATTTTCTATTATTTTTCCGTCGTTGATTTGTTCCACCAAAAAGTATAGTATAAAAGAATAATTATTGTTGTGGTATCTCAACTTCACCTGCTATTAAATGCTGTGCTGAAATATTTTAGGATGGTAATTTTTTCTTATTCATTTTTAATATTGTCTTGTGTAATATTAATGCTGCTTTTTGAAAGAAATTATCTGTTTCTAAATTTTCAAAAATTTTCTCATCTATTCCTTGGTGATAATTAGGTGCTTATAGTTTTTTGTTCTGGACCATAAAAAATTGAATGACCTTGCTGAACATTTTCATTAATTTCTCTTCTAGATGGTGTGCTGTAAAAGTGACATTAATTTCTATTGAATTTTCCGCAAATTCTTTTTTCAGATAATCAATATACATATATGTAGTATATTTCGTGCAGGTTTATCAGTACATAGCAACGTCCTCGCTTGATGACTTCTTCTTCAATGATGTTACTAATTTCTGTAAAAGCTTTCGCGATGATGATACCAATCACTTTTCAAAGAATGTTTTTTATTTACTGTTATTAAAATTAAGGTTGAGGTTGTATATGTAGCTAGTGATGCCTCTGTAGTTTCTATGTCCCTTTGTGAAGGCTGTAAATAAGATGGCTGTACGGTTAACTCAGGTAAAAACGATAGGTGAGGGTATGATATGTACTTATTTCATTTTCTGTTTGGTATGCTGTCTCTGTTTCAACGGATTTTTTTGAACGGTTCGATTCAGAGATAAACTATTTTTTCATTAATCCTGTAAATGATTTGTGGCACTCCCTAAGATAAACACTATCCGTATATTCACTAGGCAAAATAATGTCCTTATATTTTACATTATGTAATTTTCGTAATCTTAGAAATTATTCACATTTTTTTAAAGTTTAAAGTTTCTTCCATCACTTTTCTTACACACAAAACAATTTGATGCACTTTCAATGATTATAATGCTTTAATAAAACTTTATATTTTAAAAGCGTCACCACAAATAGCCAAGCGAGTACTATACTGATACAAAATAACTATAACCCAAAATAACAAACATCTACCGCACAATAACGGAAAGCTGCGCGCGCAGTGAAGACCTAACGCGCTATCTCACTCGCACCTATACGACTGTATATTGCCTCGCGCTCGCACCTATACCCTTGGTATAGGGACCCAATATGTTTGTCTGGGCCGGGTAGGAACTGTCGAAACTGTCTGGCAACTGAGAAAACATCTTCTAATGCGCTCCCAAATAGCATGTATAAATTTTAACTTTTATACTATAACGAAAGTAGAATTAAAATTAATTAAAGTTTTAGGATATCTGGCAAGGGATTGCCACCATAAAAAGTGTAAGATGGTTTGTAATGTTATTCCGAATAACATATTAAAAAATCACGCTTTATAAAATAACGAAAGTTGGCTATTATTTTATGCACCTTTCCCACCCGCTACCTTCCAAAGCAGTGTTGTCCAACGTGACTGTGTGCACGTTATGCTTGTGTTGGTTATTCTAGCGTCAACTGATCGCAAAATTCTTCTTTGCTTGCCTACGAAGTTGAATACAGTAGCACAATCGTGCTTTCACAGACACTTGTCGCGACATGTTGGTGTGAGGTGTCTGGCACTGTCCGTGCGCTATTGTACGCATAGGCCGTGGACAACGCTGTTCCAAAGCCACGATGACTCGAATTTCACATTTTACCATCGTTCAACAAACTTTCAGCTTTTATAAAATGACGAAGGTCTGGATGTCACGGGCTCTTAGACTAATAGCTATCTTTTAGTTCGCTTATAGCTTTCTCTGAATGAATTTGGGCCTTAATTTTACTAATAATAAGCAAGAGCAGATAATTTATTCTAGCATAGAATATGTCTATGCTCATATTTTGTTTGTATATACAAATTGAATTGATTTGATTGTGTTTCTGGTACGAGTGTTTGTTCTGCTATTATCATACTTGTTGCAGCTCTGATCCACACGCAACTTTAATGTCTTTAAACGCGAATAGAAGACACGATTTACATTGAGTTTAAATACCTGGAGTGAATCTGTGGCCCAAGAAGGACGTGAAGTTGTGTTTGGCCTGAGCAGTTTGCATACCCATAATGCGTCTGGGGCGGACAAAACGTAGGGCTATTTGGTTCAATGAGAACAGGTGGATGGTTTTTTGTAATTGTATTTTTTTCCTTTTTGTATTGAAATAAACAATTTTTTTTACAAAATAATGATAACATTCAAATCCATTTTTTTTTTATTTTCAAATTTATGTATTATGAAAAAAAAGTAAATTTAGTCTAAAAATTTAAAATGTAATCTATACATGACCTATGTTGAATATTGTTCAAAGCATGCATATTATTTGGTCCACAACGTGCACCGTGAAAATTTTTACTTATGGTTTTCAAACAATTCAAACAAATTCAATTTTTACTTACGGCTTATTGGGGTAGTCTTTTTATACCCTGAACAGGGTATATTAAGTTTGCCACGAAGCTTGTAACACCTAACGGCCAAATAACTTTCAGCAACCTATTTAGCAATGTTGTTAGCTCGAAAGATAACCGTATTAATGAGGCATATCCGAGATTATAAGAAAACCTGGCTGCCGACGAGTGGTTGTGCGAAAGAGCCATGAAGTCCCTTTATAACTCAATAGACACGATGATAACATTATAAAATAAAGATGATCATAAATAAAAAATACATTTTCATATCAATTACTTTTTTCTAAATTTCTGAGATCGAACGGGAAAATTACACTTAAAAAATAAGTGAATTTCTTACAAAACTAAGGGTTTTCCGAATTATAATATTATTTTTTCGTTAAGTTATAAAAATTATAAGAATTTTTTTTTCTTTAAATTAAAAAAATCTTACCGTTTGTATATTTAAAACGGTTAGGATTACGAAAATAAACTCTCTCCTTTGAAGAGCATTTAATTTCCTACGATATCCACATAACGAAATTGATTTTCATCCGATAGACTGAGAATCTTTCCGTTCCAATTAAGAGCTTATACGTGGATAGCGTTCCTTAGTAATGTCTATCAACCAATATTTCAGAGTACGAAGCGAAAAAAAACACTTCAAATTTTTAACCCACCCTAATATACATATAATATGTAAAAGTTTAGGGAAGTCCACATAGCCCATTGATTTGTGGTTTTTCATTGATGTATTCTTTCATTGTATATTTCACTTCAGTATTTGGAAACATCAAAGACGTTCGTTTGCATCTTTGTCCCGATTCATCTACACTTTTTTCTTTTTAACAGAAATACAAATTACTTTTTACAGTAAAGATTTACTTCACATCCATGAGAATACTTTTTGTGGTTTTAGTTTTCTGTACACTTCTTCATTGCTTCTGTTGTCAACAAAAATTTAAAATATCTTCCAATGTACAATGATTATGTACACAAGAGCAAAAATTATGCCGTAATAACTTAAACGTTAAACAGTATCCTCTCATTTAATTGATTTTCTTCTATATTTGAATCACCTGATAAGTCAAAAATATGTTACATACAAAATAGATGTAAATCTGCATGATTGGTTAAAAATGTGTTGTTTAAATAATATACGTTTAATCTCTTTCGGTTAATTGAACAAAAAACTGTCGGCTTTGCCGCACATACGCAGAATTTGTGATAAGTAAGAGTTAGCATCTCAACTGAAAATTGAATTCAATTGGCATAGCAATTAAAAACATATCGTCACCTGAAATGCAAAATAACGTAAGAACTTTTCATATGTAGGTTTACAGGAGATATTGAAACAAAACTTTCAAATCTGAATTAAAAGGAAATTATAAGTATATTTTAGATAAAAAGTAAAAAAATAGAGAAAATTTCAAAAAAATAAAAAAAAATTAATATTTATTTATTTGGTGAATTGTAATCAATGAATAACTAAATTTTGAACTTTTTGATGATATGTTATTTTGCATTTTAGGGGACAATATGTATGTTTATTTATAAGTTGAGGAGCAAGAGGAAGAAAATTACAATACAAGAATTACATACAAGACCTTCAAACATATTTTTATTTAGAAAACAAGTTTTTGTGTAAATTCTTTGGAATTGTATATTATTTTTTTAATAAACATGTTACGAAATATGTGAAGAGAGTCGTCTCTGAGCATTTGGAGAGTAAGGACAAGCATTTTCGCGCGACACGTTTCTGTTAGTGGTGCAAGCCGAAAATGCAGCGATCGTTAGAGCAGAGGTACCCAATTAAATTCTTTGTGAAGCTCGGTAAATCTGCGAAATATATACGTATATAAGAGAACATCCGTTTAAAAGCGAGTTAAAGTAAGAAATCAAAACATCCCCTCCACAGGATTGTGCGCTGGGTTAACGACCCGCCACGTAAACAACACTACCAATGAAAAAGCGTAAACAGCCTCGGATGAGAGATGACGACCATGGCAAACGCACTAAGTATAACGATTTAAGGGCATGCACCTGGTATCGTTGCCCACCTGGTTAATGTCTTCAATATAGTGAAGGCTGACATCAGTAAAACACCACGTAATTACGATGGACGGGACAAGGATTGAGGCGAGTAGGTCCTTGTGTCATTTACTGCAGTGGCCATATAAGCAAGTTCAAAATCGGTGTGAGATTCATGGTGGAAGAGGGACTCCATCGCCGAGTACTGTCATTCACCCCGGTGGATGAACGTCTAGCCACAATCCGCAACAAATCAAAGTTCTTCAATATATCGCTGATTTGTACGCCCCGACGAAAGGCAAGGACGATGAGTCCAAAGATGTCTTCTATGAGCACTCAGAGCGCGCTTTTAAGAGCTGCCCCCGCCTCGAGTCAAAACCGTGCTTGGCGACTTTAACGCCAGGGTGGGCATGGAAGGTATCTTTGGCACAACAGTCAAAAAATGCAGCTTCCACGACGAAATTTCCCAAATGGGTTGAAGTTGATCGACTTCGCCAGGGCATGAGATATAATTAACTGTAGTACTAGATTCCAGCACAGAAAAATTCATCAAGCACCTGGCTGCCTGCGGATCGAAAACTCACCAACCAGATCGATCATGTTGTAATAGACGGAAGACACGACTCGAATGGTTTAGACGTACGCACGCTCCGAGGCCCTAACATCGACTCTGACCAAAACATTTTGCAGCCAAGACTCGCACCCGTCTCAGTGCAGCAAAGAACGCATGTCAACAACCACAAAGAAGGTTCGACGTCGAGAAGCTGCAATCACAACAGACAGCCGAACGATTTTCGACTCGACTTGCACCTCTGCTCTGACGGCACTCATCAACAACTCGGTATTAGGGAACTGTGGGACGGCATTTCGAGCTCATTACATACAGCTGCAAAGGAAACCAGACGACCCCGATTCCCCAATCGACGACGATGGAACAGACGTTCCATTCCTCGATCATGAAGAAGTTCGAATAGCAATTACTCGTTTGAAGAATAACAAAGCAGCGGTGGCCGATGGATTGCCGACCGAGCTATTCAAACACGGCGGCGAATAACTCATAAGGAATATGCATCAGCTTCTTTGTAAAATATAGTCGGACGAAAGCATGCTCAACGATTGGAATTTAAGTGTGTGGTTAAATGAGCTTCTGCGCCCCCCTCTTAATATAATCTCACTACACACCACATCTTCACACCACACACGAGGACACCAGCACACAACTAACAAAAGGGACTGGCGGACGGCGTCGAGCCTCTTTTGTTCTCTATTTGTGCGCATATACGCAACAATATCGCGACCGCCGATCAACACACATTAATTTGTTTGCGTAGCCGCTGTCTTTTAATTCGCTGAACTATGTCAATGTCGTCGCATATCTCGTACAGCTCATCGTTCCATCGAATGCGATATTCGCCGTGGCCAACGCGCAAAGGACCATAAATCTTTCGCAGAACTTTTCTCTCGAAAACTCGCAACGTCGACTCATCGGTTGTTGTCATCGTCCAAGCCTCTGCACCATATAGTTGGACGGGAATTATGAGCGACTTATAGAGTTTGGCTTTTGTTCGTCGAGAGAGGACTTTACTTTTCAATTGCCTACTCAGTCCGAAGTAGCACCAGTTGGCAAGAATTATCCTGCGCTGGATTTTCAGGTTGACATTGTTGGACGTGTTTACACTAGTTCCAAGATAGACGAAATTATCTACAACTTCAAAGTTATGACTGTCAACAGTGACGTGGGAGCCAAGTCGCGAGTGCGACGACTGTTTGTTTGATGACAGGAGATATTTCGTCTTGCCCTCGTTCACTGCCAGACCCATTTGCTTTGCTTCCTTATTCAGTCTGGAGAAAGCAGAACTAACGGCGCGGGTGTTGAGGCCACTGATATCAATATCATCGGCATACGCCAGCAGCTGTACACACTTATAAAAGATTATACCTGCTCGATTAAGTACTGCAGCCCGAATAATTTTCTCCAGCAGCAGATTGAAGAAATCGCACGACAGAGAGTTACCTTGTCTGAAACCTCGTTTGGTATCGAACGGCTCAGAGAGGTCCTTCCCGATTCTGACGGAGCTTTTAGTGTTGTTCAACGTCAGTTTACACAGCCGTATTAGTTTTGCGGGGATACCAAATTCAGACATCGCGGCATAGAGGCAGCTCCTTTTCGTGCTGTCGAAAGCAGCTTTGAAATCGACGAAGAGGTGGTGTGTGTCGATTCTCCTTTCACGGGTCTTTTCCAAGATTTGGCGCATGGTGAATATCTGGTCGGTTGTTGATTTGCCAGGTCTAAAGCCACACTGATAAGGTCCAATCAGTTTGTTGACGGAACCTTATATGCGATGTTGAGGAGGCTAATCCCACGGTATTTGGCGCAGATAGTGGGGTCTCCTTTTTTATAAATTGGGCATAGAACACTTAAATTCCAATCATTGGGCATACTTTCGTCCGACCATATTTTGCAAAGAAGCTGATGCATGCACCTTATCAGCTCTTCGCCGCCGTATTTGAATAGCTCGGCCGGCAATCCATCGGCCCCTGCCGCTTTGTTGTTTTTCAGTCGGGCAATTGCTATTCGAACTTCTTCATGGTCGGGCAATGGAACGTCTGCTCCATCGTCATCGATTGGGATATCGGGTTCGCCTTCTCCTGGTGTTGTGCATTCACTGCCATTCAGCAGGCTGGAGAAGTGTTCCCTCCATAATTTAAGTATGCTCTGGGCATCGGTGGCTAGATCACCTTGGGGGGTTCTACAGGAGTATGCTCCGGTCTTGAAACCTTCTGTAAGTTTACCGACCGTAGTGCCAAGATACCTTCTTTGCCCACCCTGGCGTTGAAGTCGCCAAGCACGATTTTGACATCGAGGCGGGGGCATCTCTCATAAGTGCGCTCCAAGCACTCATAAAAGGCATCTTTGGTCACATCGTCCTTCTCTTCCGTCGGGGCGTGGGCGCAAATCAGCGATATGTTGAAGAACCTCGCTTTGATGCGGATTGTGGCTAGACGTTCATTCTCCGGAATGAATGATAGTACTTGGCGACGGAGTCTCTCTCCCACAACGAATCCCACACCAAACTTGCGCTCCTTTATATGGCCAATGTAGTCGATGTCACAAGGACCTACTCGTCTCTGTCCTTGTCCCGTCCATCGCATTTCTTGGACGGCGGTGATGTCAGCCTTTATTTTCACGAGGACATCAACCAGCTGGGCAGCGGCACCTTCCCAATTAAGGGACCGGACATTCCAGGTGCATGCCCTCAATTCGTAGTCCTTATTTCGTTTGCCATGGTCGCCATCAAAAGAGGGTCTCTCATCCGAGGCTTATAGTTGATTTTCATTGGGGGTGTTTTTTTACGTGGCGGGTCCCAAACCCAGCGCACAACCCTAAGTAGGGGATATTTCGCCTTCTCACTTTAGCTCGCCTTCAAACGGATGTTCTTAGGCTACCCAGAGGATACTTGGTCAAAGACCGGAAGTCGTGAGCTGCTTGAGTCATATGTAAAAGTATCGTTTCTGGCCACTCCCAAGTGAATGGCGATCAGAGAACTTTCCTCACTTGCGTGAATGAAAAGCTCTATTCAAACAAAAAAAGTGGCTTAGTGAAAAAACAAATTTAAAGAAAAAAAAAGGAAAAATTGTGCAAGCTATAAGACAAACTAGTGGAAAAGTAACTAAGTGAAAAAAAGGAAAATTGTGAAAGCTGCAAGAAAAATCTGGACGGTGACTACCTGAAAAAAAATAGAGAAAAATAAATTAAAATAAAATAAAATACGGAAATATTGGGAAACCAGCGGTGACTAAGGAAAAAAAAAAACGGAAAAATTGGGAAAACTGTAACATATTCGAAAACGGTGGTGACAACTAAAAAAGCCGTTGGTAACAAAAGCTGAAAAACAAAAACAAAAAATAACGGGTGATTTTTTTGAGGTTAGGATTTTCATGCATTAGTATTTGACAGATCACGTGGGATTTCAGACATGGTGTCAAAGAGAAAGATGCTCAGTATGCTTTGACATTTCATCATGAATAGACTTACTAACGAGCAACGCTTGCAAATCATTGAATTTTATTACCAAAATCAGTGTTCGGTTCGAAATGTGAAAATCCGCTTTTTTATCGACAAATTTTGTTCAGCGATGAGGCTCATTTCTGGTTGAATGGCTACGTAAATAAGCAAAATTGCCGCATTTGGGGTGAAGAGCAACCAGAAGCCGTTCAAGAACTGCCCATGCATCCCGAAAAATGCACTGTTTGGTGTGGTTTGTACGCTGGTGGAATCATTGGACCGTATTTTTTCAAAGATGCTGTTGGACGCAACGTTAGGGTGAATGGCGATCGCTATCGTTCGATGCTAACAAACTTTTTGTTGCCAAAAATGGAAGAACTGAACTTGGTTGACATGTGGTTTCAACAAGATGGCGCTACATGCCACACAGCTCGCGATTCTATGGCCATTTTGAGGGAAAACTTCGGACAACAATTCATCTCAAGAAATGGACCCGTAAGTTGGCCACCAAGATCATGCGATTTAACGCCTTTAGACTATTTTTTGTGGGGCTACGTCAAGTCTAAAGTCTACAGAAATAAGCCAGCAACTATTCCAGCTTTGGAAGACAACATTTCCGAAGAAATTCGGGCTATTCCGGCCGAAATGTTCGAAAAAGTTGCCCAAAATTGGACTTTCCGAATGGGCCACCTAAGACGCAGCCGCGGTCAACATTTAAATGAAATTATCTTCAAAAAGTAAATGTCATGAACCAATCTAACGTTTCAAATAAAGAACCGATGAGATTTTGCAAATTTTATGCCTTTTTTTTTAAAAAAAAGTTATCAAGCTCTTAAAAAACCACCCTTTACAAAGTTACCGGTACAAAAAAAAAAAAATTGTGAAAACTGTAAAATATGCTGGTAAAATTCGGTGGTGACAACTAAAAATGCCGTTGGTGCGAAAAAAAAATAATAAGTATATAGTTGGGAAAAAGAAAAAAAAAAACAAAAAGAAAGCCTGTGGTGGAAAAAAGAAAAAAAAGCAAATTTGAGAGGAAACAGTGGTAACAAAAGTGTGAAAAAGGTGAACAAAAGTGCGGTGCTAAACGTTACATACAGACATAATACATACATGTATGGTAATACAAAAAAAAAAAACAAAGGGAAAAAGTGAGGTGACAAAGTTGTGGTGCGCAGACGGAAAAAGTGGAGACAACCAATAAATTTCACAATGCAGTGAAAACGAAACCCAAAACGAGACAAGAGAGGAACAAGGAAACAGAACAACTACGCCAGCACCAAAAGGACTGGAGAGAGGAACAACAGGCACAAGCACAGGCACAGGCACACGCAAATTCAGGCAAATTCACTCACACAAATATTATCCCCAAAAGCCCCTGGCGGAAATCAAAGTGCGTGGTATCGTTTCCTATCATATCTATATCTATATCTTTTTTACGCATATATGTATGTTTGGATATCAAAAAACAAAACAACATTTTAAATTGCGGGTCTGACCAAAAATCCGGACAAAAAAGAACAAACTGTTTTCGACATTCGGTTTATTTTCCGGTAACAACCGAAAAAACGCTAACAAAGCAGTTTGGTACTGTATAGAGCGGATTACGGATTGCCGGTAAATGCTTACGGTTGTGTTATAACACAAAATCCATCCCAAAAACAAAACAAAAAATTTTTTCAAATATTGACTTGCACAATTTTCCCCTTATACTTAATCAAGTAAAGGGTGATTTTTTAAGAGCTTGATAACTTAAAAAAAAAAAAAACGCATAAAATTTGCAAAATCTCATCGGTTCTTTATTTGAAACGTTAGATTGGTTCATGACATTTACTTTTTGAAGATAATTTCATTTAAATGTTGACCGCGGCTGCGTCTTAGGTGGTCCATTCGGAAAGTCCAATTTTGGGCAACTTTTTCGAGCATTTCGGCCGGAATAGCCCGAATTTCTTCGGAAATGTTGTCTTCCAAAGCTGGAATAGTTGCTGGCTTATTTCTGTAGACTTTAGACTTGACGTAGCCCCACAAAAAATAGTCTAAAGGCGTTAAATCGCATGATCTTGGTGGCCAACTTACGGGTCCATTTCTTGAGATGAATTGTTGTCCGAAGTTTTCCCTCAAAATGGCCATAGAATCGCGAGCTGTGTGGCATGTAGCGCCATCTTGTTGAAACCACATGTCAACCAAGTTCAGTTCTTCCATTTTTGGCAACAAAAAGTTTGTTAGCATCGAACGATAGCGATCGCCATTCACCGTAACGTTGCGTCCAACAGCATCTTTGAAAAAATACGGTCCAATGATTCCACCAGCGTACAAACCACACCAAACAGTGCATTTTTCGGGATGCATGGGCAGTTCTTGAACGGCTTCTGGTTGCTCTTCACCCCAAATGCGGCAATTTTGCTTATTTACGTAGCCATTCAACCAGAAATGAGAAATGATATGTAGACCATAAATCGGACGTAAAGCGCGAAACACATTTCGAACCGAACACTGATTTTGGTAATAAAATTCAATGATTTGCAAGCGTTGCTCGTTAGTAAGTCTATTCATGATGAAATGTCAAAGCATACTGAGCATCTTTCTCTTTGACACCATGTCTGAAATCCCACGTGATCTGTCAAATACTAATGCATGAAAATCCTAACCTCAAAAAAATCACCCGTTATAAGCAGGATTGCTTAAAATAAGCTACGGCAAGCGTAAGCAAAAATAAAATTAAAAGCATATGTATGTTAAAATAACATTCTTATATTATAAATACATACATACATACATATATGTCCAATATTACATATTTACATTACATACAGAGAGCATAACTTGCTCATTTATTATTAACCAATTTATACGTATGTTTAACACTCAGATATTTAAAAATATTGTTGCGAATTTACTCCTTGCTAGTTTTACTTTACTGGGTTCGCATCTCTGGATTGAAAAATAAAACCAATAACTGTTTAATTTAATTCAACAACTCTTTATTTTACAACTCGTCTACACTATAGCAGTTTACTCTTAGCACTGGTTGATTACGTTGGCGCTGTCACGGCTTATATAGCCACGCACTTCTCGCTGATGCCGACGTATCCTTCTAGAATATTGCGTCTGGAAATTACCAGAACATAATGCTATACGGCGCCAAATACAGCTATTGTTCAGACAAGCAGACAGCCACGGCGCCAGACTCAGCAACCGCCCAAGCAGACAGCCGCGGCGCCAGACGCAGCAATTGTTTAATAGACAAGCGGGACAAGCCTTTCTTTCGAAGTGGATTGTACAACAGGACCAGATCACCTTCTTCAAAACCTTTTGAATTTGCCGCTTGATCGAACCGGCCCTTCATCTTTTTGCTCATCAGATGCGTATGCTGTCTTACCATTAGATGCAATTCATTCATTTCTTCCTTTAAGGCAGAACAATAAGCTCCATCATTTCTTACCGCTGTAGGATTCGTTCCAAACTTAAGATCAGCAGGGAGCCGCAGATCAGATCCGAAAATAATTTTTGCTGGCGTGTAACCAGTTGTCTCGTGCTACGCCAGCAGGAACATCTGGATGCACTTGTCCCAATTCCGTTGATCTTTATCAACGATTTTCCGCAGATGTTCTTCGAGCGTTCGGTTGAATCTCTCCACCATTCCATCTGATTGTGGATGTAACGCTGTTGTCCGTGTCTTGTGGATGCTCAATAATGTACAGACTTCTTGGAAAATGGAAGATTCGAAATTCCTGCCTTGATCTGAGTATAAGTCGACGGGCACTCCGAACCTTGTTATCCAATTTTCTACAAACGCTTCGGCTACTGTCTTCGCTTCTTGGTTTGGTAAGGCATATACTTCTGGCCATTTACTGAAATAGTCCATGACAACCAGTAGATATTTGTTTCCGGCCGTACTGGTTGGGAACGGACCTGCAACATCCATTGCGACTCGTTCAAATGGTGATCCCACGTTGTGCTGTTGTAGCCTACCGCGACTTTTGGCTTTAGGACCTTTAGCTGCCATGCACTCTACGCAATTACTTATCCATTCTGCTATGGAATCTCGACAACCGATCCAGTAGAACCGTTGTTTAATCTTCTCTATAGTTTTTGTAATCCCAAGGTGCCCTCCACTAGGTCCATTGTGATATTCTTTCAATACTTTCGGGATCATGGACTTCGGTACTATGATCAGCAGACGAGACTGTTTGCCATCTTCGCTTTCCCAGGTACGATGAAGGTATCCATTAACGAGGTTTATGCTGTTCCATTGGGCCCAATATGCTTTTGCAGTTGGACTCTCGCTACTTATTTGTTCCTTTGTTGGTCGTACACCATTTTCTTTGGCCATTACCAGCTTTGCAAGATCAGGGTCCTCCAGCTGATTGATTCTGATGCCGTGAGGAGTCCAATCATCTTTAGGTTCTATATTCAGTAATCGCACGTCGATTATACCTTCTTTTCCTTCTGATTTGGAGCAATGTTTACATTCCAGTGGACAAGGGCGACGTGATAATGCATCCGCATTTTTGTGGTGAATCCCCTTTCGATGTTCCGTTTCGAAGTCGTAATTCTGTAATCTTTCGATCCATCGTGCAATTTGGCCCTACGGATTCTTAAACTGTAATAACCATTTTAATGCTGCATGATTAGTCCTCAGCAAGAATCGTTGTCCATACAAATACTTGTGGAAATGTTTTACACATTCCACCACAGCTAGTAGTTCTTTTCGCGTCACACAGTAGTTTTTCTCTGGTTTCCCGAGCACTCTGCTGTAATACCCAATTACTCTTTCTTGTCCGTCGATGAGCTGAGACAGGACACCTCCAATTCCATAAGCGCTCGCATCTGTATCCAGGATGAATTTCTTTCCAGGTATTGGATAAGCTAACATCGGCGCCGTACAAAGTAGTTCTTTAAGCTGCTCAAACGCTTTTTCTTGTTCCAACTGCCATACAAACGGGCGATTCTTCTTTGTTAAATCATGTAAACTTCTAGCTACGTTCGCAAATCCAGGTACAAAACGGCGGTTATACGTGCATAAACCTAGGAAGCTGCGGAGTTCATGTATGTTGGTGGGTTGAGGCCAATCTTTCTTCTTCTTCTTTACTGGCGTAGACACCGCTTACGCGATTATAGCCGAGTCAACAACAGCGCGTCAGTCGTTTCTTCTCTTCGCTACGTGGCGCCAATTGGATATTCCAAGCGAAGCCAGGTCCTTCTCCACTTGGTCCTTCCAACGGAGTGGAGGTCTTCCTCTTCCTCTGCTTCCCCCGGCGGGTACAGCGTCGAATACTTTCAGAGCTGGAGTGTTTTCGTCCATTCGAACAACATGACCTAGCCAGCGCTGTCTTTTAATTCGCTGAACTATGTCAATGTCGCCGTATATCTCGTACAGCTCATCGTTCCATCGAATGCGATATTCGCCGTGGCCAACGCGCAAAGGACCATAAATCTTTCGCAGAACTTTTCTCTCGAAAACTCTCAACGTCGACTCATCTGTTGTTGACATCGTCCAGGCCTTTGCACCATATAGCAGGACGGGAATTATGAGTGACTTATAGAGTTTGGTTTTTGTCTGTCGAGAGAGGACTTTGCTTCTCAATTGCCTACTCAGTCCGAAGTAGCACCTGTTGGCAAGAGTTATCCTGCGTTGGATTTCAATTGGAGGCCAATCTTTAACTGCTTTTATTTTTTCCTCCTCGGTGTGAATCCCCTCAGTTGACACTTTATGTCCGAGATATGTGACCTGCTTCTTCCATAATGAACACTTTTTGGGATTCAAGCGTAATCCGGCTGATGCTATTCGCTGAAAGACTTCCTCTAGATTTTTCAGATGATCATCAAAACTTTTTCCCATGATGATAATGTCATCAAGATACACCAAACATGCCTTCCAGTTGAGTCCTTTTAACACATGTTCCATCAGTCGCTGGAACGTTGCAGGCGCATTACATAACCCAAATGGCATGACAGAGAATTCCCATAACACGTCGCCCATACTGAAAGCGGTCTTTTCACGGTCACATTCATCAGTCTCGACTTGCCAATATCCACTTTGTAGATCTAATGTAAAAAACCATTTCGCTCCAGACAAGGTGTCTAATGTATCGTCGATTCTTGGTAGAGGATAAGTGTCTTTCTTTGTGACATCATTCAACTTCCTATAATCTACGCAGAAACGGGTGCTACCATCTTTCTTTTTAACTAAGACGATAGGTGAGCTCCATGGACTTATTGAAGGTTCGATTACACCGTTTTGGTGCATGTCTTCAATAATTTTGTTAGCATCCTCACGTTTTGCTAGTGGAACCCTACGGATTGGTTTAGCGTCTCCAGTATTTATGCGATGTTTGACAATGCCGGTTCTTCCTGTGCTTCCTTCGTTTGCAAATATGGATGCGTATTTTTCTAATAGTTTTTCTGCTTTTAATTTTTCATTTCCATGCAGTTCGTTCAGCAAATTATTTAGGGGTGTAGGACTTATCTGCTGTGGCTCAATAGTAGGCTTCTGTTGCTATTGCACTTATATTCTGGCACTGTCCAATTACTGCTCCTTTCTTCAGACTTATAGGCGTGTTAAATTCATTCACTACTCTGACCGGAATGGTGGCGTCTTCTCTAGTTTTCACAAGCGTTCTTCCTACCAATATGGGTGTATCTATTTTTGTTGGTTCCACAATCCACAACTCTTCAGTCCCACCTCCTCATTCACTTTAGTCCATACAATAGCCTCAGATTTTGGTGGAATACTCTGATTATCATCAACAATCACCCTCTTACTTTCAACGTTGGTCACATATCCGGTGTTTATAGGCATCTCCATGTTCTGGCAAAACAGCATTTGCTTCCTTAAATCCAAAGCAACCCCGTGATCAATCATGAAATCTACTCCCATTATAATTTCACCCGTGATTTCTGCTACAATGAAGGTGTGATTAACTTCCAGGGTACCAATCATCACTTCGCAAAACACTGTTCTCGCGACAGCTGCTTCCTCCCCGGTGGCCGTTCGAAGCTTGCAACCGACTAATGGTTCAACCGTTCCTCTTACCACATCCGGTCGGATAATTGAATGTGTGGCACCAGTATCCAAAGTAAGCGTTGACAGTCGTCCATTTACGATGCCGTTGATAGTAAGATTGTTGCCATGGCGACCTATTTGTGATATCGAG
Source organism: Bactrocera dorsalis (assembly GCF_023373825.1). Classification (NCBI taxonomy): domain Eukaryota; kingdom Metazoa; phylum Arthropoda; class Insecta; order Diptera; family Tephritidae; genus Bactrocera; species Bactrocera dorsalis. The sequence continues at coordinate 61,254,711 of NC_064304.1, read as the reverse complement.
ATGGCGGGGCAAATAGTTGTGGAAACCAGCTCACACCCCTTTGAACTGTTCCGTTTTAGTTTAACGACTTGTGAGATGTGGATGCTCCGTCCTCGTTATCTGTTGGTTGTTTCCGTTTTGATGGGTTTACTTTTATATTGCAATTTCGGGCAAAGTGACCCGCTTTTCCACAGTTGAAACATCTGCCTGTTGTATTTACTCGCGGTGCAGCAATTGTCTTCAGAGTCTTCAATATTTCTTCCATCAACGCCGGTTGTTCCATTTCAACTCTTTGTACTTTGTGTGCTGGTTTACTTAGTAGGGAAGCTGTTTCCTGTGTGAGGGCGTGCGAAACCGTTTCAGCAAACGTTCTTTTTGGCAATGCATATGTGGCGCGTTTGGTGTCCACATCACGAATTCCATTTATGAAACATTGAATTTTTACCCTCTCAATGTAATCCACAGGTGCATCTGCATTTGCCAAATGAGCCAGTCGTTCTATTTCAGTTGCGAACTCTTGCAATGACTCGTTCATTTTCTGACCCCTATTTTGCAGTTCGATCTGGTATATTTGTTTCCGGTGCTCACTACCATATCGTCTTTCTATCGCACTTATCAATGCTTCATAGTTGTCCCGTTCACAGTCTGGAATAGGCTGAAGGATTTCTGCCGCAGGTCCTTTCAATGATACAAACAAGGACGCCACTTTGTCCGCTGCATTCCAGTTATTGGCCTCTGCTGTCTTTTCAAACTGAAGTTTGAAAATTTGAAATGGAATACTTCCATCGAATGTGGGTGCCTTCAATCTTTGATTATTTGTTGATGGTGCAGGGCCATGTAGTTGCAGTTCTCGCACACGATTACTTAATTGAAGAACTTCTGATTTTAAATTTTCTTCGTCATTTTTTATAGTGCTTAATTCGTCTTCAAATTTTGAAAATTTCTCTTGCACTTGTTTTTGTAGTTGTGTAGTATTTTCCGTAATCTGTTGTACCAAACGCTTTTCTAACTGCGTATTATTTTCAGTCATTTGTTGCATAAGGCAAGACTTTAACTGTGATGTATTTTCAGCTATTATTTGGTTCATAGCCACTAACAGCATGTTCGTGTCCACACTTGATCATGTTCGTTGTTCTTCTACCTTTGTAGAAGTTTCTGGCCCATCAAATTCGAACTCGTCCACATTAATTCCATCCGCTTCCATTGCAGATCCGCCTTTTGCCCGCTTATCGGCAAATTACGCTCCTCCAGTTCTTTTTTTAATTGCTGATTTCTCAATTCTCCGAATTTAACCATTTTGAATTTGGATTATTTGACAATCCCATGCTAGTTTTATTTTACTGGGTTCGTATCTCTGGATTGACAAATAAAACCAATAACTGTTTAATTTAATTCAACAACTCTTTATTTTACAACTCGTCTACACTATAGCAGTTTACTCTTAGCACTGGTTGATTACGTTGGCGCTGCCACGGCTTATATAGCCACGCACTTCTCGCTGATGCCGACGTGTCCTTCTAGAATATTGCGTCTGGAAATTACCAGAACATAATGCTATACGGCGCCAAATGCAGCTATTGTTCAGACAAGCAGACAGCCACGGCGCCAGACTCAGCAACCGCCCAACCAGACAAGCAGACAGCCGCGGCGCCAGATGTCTACAACAAGAAAGCTATAATAAGGGATGTATATAGCAATACAAATACAACTTAATACTACTTTTGTAACAATATATATGTACATACATCTAAAATCAAAAGATCTTTCTCTTTTTTCGCGGCCTCTTCTTTAAGTAATTAATTCTTTATTCCATTTGAAAACTCTTATTAACTTAAAAGAGTTCGCGATTACATATGTTCTCAAACACGTAAAGCTTTATCTTTATATCAGTTCCGGTCCAAACTCTTATTTACTTAAAAGAGTTCTCGTATAATCACATAAACACATATATATTAAAATATTTTGAAATCTCGGTTTATCAAAAAGCCATTGGTTTTATTGATTTTTTTGAAACTCTTACATACAAAAGAGTCTTCTATTCAACATTTTATATACTATATACTAGTATAATTTATATACCTTTTCTAAACATCTACTAGTCTAGTTTTCACTAAGACGTTTTGATTCATTCTATACATATTTTAAATGAGCTCAGACTCAAAGGAGTCTAAAACAACTCAGTTGCTAAAAGTTCCAAAAATGATTTCAGACGAAAAAAATCCGTGTACACCGGCTGAAGCTACACGCTCAAAGCAAGGTGCTACAAAACTAAAAACGGGTAAAGACATTTCTTATACAAAATTCATTGCTGACAGTGACAGTTTGATACGATACTGCACTCGATTTTCATCTTCACCGATTCAAGACAATTCTGAATCGGTCTTAGAAATCAAAAAAGACAATTTAGACAATTTTTGGACACGTCTCCCAGCGGCATATGACGCAATCGTAGAATCTGATGATTCAGATCTACCAGAAAATTTTAAATCCTCGGCTTACACCAAATATGAACACTGCCTAGACCAGTTCGAAGACACAAAAGCAATGATTTCTGATCAACTAAAGCTATTAAGAGCAATTGCACCTACTCCACAACCGAGAGTAGAGCTGCCACAAAGACAAGCCCAACAGGCAAGTTCAGGCATTCACCTTAAAGTGCCAGTATGCGACACAGATATATTTCATGGTGGTTATGAACAGTGGCCGTCCTTCCGGGACATGTTTACAGCTGTGTACATAAACCATCCTAAATTATCACAAGCGCAGAAATTGTATCACCTCAGATACAAAACCAAAGGTCAGGCAGGCGTAATTGTGAAACCGTTCGCTCTCAATGACGAAAATTTTAATTTTGCTTGGGAAGCTCTAAAAGCACGTTATGAAAACGAGAGAATATTGGTCGACAAACAGGTGACGATATTAATGAATTTACCAAAAATTCAGTGAAGAGTTCATAAAGCTTCAATCCACTGTTTCAAATTGTTTGTCGGTTTTATCGACACAGAATATTCCCACAGATAATTGGGACCCCATTCTGGTAAATATATGCACAGCTGCATTACCAGAAAAATCGTTACTTTTGTGGGAGCAATCGCTCAAAGTGCCCAACGTGGCAGCAAATGAAAGAATTTCTTACTACCCAATACGAAATTGCAGAAAGGGTAGATAAAAAACTAGTCAGAACGAAAAGTAAAAAGAGCAACAGGATTAGTTGCAACAACAAATTCTGAAAACTGCCAAGAAGCACCATGCTGCTCAAAGGCGTTAAAAACCCAATCGCTACATAGCGAAAATCACAGTAGGGTACTTTTACCCACAGCAGTTGTTTCCATCGAGCACCGAGGAGAACTGTTTAAACTCAGAGCCTTAATAGACCAAGGATCACAACGATCATTTATAGCGTCTAGGGCACAAAACAGGCTACAGTTACCAACAAAACTGGCCAACTTTGAAATCAAGGGAATGGGCGGAAGAGTTGTTCAAAACTCAAATAAAATCTGCTCCATTACCCTCTTTTCCCCCAAAGCGGATAAGCGCATACAAGCAAAAGCTATTGTCTTACCGCAATTAACCAACATGCTACCAAGCTATCATATAAATAGCAAGTATTGGCTAGCAGACCCAAACTGCAACACCCCCGCTCAAATAGATCTACTATTAGGCAGCCATCTCATACCACAAATTATTCTCGAAGGTATTGAGAAAATTACCAAAACACTTCTGGCGCAAAATACCATTTTCGGATGGGTCCTAAGCGGACTAGTTGCGGAACCAGTTACAACATTGACAACTCAAGTTGAGGAAGTCTCAAATGAGTACCGCAATTCACAATTTAGAAAATTTTGGGATATCAGTCACAACCCCTGAAGATCAGTATTGTGAGAATTTTTACAAAGCCACAACTACTAGATCAGAAAATGGTCGGTACGTCGTACGACTACCACTTAAGCAACAATTTCCTAACACACTCGCCTTAGGTCACTCTCGCACCTCTGCAATTCAGCAGTTTCTAAGTATGGAAAGAAACCTACTTAAAAAAGGCGAACTCAAATCTGAATATGATGGTGAGTTAGAAGAATACCTCCATTTAGATCACATGGAGGAAGTAAACCCAGGGGAGAAAATCGTCAACGGCCAATACTACTCTTTTTATCTGCCACATCACGCAGTAGTGAAGCCAGACAAAAAAACAACAAAAGTAAGAGTTGCTTTTAATGCCTCGAAAACCACTAGTTCAGGGAATTCCCTAAATGATATCCTATTTACGGGACCCACACTCCAACCAGATTTAATGCTTCTGATATTAAATTGGCGTATATACAAATACGTATTCAATGGGACGTTGAAAAAATGTATCGGCAAATAGGCGTACATAAAGACGACCAAGATTTTCAACGTATTATGTTCCGAAGAACCCCCACCAGTCCTTTACTCGACTTCAAATTAAAAACAGTTACATTTGGCGTTAACTGTGCAGCATATTTAGCCATTCGAACTCTCCACGATTTGGCAGACAACACAAAGTCAGAATTTCCTCTGGCAACTGAAGTGTTGAAAACTCAAACGAATGTGGACGATATTCTGTCTGGAAGTCACACCCTTCCACAAGCATACGAGGCCTTATCACAGGTGATAAAAGCCCTCAAATCGGCAGGGTTTCCTTTAAAAAATATTACGGCAAATCACCCAAATATACTCAAAAATATTCCAAACGAAAATTTGTTGAACACTAATTTCCTTATATTTGAAAAGGAAAGTACAACAAAAACTCTAGGCATCCAATGGAATGCGATACCGGACCAGTTCTCATACACGACAGAGTCCATATCCGCATTATCAACCATAACGAAAAGACAGATTTTATCCTCGGTGGCAAAACTTTTCGACCCCGCAGGATGGCTTTCGCCAATTATGATCCAAGCGAAAATCTTAATACAAGAATTATGGCTAGATGGAACCGACTGGGACGAACAAGTGAAACCTCTTCGCTTAGAAAAATGGTTCCAGTTCGCAAAAAATCTGAATGACCTTTCTCAAATTCAAATTCCACGATGGGTAAATTACTCTCCCGATCACAAAGTTGAATTACATGGCTTTTGTGACGCCTCAGAAAAGGCATACTGCGCTACTATCTATGTGCGCACGCAAAGTGACACCACGACCACAAGCCACTTATTAGTAGCAAAAGCAAAGGTGGCACCTTTAAAAACTATAAGTCTCCCACAACTTGAGTTATGTGGCGCACTACTACTTTCAAAATTAGTAGCCATGGTGCAAACGCATTTAAATATGACAAAATGCAAACTATATATGTGGTCCGATTCAGAAATTGTACTAGCCTGGTTGGAAAAACCACCACATGCATGGAAGACGTATATTTCTCACCGAACGTTCCAAATTCTTGACCTAGTGGGATCAGCCACTTGGCGTCACGTAGCCAGTGCTGACAATCCTGCCGATATATGTACAAGAGGGTGCAAGCCACTGCACCTTGCCACTACCACCCTCTGGTGGAATGGCCCCCGATGGTTGATAGAATCTCCTGATTCTTGGCCACAATCCTCCATGCGCAATATTATCGCCCCAGAAGGTCGAAAAATCGCCACCTTTCACACATTATTGGATGATACCGACATCCTTGAACGATTTTCATCGTTTCCAAGAGCTCTCAGGGTAGTTGCTTATATGTTCAAATTTATAGAACAACTCAAAAGCAAAGTTAAGGGATCACATAATTTCCCATGCAACACATTGACGCACCTAGAGTTACAAAAGGCAAAGGTCGCACTAATAACATATACATAAGCGCGCTATTTCAGCCACGATATATCACTACTAAGACAATCGAAGCCGATTGATAAAAAGAGCTTACTCTTAGTCCTCAACCCATTTCTGGACACGAAAGGTCTGCTTCATGCCAATGGTCGGCGTGCTAATTCGAGCCTAACATATAACGAACGCCATCCCATAATAATCCCAGAGAGGTCACCGGGTGGCGGCTTGGCCGCATAGAAAAGCTACATTACGGCTCCGACGGCTCGTACGCAAAACAGAACGCTAACCCGACCGCTCGTGAAGCTATGCTTTCTGCCAACTTCCGATGATCGCGAATTCAAAAATAAACCGGTATTATCGCTACACAATAAACGAACCAAATGAAACCAATAAAACACGAGAAAGTACGCAAATAACAACCCGTCAAAATATAACCAATCGCCAAAAAATAACAAACCGTCGAATAATAACGAAGAAAACTAACACAAATCGGTCAATAATTACGACGACCCATTCCTGCCACATATCGTGGCACGATGGTCCATATCTAATTGTATGATAGATTTATAATCGATAATCTTCCCTACACAGATCACCATGGACGTAGATACACCAGTCGCAACCACGCCAACAGCTCGGGCTACCAATGCGCCACGCACCGTGCCTACTCCAGCACCCCGAACTGTGGTGGCAACGACGCCGGCAACTGCACCGGCAACAACGCCGGCACCTGTACCGGCAACCGCGTCTGCAGCGGTTCTTCAATCCGCACCTCGTGGTGGCACTCGACCACCACCACCCCTATCACGGACCACGGAGACTCTAAGGTGTCCCATCTGTCGGCGCCCACATCACTTACACCATTGTGGCATATTTAGCGGTATGCGACCCGTGCAACGCAGCAAGTTGCCCAGGCCCACGGGCATTGCCATAACTGCCTGTCACATACCCATGGGACTGCAGCGTGTGAGTCACGAGGGCTGTGCCAAATATGCCACAGGCCGCATCACACGTTGCTACATCGCAGCGTGGCACGCGAAGTGAATCGGCCACCCATTCAGCGCGGCCGCATACCCCGCTTCAAATCCGCAGCTCGTGGCGCGCCCCAACGAAGCGGAACCTCATTGCGGCGTCGGCAGGCTGGACCACCACCTCGCCGGTCTACGGGGCTGAGCAGCGTTGTGGCAACGCTGCAACAGCTGCAGCGCCTTTTAGGCTAAACATTCGTTTAGGGGGGCCTGGATGGTTAAATGAGCTTCTGCGCCCCCCTCTTAATATAATCTCACTACACACCGCATCATCAACATACACACCACATCTTCACACCACACACGAGGACACCAGCAAACAACTAACAAAAGGGACTGGCGGACGGCGTCGAGCCACTTTTGTTCTCTATCCGTGCGCATATACGCAACAATATTGCGACCGCCGATCAACACACATTAATTTGTCCGAAATTCGAATCAAAAAAAGGTGAGTGCCGGTAATGTTCACAAGATTTTATATAGTGTGCTTTGCCCAATCCACAAAAAAGGCGACCCAAAAATCTGCGCCAACTACCGTGGAATAAGCTTCCTCAACACCGCATATAAGGTTCTTTCTAGCGTATTGTATAAAAGATTAAAGCCCACCATCAACAAACTGATTGGACCTTATCAGTATGACTTTAGGCCTGGAAAATTTACAGCTGACCAGATATTCACTATGCGCCAAATCTTAGAAAAGACAGGTGAAAAAAGAATCGCCTCACGACACCTATTTGTCAATTTTAAAACTGCTTTTGATAGCACGAAATGGAGCTGCCTTCATGCCGCGATGTCTGAATTTGATATCCCCGCAAAACTAATACGGCTGTGTAAACTGACGTTGAACAACACTAAAAGCTCCGTCAGAATCGGGAAGGACTTCTCCGAGCCGTTCTATACCAGAAAGTTCTCTATCGGCGAACAAACTCCAAGACACTCTAGCTCTGAAAGTATTCGATGCAATACCCGCCGGGGGAAGCAGAGGAAGAGGAAGACCTCCACTCCGGAAAGGCCATGTGGTCATGAATATTTGGGTATGATCCCGAGACAAAAGGCAATCTTTCGAGCATTTGACGACAGAGGGGTTCCAAACAAACAAACCTCTTCTCTCAAGGCTATTCCAGAGAATGCGTTCCGTGACGCCTTCAATGCTTAGAAATCAGGCAGAAGATGTCTATTTTAAAAGTTTTTAAAAAATTGTGACGATTGTTTTAAGACATTTTTTTTAAATCGACTCAGTCCTATTACTTTCCGGGCAAATTCTGTAGGGTTATATATATATAAATGATCAGAAAGACCAGACGAGTTTAAATCTGGGTGATTGGCTGTCTATCCGTCCGTGCAAGCTGTAACTTCAGTGAAATTGAGATATCTTGATAAAGCTTGGTATGCGCGTTTCCTGGCACAAAAGTAGGAGTTCGTAGATGGACGTAATTGGACCACTGCCACTCCTACAAAATGCCATTTAGCGAAAACGTACAAAGTACCATAACTACCCATCCTATCTCAACCCAGTTTTGTATGTAACATGCCCCCGATGTTTTTATATTATAGTGTGAACATAACACCTATTTCGCATATAACACAATTTTATATAAATATAATATAAATAATAAACTTTTTCCGGATGACTTTATACCACATATATCTGCCAATATGTGAGTTAATTAAATTAAAAGAGTGTGATTTTCTTGAAACTGTGCACGTTTGCAACACACAAATTCAGGTGAAAACGCGCCCTCGACTCCATACAACTAACAAGCCTTATGTGCCTGAAGTTACTTTCTTGCTTTTATCCTTTCAAATTGCCAGAATACAAAAAATTCGGTTATACCCGAACTTAGCTCTTCCTTACTTCTTTTTTATAACAATGATCTCTAATATATATAAGTATATTGCTTTGGTTTTGTTTTTTTATGTTTCAATTTAAAGTTAAAATATTAATATTATACTTAAAGTACAAAAATTATTATACTTTAATTGATTATGTTGCCCAATTAAACGGGAATCCTATATTGGTTTTTCTTTACTTTGATTGAGATTGATATATATTCATAAATGATCAAAATGACGAGACGAGTTGAAATCCCGCGGCATCTTGGAACCAAATTTCCGACAACAATTAAATTTCTCTTTTTCTTTAGCTTTGCAAATATAACACGCTATGATCAAAATTGTATAAATTACGAGTAATTCGATAAGTTGAAACAAATCGCTATGGAAGCCCCGGTTATAAAGTATTCTGATTTTGACAAACTTTCGAGTTGGACTCTGATGCAAGCTATCTGATCATCGGTCAGTCAAGTGATTGTACACAAAAGAGCAAAGAAAAGCCGCACGTCCAAGAGTTTACGGATGGTTGATTAAGTTAAGCGACTATAATTTGAATATAGATTACAAAAGGGGAAGAGATATATACGTGGCAGACTTCTTAAGCAAAATAAATTCTAATACCCACAAAATAAATTTAGGTAGTTTCGGTACCACTAACAATTCATTCTCAACATGAATACTTAAATAACCATATTCGCATTTTAGATACAGTTTCTTATAGATTTCAAATACAAATTACATGTATTAGCAAATACGAAAATGAAGGACTTTGCAATAACATATAACAGTTGGGAAAATTGGAATTTACACAGATCTTGAAGAAAGCTAATATTGTATAATATTTTGCAAAAAATATAATAAAGTTATATGAATATGAACTAAATATGAAGTTTTTTAAGTGTTCTTACATGGCAAAAGATATGAAGTACAGATAACAGATAATGAGTTCAGAAGCGTAAGTATTAAAGATTAACTAAACAAGGAAAATATAACTTTACATTTAACGAAGCCGAACAATCATACTGAAAATACTCATATCGAGAGGCTACATGACACCTTAACTGAAAAGATTAAAATTTTTAATATTTAACATAATATTTATACTTTAAAGTGTAAAACGTTAACTAGAAGATCGAAATTCAACTGGAGAAACCAAAAAAAACTTCTCTTAACAGTCTCTGACATTTCTTCTGACGACAGTGCTACGAATATTTTGAAGCCAGGCCATAAGAAACGTACACGATTGTTATCATATATAGTATGTTTCCTAATTTTTTTGTAAAGGGTGATTTTTTAAGAGCTTGATAACTTTTTTTTAAAAAAAAAACGCATAAAATTTGCAAAATCTCATCGGTTCTTTATTTGAAACGTTAGATTGGTTCATGACATTTACTTTTTGAAGATAATTTCATTTAAATGTTGACCGCGGCTGCGTCTTAGGTGGTCCATTCGGAAAGTCCAATTTTGGGCAACTTTTTCGAGCATTTCGGCCGGAATAGCCCGAATTTCTTCGGAAATGTTGTCTTCCAAAGCTGGAATAGTTGCTGGCTTATTTCTGTAGACTTTAGACTTGACGTAGCCCCACAAAAAATAGTCTAAAGGCGTTAAATCGCATGATCTTGGTGGCCAACTTACGGGTCCATTTCTTGAGATGAATTGTTGTCCGAAGTTTTCCCTCAAAATGGCCATAGAATCGCGAGCTGTGTGGCATGTAGCGCCATCTTGTTGAAACCACATGTCAACCAAGTTCAGTTCTTCCATTTTTGGCAACAAAAAGTTTGTTAGCATCGAACGATAGCGATCGCCATTCACCGTAACGTTGCGTCCAACAGCATCTTTGAAAAAATACGGTCCAATGATTCCACCAGCGTACAAACCACACCAAACAGTGCATTTTTCGGGATGCATGGGCAGTTCTTGAACGGCTTCTGGTTGCTCTTCACCCCAAATGCGGCAATTTTGCTTATTTACGTAGCCATTCAACCAGAAATGAGCCTCATCGCTGAACAAAACACGCGCGCGAAACACATTTCGAACCGAACACTGATTTTGGTAATAAAATTCAATGATTTGCAAGCGTTGCTCGTTAGTAAGTCTATTCATGATGAAATGTCAAAGCATACTGAGCATCTTTCTCTTTGACACCATGTCTGAAATCCCACGTGATCTGTCAAATACTAATGCATGAAAATCCTAACCTCAAAAAAATCACCCGTTACTTATGGATAGAATTTAAATTGCAAATTTATTTTCTTGTAATGATTTGTTTTATTATTTCGTAATGAAGTTTAATATCACTTTTTTCGCACAGTTTTTTAAGAAAATATTTGAATTTTTTCTATTATATTTACATATGAATCGTGTATTTTTTTACATGATTTTGATTTACACGATTTCTTAGCAAACGTGTAAAAAAAGATATTACTGTACATAACTCGCGTACCAAGCGGTACGCCGCTACAATACCTATTTATTTACTGATTTACTGGAAGGAAAAAGAGGGATATCATCTTAATATCACTCAAACCAACCGAAATAAAAAAGTAACCTGCATTTATATTTTACTTATAATGATCCATGAAAACAATTTTAATTAGTTGCTAAGCTGTGAGACATTACCATCTCAATCCTTGGTGGACATATATTATACTTGTACATATGTAAAGATGGAGAGTGAGCTTCTGCGCTACTTAGCTCTGAAAAGATAATCCTCATTTGAAAAATAAACAAAGCATTGTATATGGAACCCAGATGAGTTCGTCAACCTGAATAGCCACTGAAAATTATATGGATAAAATTAAAGAAGTTATGGAGGGATTTTTAGAATATTTAGTTTAAGAAAAATACCATATACTAAATTTAACATTCACGACTAGTGTTTTTAAGATATCCAACACATCGGTTTTAAGAGCATGTCCAGCGATACATAAGTTTATTTGATTTGTTCAACCTGGTTACACCTTTTCAGCACTGAAAGATTTATTAAATATTATTTCTATTATCACTGATATAGAAACCAAAATATTCGAGTTATACATTCAGTCAGTAACAAGAAAGTAAGAACGAAAAGCGAGTGCTGACGATAGAACAAAGTGACAATGAAATCAGAAAGATACGTACGTAGCACTGAATTTGAAATAACTCCTCACGTCCCAGAAACCAAATATGTATGTGGGCGCTAGTACATATGTATAGCTGAATTTTTAACAAAAATTTCGCCCAGTGTTTCTTTTTGTAGAAATAAGATGTCTTGATTCCAAGTTTGAACTACATCGCACATAGGAGCATTTGTCTCCAAAAACCGGACAAAAATGAAAATTACAAACTTCAGCGATGCTACTCAAAATAGTTTTTTTTTTTTGAGTACCTAAGTAACCGTTCTATAATGAATCGATCAAATGAATGACCTTCAGCCCGTTATATTGCCACACAAGTAGTTGGAACTCAGATTTCGTTCAGAACGCACGTTCCGGGAATAAGCCCAAAACTTTCTATTGCTCTCGAAATTTGCAAGTGTTTTTTTGTGTTAAACTGAAGTGAATTCTGAAAAATATTTTTTATGGATCCTGGACAACATGGTATGTATTTAATATTAATGATATTAAGATTAATTTAGTTAATGTATTAATTTGTTTTTTTTTTCGGGAAAACAATGAATCATTAAACAAACAAAATTTTTTTTTTAATTTTTTAGAAATTAGTGTTTTTGTTATAATGTCGGGCGGGAGTTTTGAATTTTTTTGTTAGTAAACTACAGGGTTGGAGGATGGAGTCATGTGTATAATTTTACGCAAGTGAGGAAAGTTCTCTGATCGCCATTCACTTGGGAGTGGCCAGAAACGATTCTTTTACATATGACTCAAGCAGCTCACGACTTCCGGTCTTTGACCAAGCATCCTCTGGGTAGCCTAAGAACATCCGTTTGAAGGCGAGCTAATGTGAGAAGGCGAAACATCCCCTGAATAGGGTAGTGCGCTGGGTTTGGGACCCGCCACGTAAAAAAAAAAACCGCCAATAAGTAAGCATAAACAGCCTCGGATGAGTGACCCCCCTTTTGATGACGACCATGGCAAACGAAATAAGGACTACGAATTGAGGGCATGCACCTGGAATGTCCGGACCATTAATTGGGAAGGTGGCGCTGCCCAGCTGGTTGATGTCCTCGTAAAAACTAAGGCTGACATCACCACCGTCCAAGAAATGCAATGGGCGGGACAAGGACAGAGACGAGTAGGTCCTTGTGGCATTTACTACAGTGGCCATATAAAGGAGCGTAAGTTTGGTGTGGGATTCGTTGTGGGAGAGAGACTCCGTCGCCAAGTATTATCATTCACTCCTATGAATGAACGTCTAGCCAAAATCCGCATCAAAGCGTATCGCTGATACGCCGCAACGGAAGAGAAGGACGATGTGACCAAAGATGCCTTTTATGAGTGCTTGGAGCGCACTTATGAGAGATGGCCCTGCCACGATGTCAAAATCGTGCTTGGCGACTTTAACGCCAAGGTGGGCAAAGAAGGTCTCTTTGGCACTACGTTCGGTAAATTCAGCCTCCACGAGGAAACATCCCCAAATGGGTTGGGGCTAATCGACTTCGCCGGGGCCCGAAATATGATCTGTAGTACTAGATTCCAGCATAAGAACATTAATCAAGCTACCTGGCTCTCTCCGGATCGAAAAACTGCCAACCAGATCGATCATGTTGTGATAGACGGAAGACACGTCTCCAGTGTTTTAGATGTGCGTGCGCTCCGAGGTCCTAACATCTACTCGGACCACTATCTTGTTGCAGCCAAGATTCGCACCCGCCTCTGTGCAGCAAAAAACGCACGCCAACAAACACAAGGAAGGTTCGACGTCTAGAAGCTGCAATCACAACAGACAGCCGAACGATTTTCTACACGGCTTGCACTCCTGCTCTCTGAGAGCACTCGTCAACAACTCGGTATAAGGGAACTGTGGGACGGCATTTCAAACTCCTTACGTACAACAGCAACCGAAACCATTGATTTTCGGAAAGTGCAAAAGAACTACTGGTACGACGAGGAGTGCCGTGTCGCAACGGAGAGAAAACAGACTGCCTACCTCGCAACGTTATGATCGACCACAACACGTGCGGGATGGGATAGATACCGAGAGTTGAAGAGGGAAGCGAGACGCATTTGTAGACGGAAAAAGAAAGAGGCCGAAATGCGTGAGTACGAAGAGCTTGATAAGCTGGCCGACAAGGGTAATGCTCGAAAATTCTACGAAAAAATGCGGCGGCTTACAGAAGGTTTCAAGACCGGAGCATACTCTTGTAGAATCCCCCAAGGTGATCTAGCCACCGATGCCCAGAGCATACTTAAATTATGGAGGGAACACTTCTCCAGCCTGCTGAATGGCAGTGAACGCACAACGCCAGGAGAAGGCGAACCCGATTTCCCAATCGATGGCGATGGAGCAGACGTTCCATTACCCGACCATGAAGAAGTTGGAATAGCAATTTGCCCGCCTGAAAAACAACAAAGCGACAGGGGTCGATGGATTGCTGGCCGAGCTATTCAAACACGGCGGCGAACAGCTGATAAGGTGCATGCATCAGCTTCTTTGCAAAATATGGTCGGACGAAAGTATGCCCAACGATTGGAGTTTAAGTGTTCTATGCCCAATTCATAAAAAAGGAGACCCCACTATCTGCGCCAAATACCGTGGGACTAGCCTCCTCAACATCGCATATAAGGTTCTGTCGAGCGTATTGTGTGAAAGATTAAAGCCCACCGTCAACAAACTGATTGGACCTTATCAGTGTGGCTTTAGACCTGGCAAATCAACAACCGACCAGATATTCACCATGCGCCAAATCTTGGAAAAGACCCGTGAAAGGAGAATCGACACACACCACCTCTTCGTCGATTTCAAAGCTGCTTTCGACAGCACGAAAAGGAGCTGCCTCTATGCCGCGATGTCTGAATTTGGTGTCCCCGCAAAACTAATACGGCTGTGTAAACTGACGTTGAACAGCACTAAAAGCTCCGTCAGAATCGGGAAGGACCTCTCTGAGCCGTTCGATACTAAACGAAGTTTCAGACAAGGTAACTCTCTGTCGTGCGATTTCTTCAATCTGTTGCTGGAGAAAATTATTCGGGCTGCAGTACTTAATCGAGCAGGTATAATCTTTTATAAGAGTGTACAGCTGCTGGCGTATGCCGATGATATTGATATCAGTGGCCTCAACACCCGCGCCGTTAGTTCTGCTTTCTCCAGACTGAATAAGGAAGCAAAGCAAATGGGTCTGGCAGTGAACGAGGGCAAGACGAAATATCTCCTGTCATCAAACAAACAGTCGTCGCACTCGCGACTTGGCTCCCACGTCACTGTTGACAGTCATAACTTTGAAGTTGTAGATAATTTCGTCTATCTTGGAACTAGTGTAAACACGTCCAACAATGTCAACCTGAAAATCCAGCGCAGGATTACTCTTGCCAACAGGTGCTACTTCGGACTAGAGATGAGCGATATTGTGATTTTTCGATATCTGTGATTTCAGCGATTGCTATTTTTAAATCACTGTGATTTTATATTGCTATTGCGATCGCAACTAAGTCGACGTTCAAAAGTCGTTGTTGTTGTTGTAGCGGCAGATTCTGCCAATTTGAAACTGTTTGGCCGAATAAAAGTCTGGGTCTGTTCCACTTACGTAGACCCGACTCTCGTGGGAACGACGGAAACATTTTGTCGTTATTAGCGGCAAATTCTCTTTTGGCTCCTGTAACTCGAGTCAAGTTTTTCCGCCTTTCTTTTCATTACATTTTCGCAAATGTTGGAGCGGTTCGGCTACCTGACACTTAGAGCGTACTGCATGGTTCATTTGTATGTTGGTATAATGGTTTCGCACATTTCTTAGAAAGAATTAGAACCAACCATTAGAGTGGTTGATAATTTGTTTGTTTAGAATACCAGCTTTTAATATTTTCAAGACCAAATAATTAACGCGAGTTTCCTAATCTTTGGGAAAATATTAAAAACCCGTAATTTTTTTATTCCATCATTTTTTCTGAAATTAATTAGTTACAATTCTTGTTTTCATCACAAAAAGCTTTCAAATATGGTTTTAACAATAAGTAAAAATAAAAATTTTCTTAAAACAAATTAAAATATTCCATTTTGATTATATTTCATCTACCACTTCAAACATCACACTTCACTTCTTTTCCTTGATACATTTCCTGCCATTATTAAAAATTATAAGAACGTTACACTCAAAATTTCAAACCGCTATGACGAAAAATAGCATTTACGATATATACAATACCCTGAAGAAAGTTGTTACTTTTCTGCTATTTGCTATTGTGATCGTAATTCACAGGTTCGAACTGCTATCGTAACTCACAGTTTCGAACTGCGATCACAGTTTCGAACTGCGATCCCAATTCACTGGTTCGAACTGCGATCACAGTTTCGAACTGCGATCGCAATCGCAGTTCATACAAGCGAAATGCTATTTATAAAAAGTGATCGCAGTTGCGATTTGCGATTTTTCAATCACAGTGAAAAAATCACCGGTAGTGAAATATCGCTCATCACTACTTCGGACTGAGTAGGCAATTGGAAAATAAAGTCCTCTCTCGACGAACAAAAGCCAAACTCTATAAGTCGCTCATAATTCCCGTCCTGCTATATGGTGCAGAGGCTTCGACGATGACAACAACCGATGAGTCGACGTTGCGAGTTTTCGAGAGAAAAATTCTGCGAAAGATTTATGGTCCTTTGCGCGTTGGCCACGGCGAATATCGCATTCGATGGAACGATGACCTGTACGAGATATACATACGACGACATTGACATAGTTCAGCGAATTAAAAGACAGCGTCTACGCTGGCTAGATCATGTTGTCCGGATGGACGAAAACACTACAGCTCTGAAAGTATTCGACGCAGTACCCGCCGGGGTAAGCAGAGGAAGAGGAAGACCTCCACTCTGTTGGAAGGACCAAATGGAGAAGGACCTGGCTTCGTTTGGAATATCCAATTGGCGCCACGTAGCGAAAAGAAGAAATGACTGGCGCGCGGTTGTTAACTCGGCTATAATCGCGTAAGCGGTGTCTACGCCAATTAAGAGGAAGTAGAAACTACAGGGTTTTTGCTTAACATATAAGCTGAAACATTTTCAGTTTATAACTTTCTTAAAAAAAATAGTTATTTTGAATGTGGTTTTCTTATGTAGAAGAAGATTCAAGCTTATAGACGTGACTTGCAGTAGTCATGACGCAAACCGAGTTTTTTTTGTTGTAAGTTAAGTTGTTTATGCACAGCGACGAATGGTGGATAGTGCTCTTTTGCGAAACATTTAATTAATTGTAGGTTCGGAGTGGTGTTGAGTTTTGGAATTAATTTGCAGTTGTTTCAGACAAACTATCCTCTATTGATGGTAATCCCGCTTCTGCGAGAATACATTTTATCGGTGAAGCAGCGGGATATGAAGCTAGAATTTTTTTACGTTAGCATTGGCACTCCATCCGTAAATAGGGCGATCGTATTCCAACTTGAAGAGAACCAAAGCTCTGGTTGTATTAATAAGAGTATTTACATGTATTTTTGAGAATTTTGAACTAAGAAATTTAATTATATTTAACCGAGATTCTAGGCCAGTCCTCAAGGTAATACAATGTTGATTAAAGCTAAATTTATAGTCAAATAATAATCCAAGAATTTTTAAATTATCTACAAGTTCTTTGTTATTATTATTTATTAGTGTATTATTACCCATACAGTGGTGCTAACGGCAGATATGAAATACTTTGCATTTATTAATAGATAATAAGGCACCCGACGTGTTTCCCCAGTTTTGTATGTACTGAAGGACGTTAGAAATGATATATTTTATTTTGTTAGTATATTTTTTTTGGTATAAATTATTGCATCATCTGCATAGACACATATACATATGTAGACTTTTATGAAGCAGTACAATTGAATTAAGTTTGTCGAATGCGATAATGAATAGAGGCGAATATTGAAGGATGCCGTTAAAAAATGGAAATGGTTTTCACAGAGTGTTGCTAAGTCGGACTCTAAACGATCGGTGGGCCTTAAAAGCCTTTACCGAGTTAAAGACTTTAGGTTCAACCTTCCAGAGTTTAAGTTGGTGAAGAATTACGCGATTATAGTCGAGTTAATAAGAGTCGTTTCATCTTTTTGCAGTGTGGCGCCAGTTGGAAATACCAAGCGAAGTCAGGTACTTCTCCACCTGGTCTTTCCACCGGATTGCGTATTGCGTCGAATACTTTCAGGGCTGGAGTGTTTTCCTCCATACGTATGACAGAACATAGCCACCGTAGTCGCTGGCTCTTGATTCGCTGAACTATGCCAATGTCAGCGCATAACTCATACAGCTCATCGTTCCTTCTAATGCGATATTCGCCGTGCTCAACACGCAAAGAACCGTACATTTTTCGCAGAACCTTTCTCTCGAAAACTCCTAGGGCCAACTCATCAGATGTTTTTATGGTCTATGCTTCTGCACCTTCTACCAGGACGGGAATAATGAGTGACTTAAAGTGCTTTTTGTTCGTCGAGAGAGGACTTCAATTCTCAAATACCTAACTAGCCCAAAGTAGCACCTGTTTTCAACAGTTATTCTGCTTTGGATTTCCAGGCTAACATTTTTGTTACTGTTAATGCAGGCTCCAAGATAGACGACAAATTCGAAGTTATCACTGTCAACAATGACGTGGGTGCCTAGTCGCGACGACTGTCTCTTTGATGACAGGAGATATTTCGTCTTGTCCTCGTTCACCAACAGACCCATCTGCTTGGCTTCCTTTTCGAGTAAGGAGAAAGCAGAACTAACGCTGCAGGTTATGAGGCCAATAATATCAAAATTATCGGCATAAGCCAGCAGCTGTAGACTGTTATAAAAGATTGTGCCCACTCGACTAAGTTCTGCCCCTCGAATTATTTTCTCCACGAGCAGATTGAAAAAGTCGCACGAAAGGCAGTCGCCTTGTCTGAAACCATGTTTGGTACCGAACGGTTCTGAGAGGTCCTTCCTGATCCTGACGGAGCTCATGGTATTGCTCAACGTCAGTTAACACAGCAAATCGACGAAGAGGTGAAGTGTGTCGATTCTCTTCTCACTGGTCTTTTCTAAGGTTTGGCGTATGTCTGATCGGTTGATGATTTTCCAGGCTTAAAGCCACACTGATAAGGTCCAATCAGTTTGTTGACAGTGAGCTTTGATCTTTTATACAATACGTTCGATAGAACTATATATGCGATGTTGTCCCATGGTAGTTGGCGCAGATTTTGGAGTCTCCGTTTTTGGTGGATTGGGCAGATCACATTTAAATTCCGATCGTGGGGCATGTTTTCGTCCCACCATATTTTACAAAGATGCTGATGCATGCTCCTTATCAGTTCTTCGCCGCCGTGGTTGAAAGCTCGGCCGGCAATCCATCGAACCCCTCTGCTTTTTTGTTCTTCAGACGGGTGATTGCTATTCGAACTTCTTCATGGTCGGGCAATGGAACATTTGCTTCATCGCCGCCAATTGGGGAATCGGGTTCGCCTTCTCCTGGCGTTATGCTTTCACTGCCATTTAGCAGGCTGGAGAAGTGTGCCTGCATAATTTTAGTATGCTCTAAGCGTCGGCTACCAGATCATTTCTTGGGGTTCCACAAGAGTATGCTCCGGTCTTGATAACAGAAGCATTTTTTCGTAGAATTTTCAAGCATTACACCTGTCGCCCAGCTTGTCAAGCTCTTCATGCTCACTCATTTCGGTCTCTCTCTTTTTCCGTCTGCAAATGCGTCTCGCTTCCCTCTTCAAATCGCTGCGTCACTGCACTCCTCATCGTACCACCTGTTCTTTTGCATTGTCCGGAAACCAATGGTTTCGTTTGCAGCTGAACGTAAGGAGCTCGATATGGCGTCCCACAGTTCGCTTATACCGACTTGTTGATGAGTGCTCTCAAAGAGCAGGATTGAAAGTTGAGCAGAAAATCGTTCGGCTGTCTATTTTTATGGCAACTTCTCGACTTTAAACCTTCTTTTTATATGTTGACGTGCGTTTTTTGCTGCACAGAGGCGAATGCGATCTTGGCTGAAAAAAGATAAGAGTTCGGAGGCGATTTTAGAACCTCGGAGCGTACGTACGTCTAAAACCATGTCGTTTATCACAACATGATACATATGGCTGAGTTTTCGATCCGGAGACAGCCAAGTAGCTTGGTGAATTTTTCTATGCTGGAATCTAGTACCACAGATATCCATATTTCCTCGCGGCGGCTGAATTATTGACTGCTGTGCCAAAGATACCTTCTTTGCCCACCCTGGCATTAAAGTCACCGAACACGATTTTGACATCATGGCGGGGGCAGCTTTTATAGTTGCACTCCAAGCGCTCACAGAAGGCATCATTGACCACATCGTCCTTCTCTTCCGGTGGTACTCGGCGACGGAGTCTCTTTCCCACCATGAATCCTACACCGAACTTGCGCTCCTTTATATGCCCACTGTAGTAAATACCACAAAGACCTACTCGCCTTAGTCCTTGGCCCGTCCACCGCATTTCTTGGATGGCTGTGATGTCAGCCTTTATTTTCACGAGAACATCAACTAGCTGGACAGCCGCACCTTCTCAATTAGGGACATTCCAGGTACATGCCCTCTTAATCCTTATTTCGTTTGCATTGGTCGTCATAAAAAGGGGTTTATCTCATCCGAGGATGTTTACTCTTTTTTATTGGTAGTATTTTTACATGGCGGGTCCCAAACTCAGCGCAACAGCCAGTGGAGGGGATGTTTCACCTTCTGACCTTAGCTCGCCTTCAAACGGATGTTTTCTGGCTACCCAGAGGATACTAGGTCAAAAACCGTAAGTCGTGAGCTGCTTGAGCAATATGCAAAAGAATCGTTTCTGGTCACTCCCAAATGAATGGCAATCAGAGAACTTTCCTCACTTGTGTGAACTTCGACACATGACTCCATCCTTTGTGGTTTAGGAATGACTAAGATCACTGCTGTGGTCCTCGTATGGGGGTATTTGCCGTGTTGCAGTATATCATTGAAAAGTTCAATGAGCTTGTGTTTGGTGTCGGTCGTCAGATTTTTTATCATTGGGTAGGAGATTCGATTGAAACCTAGGGTTTTACCTTTTATCTGACTTAGTGCGGCTGGCAATTCTGAGTAAGTAATATCAACTTCGATATGTTTGGCAATATTCTCTGGATGGTAGTTTGGTGATAATATGCTAGTTTTGTTTGAAATGTATTCCGAGAAGAAATTTTGGTCGTGTGAGTAATTAGACTATTTCTCACCAAATGCTTCAGATATATAGTACCTTAGATGGGGAGTTTTTTTGGCTTTTACTTAACAGAAAAAACATGTTTTCCCTGCAGTCGGGTGACTCTGGGGTCATGGTTTTTTAATATTTCTGTTCTTGTTTATTTGATTTATGTATATATAATTTTGTCCGGCTGCACTTTTATTTTCCCTTCAGCTAATATTTGAAACGCTTTATCGAGCGATTCGATGTGCTCCTGCAGAGATGTATTGAAAACTACTAAATAAACCAAGCAATTTTTCCCAATTAGACCGTCCAGAATTGTATTCATCAGCCTTTGGAAAGTGGATGGCGCATTTTTTCAACCGAATGGCTTTCTAAAAATTCGAAGTGGCCATTTTGGGTAGAAAAGGCTGTTTTTCCTATCTATTGGATCCATTTCGATTTGGTGGAATCCTTGCGCCAAATCAATTGTCGTGAAGTATAAACATATACGTAACTTGTTCAGTATCTCGTCCATATTTGGAATGGGGTACTTGTCATCCTCAGTGATACGAGTATTGTTTAGGTACCAACGAAGTACTGTGGCAAATTATTTTTTGGTCTAGCATATCTTTTATTTATTTCCGCTTTATGTACTTCTGGGTACCTATAGGATTTAACGTAGACTGGATCTTCATAAATAGTTTTTTATTTTGTGTTTAATTTTGTTAGTGAATGTAAGTTTCCCACCTTCCTTGTAAAATAAAATTTATTTAATTTTCCCGATTCTTCATTTTCTCTATTTGAATTTATGTGAGAAAGTTTGGGAACTCTGGGAAATGAGATGTTCATTTGGTTATGACTTTGTTTGGTTTTGTTCAGTCTTCTATCATCTTCAAACACTTTTTCTTTCAAAATTTGTATTGCTGACTTAAGGTCAATTACTAAATTTGCGTTCATTAATGCGGTTAAATAATTTGCCAATTCCCTTTTTAACGTCTTTAAATTAATCTGATCTAGCTCTTTATACAAAAATGTTTTAGTGGATGTATTTTAATTTGTGCAATAGTCGTAGTGATGTCCAATCACACGGTTGCTCCCGTCTTACCATATCCGGAGCAGAATCTTTTAGAGTGCAGGTGACGTAGTTGAAATAAAATGCTGAAGAGATTGTTGTCGACATACATCGCCAAATAGTTCATGTCGCATTCAAACGGTTAAATCAGCTTAATGGTTTGCAAAATGATATCGCGCTTATCTTTGTTATTTCTTTATTTATAGAGAGAGCTCAACATTTTGTCTATAGTTTCTAACTCTTCTTCAACAACCATTGATAAAAACAGTCTATAGATTAAGTTCAGTTATTGTTTTATATAGTGCTCTTTTATCAAATTATCTTAACAAAGTTAAGTAATAGATATCGGTAATATTGTTATTCATTTTATTAGTATTTGTCCTAAAGCTCTCATTTTTACTCTTGCAACCAGTTACTACAGAGTATACACATAACGGTTGTACGTATCACCTGAAACTAAACGAGATAGATATAGGATTATACGTATATATACATATATATATGATCAGGGTGACAAGAAACGTTGAAATCCGGTTGACTGTCTTTCTCTCCGTTCATCAGTGCAAGGTGTAACTTGAGTAAAAATTGAGATATTAGGTTTTCAAATATCTCCCTTCCGCCTTTTTGTCTTTTGAATGGCTATGTATAAAGCGCTACAGAGCTCGTATCTATTTGAAAGGTCTTGACATAACCTACAAAACGACGCCATATGTGATTTAATTGGATATTGCTTTCAACAGTTATAGACGTGTAAACATGGAGTTCACTACCGCCGAAATCCGCGCAATTTTAAAGTTTTCCTTCGGTAAAGGCAAATCCTCTGGAGGGGGTATTACTAAGTTTTAAGTTCAAATATGCGCCGTTTCGTTTGATAATCTGTTACCATTTAGACGGCAACTTCATAATACCCTCCTCGTAAAAGCCCCCTCCTTATTAGCGAAGAAGCCACTGCCACTTTTCACAAGCCTCTTTTGAGTTCAACTTTACACCAACAAGGACGTTCGCCATATATGTACATACATATATCTTAAACTATTAAAGCTACAACAACCAAATTCGCCCAACTTGAATATTACAAGAACTCTAGTGTGAAAATGGATGAAATCGGGTGAAAACCCGCTACAACGGTACTGTTCGAAACTACTACTAGTTTTGTGGGAGCCGGTGTAAAAATAGGACAGTGGGCGCGGCACCGATTACTTTTTAGTAAAAAAAAAAACTATCTCAGGACCCGACTAACCGATTTCGACAAAATTAGGTATGTGGTATATTTTTCGCATTTCAATGTAACGTTGTAAAAGTTCAAGCCCATAGGTACCGAATATTTGTACGGTGAAATCAAAATATTTTTTTAAATTTTAGATGCTTGGATCCTTTATAAAAATTTCAAAAGCAGAACCGATTACAGAACTGAAAGAGAAAAACATTCATTAAAAAGGAAGACCCACTAGTTTCAACTGCAACATCTTCAAATATAACAGATTCTACCAAACGAAAATTTGTCAAATACAACTTTGCCACAATAACAAAACAAATGTAAAATGTATGTTTTCGGAAGGTGTACATCCAATTAGCACCTTCATTTGCTTAAAATGTATGAATTATTTTTTTTCGAACTTAAAAACATTTTGTTATAACTTGTTATACGGCTGTAAGTTATATAAAATATATTAAAAATTACTATTAAACAAATATTTTTGCGCATTCGTTATTTTTTCACATTGCAGCCATTTTGACTGCTTACAAGAAATATAGATATATACAGTACAAGTAGTTTTTAACAAATCCGTTATATGGGGATTGAGCGGGGTTATTATCCGATTTCACCAATTTTTACACTGTCGGTAGAGGTTCTTATAATATACTATAGTATTAGCGCTAGGCGAATTAGGTTTTTGTAGCTAAAATGTATTAAAAGATATACTATACATTGAGACAAAAAAGAACTCAGAAATTGTTATTTAAATTCACCGGATATTTCAGAAAATGTACTTTGAAGGATATTTAAAAAAATATACTTTGTTAAGACGGCATTATCAGTATGTTTACAGCAGTGGCTTAAGTCGGTACCCCTCAATGGTGCGTTGCGTGCGTTTTGGTAATGGAATAATGTGGGACAAAGGCTTCAAAGACCGTCGAGAGGTCATTGAAATTATTAAAAAACGTGAAGGATATGGTGCTTGAGAATCGACAGGTAAGTGTTAGAGAGATGGCATGCGAGATGACATCTCTTGCAAGTCCGTTCGAATGATGGTGAATATTTTTGGTATGAAACGCTTTCTTGCTTGTCTCGTCCCGATAAAGCTGAATATTTAAAAAAACGAGTACGATTGTGACGGAATTTAAAGCCAATGAATACCATCATTCAACCAATGTATTCACCAGATTTGCGCCCGTGTGATTTTTTCTTGTTGTCTCAAATTGTCACTCCGTGGAACCTGATTTCAGTCGATCGTAGACAAAAACAAGAAAAAACGTTAACTTCGGTTGCACCGAAGCTAATATAACCTTCACAGGTGCATTTCTTTTAGTTACTATGTGTTCAGTTTGTATGGAAACTATATGCTATAGTAATCCGATCTGCACAATTTTCTCGGAGAATATGTTATTACCTTAAGCAGCAATCCACGTCAAATTTGGTGAAGATACCACGTCAAATGCGAAAGTTTTCCATACAAGCCCTTGATTCCGATCGTTCAGTTTGTATGGCAGCTATATGCTGCATAGTGATCCGATCTGAACAATTTCTTTCGATATTACATTATTTTTATGAACAATAACTCATACCAAATTTCGTGAAGATATGTCGTCAAATGAGGAAGTTTCCCATGCAAGCATTTGATTCCGATCATTTAGTTTGTATGGCAGCTATATGCTATAGTTAACCGATCTGAACAATTTCTTCGGAGATTACATTGTTGCTCTAGGAAATAATCTGTACCAAATTTCGTGAATATATCTTGTCAAATTCAAAAGTTTTCCATACCAGCACTAGATTCCGATCTTTCAGTTTGTATAGCAGCTATATACTGTAGTTAGCCGATCTGAACGATTTCTTCGTACATTAAATTATTATCTTAGAAAATAAAATGTGTCAATTTTTGTGAAGACACATTTTCAAATGTGAAAGTTTTCCATACAAGAAGTTCATTCCGATCATTCAGTTTGTATGGTAGCTATAGATTTAAAAAAACTGAGGGACTAGTTCATATATGTATATATACAGACAGACAAAATATACATATATACAGACAGTGAAAAGTGCTTCGAGGATTTGAAAAATCAATCGCATAAATGTATTACATCTGGTGGGAATTCTTTTGAAGGCGAAAAAATATATATTGATGAATAATTAAATATTTTGCGTCTTGTTTACATTATATACATATGTATATATATATACAATATTCATATATAAAGGATCAGGATGACGAAAAAATTGTAATCCGTGTGATTGTTTCTCTGTTCGCCCGTGTGTCCGTCCATAACTAAGCGCCAAATAAGATATATAACTTTTTTTGGCACAGAGAGTAGCAGTACCAAGGGGCATCTGTGGGCTGAAAATGTTGAAAAATTAAGTATGGTATTGCCCTCTAATATGTTTAACGTATATATTTTGTATACCACTAAACATACAATAACCAAACATGCTCAGGAAAATTCTAATAGAAACTTTTACCGACAAAGTGCGATAAATCAATAACTGAATACTTCAGACACATTAAATTTTATAACCCAAGAGGGCTCTACACGAGCCGGGGTTAAAATTTGACGCTGATCGCTGTACCGCATCACATACTCGTATCTCAGGACCTGTTTGACCAATTTTAACTAAATTACCCTCTTAATCCTTATTTCGTTTGCATTGGTCGTCATAAAAAGGGGTTTATCTCATCCGAGGATGTTTACTCTTTTTTATGTGTAGTATTTTTACATGGCGGGTCCCAAACTCAGCGCAACAGCCAGTGGAGGGGATGTTTCACCTTCTGACCTTAGCTCGCCTTCAAACGGATGTTTTCTGGCTACCCAGAGGATACTAGGTCAAAAACCGTAAGTCGTGAGCTGCTTGAGCAATATGCAAAAGAATCGTTTCTGGTCACTCCCAAATGAATGGCAATCAGAGAACTTTCCTCACTTGTGTGAACTTCGACACATGACTCCATCCTTTGTGGTTTAGGAATGACTAAGATCACTGCTGTGGTCCTCGTATGGGGGTATTTGCCGTGTTGCAGTATATCATTGAAAAGTTCAATGAGCTTGTGTTTGGTGTCGGTCGTCAGATTTTTTATCATTGGGTAGGAGATTCGATTGAAACCTAGGGTTTTACCTTTTATCTGACTTAGTGCGGCTGGCAATTCTGAGTAAGTAATATCAACTTCGATATGTTTGGCAATATTCTCTGGATGGTAGTTTGGTGATAATATGCTAGTTTTGTTTGAAATGTATTCCGAGAAGAAATTTTGGTCGTGTGAGTAATTAGACTATTTCTCACCAAATGCTTCAGATATATAGTACCTTAGATGGGGAGTTTTTTTGGCTTTTACTTAACAGAAAAAACATGTTTTCCCTGCAGTCGGGTGACTCTGGGGTCATGGTTTTTTAATATTTCTGTTCTTGTTTAGGAGGATGGAGTCATGTGTAGAAGTTCACGCAAGTGAGGAAAGTTCTCTGATCGCCATTCACTTGGGAGTGGCCAGAAACGATTCTTTTACATATGACTCAAGCAGCTCACGACTTCCGGTCTTTGACCAAGTATCCTCTGGGTAGCCTAAGAACATCCGTTTGAAGGCGAGCTAACGTGAGAAGGCGAAACATCCCCTGCATAGGGTTGTGCGCTGGGTTTGGGACCCGCCACGTAAAAAAACACCCCCAATGAAAAAGCAAACACAGCCTCGGATGAGAGACCCCCCTTTTGATGACGACCATGGCAAACGAAATAAGGACTATGATTTGAGGGCATGCACCTGGAATGTCCGGTCCCTTAATTGGGAAGGTGCCGCTGCCCAGCTGGTAGATGTCCTCGTAAAGATAAAGGCTGACATCACCGCCGTCCAAGAAATGCGATGGACGGGACAAGGACAGAGACGAGTAGGTCCTTGTGACATTTACTACAGTGGCCATATAAAGGAGCGCAAGTTTGGTGTTGGATTCGTGGTGGGAGAGAGACTCCGTCGCCGAGTACTATCATTCACTCCGGAGAATGAACGTCTAGCCACAATCCGCATCAAAGCGAGGTTCTTCAACATATCGCTGATTTGCGCCCACGCCCCGACGGAAGAGAAGGACGATGTGACCAAAGATGCTTTTTATGAGTGCTTGGAGCGCACTTATGAGAGATGCCCCCGCCACGATGTCAAAATCGTGCTTGGCGACTTCAACGCCAGGATGGGCAAAGAAGGTATCTTTGGCACTACGGTCGGTAAATTCAGCCTCCACGAGGAAACATCCCCAAATGGGTTGAGGCTGATCGACTTCGCCGGGGCCCGAAATATGGTTATCTGTAGTACTAGATTCCAGCATAAGAAGATACATCAAGCTACCTGGCTGTCTCCGGATCGAAAAACCACCAACCAGATCGATCATGTTGTGATAGACGGAAGACACGTCTCCAGTGTTTTAGATGTGCGTGCGCTCCGAGGTCCTAACATCGACTCGGACCACTATCTTGTTGCAGCCAAGATTCGCACCCGCCTCTGTGCAGCAAAAAACGCACGCCAACAAACACAAGGAAGGTTCGACGTCGAGAAGCTGCAATCACAACAGACAGCCGAACGATTTTCTACTCGGCTTGCACTCCTGCTCTCTGAGAGCACTCGTCAACAACTCGGTTTAAGGGAACTGTGGGACGGCATTTCAAACTCCTTACGTACAGCTGCAACCGAAACCATTGGTTTTCGGAAAGTGCAAAAGAACAGCTGGTACGATGAGGAGTGCCGTGTCGCAGCGGAGAGAAAACAGGCTGCCTACCTCGCAACGTTACGATCGACCACAACACGTGCGGGATGGGATAGATACCGAGAGTTGAAGAGGGAAGCGAGACGCATTTGCAGACAGAAGAAGAAAGAGGCCGAAATGCGTGAGTACGAACAGCTTGATAAGCTGGCCGACAGGGGTAATGCTCGAAAATTCTACGAAAAAATGCGGCGACTTACAGAAGGTTTCAAGACCGGAGCATACTCCTGTAGAACCCCCAAAGGTGATCTAGCCACCGATGCCCAGAGCATACTTAGATTATGGAGGGAACACTTCTCCAGCCTGCTGAATGGCAGTGAACACATAGCACCAGGAGAAGGCGAACCCGATACCCCAATCGATGACGATGGAGCAGACGTTCCATTGCCCGACCATGACGAAGTTCGAATAGCAGTTGCCCGCCTGAAGAACAACAAAGCGGCAGGGGCAGACGGATTGCCGGCCGAGCTATTCAAACACGGCGGCGAAGAACTGATAAGGAGCATGCATCAGCTTCTTTGCAAAATATGGTCGGACGAAAGTATGCCCAACGATTGGAGTTTAAGTGTTCTATGCCCAATCCATAAAAAAGGAGACCCCACAATCTGCGCCAACTACCGTGGGATTAGCCTCCTCAACATAGCGTACAAGGTTCTATCGAGCGTATTGTGTGAAAGATTAAAGCCCACCGTCAACAAACTGATTGGACCTTATCAGTGTGGCTTCAGACCTGGAAAATCAACAACCGACCAGATATTCACCATGCGCCAAATCTTGGAAAAGACCCGTGAAAGGAGAATCGACACTCACCACCTATTCGTCGATTTCAAAGCTGCTTTCGATAGCACGAAAAGGAGCTGCCTTTATGCCGCAATGTCTGAATTTGGTATCCCCGCAAAACTAATACGGCTGTGTAAACTGACGTTGAGCGGGACCAAAAGCTCCGTCAGGATCGGGAAGGACCTCTCCGAGCCGTTCGATACCAAACGAGGTTTCAGACAAGGCGACTCCCTATCGTGCGACTTTTTCAATCTGCTGCTGGAGAAAATTATTAGAGTTGCAGAACTGAACCGAGCAGGTACAATCTTTTATAAGAGTGTACAGCTGCTGGCGTATGCCGATGATATTGATATCATCGGTCTCAACACCCGCGCCGTTAGTTCTGCTTTCTCCAGACTGAACAAGGAAGCAACGCAAATGGGTCTGGCAGTGAACGAGGGCAAGACGAAATATCTCCTGTCATCAAACAAACAGTCGTCGCACTCGCGACTTGGCACTCACGTCACTGTTGACAGTCATAACTTTGAAGTTGTAGATAATTTCGTCTATTTAGGAACCAGCATTAACACCACCAACAATGTCAGCCTAGAAATCCAACGCAGGATTACTCTTGCCAACAGGTGCTACTTCGGACTGAGTAGGCAATTGAAAAGTAAAGTCCTCTCTCGACGAACAAAAACCAAACTCTATAAGTCGCTCATAATTCCCGTCCTGCTATATGGTGCAGAGGCTTGGACGATGACAACAACCGATGAGTCGACGTTGCGAGTTTTCGAGAGAAAAGTTCTGCGGAAGATTTATGGTCCTTTGCGCATTGGCCACGGCGAATACCGCATCCGATGGAACGATGAGCTGTACGAGATATACGACGACATCGACATAGTTCAGCGAATTAAAAGACAGCGGCTACGCTGGCTAGGTCATGTTGTCCGGATGGATGAAAACACTCCAGCTCTGAAAGTATTCGACGCAGTACCCGCCGCGGGAAGCAGAGGAAGAGGAAGACCTCCACTCCGGTGGAAGGACCAAGTTGAGAAGGACCTGGCCTCGCTTGGAATATCCAATTGGCGCCACGTAGCGAAGAGAAGAAACGATTGGCGCGCTGTTGTTGACTCGGCTATAATCGCGTAAGCGGTGTCTACGCCAGTAAAGAAGAAGAAGAAGTTCTTGTTTATTTGATTTATGTATATATAATACACTTATAAAGAACGAAAATTTAATGTAGCAAAAACGTGAGAATTTATCACCGATGACGTCCATTTTCGTCGAAGACTTCGGTAAATTTTAAATCTGTCTGAAGTTATCAATAGATTGATAAATGTTTTGAAATTGTACAAAGTCGTCATCATCTGTCATAAGTAATGTTGTAGTTTTGTTTAACAAATTAGTTTTAATTATGTTCTTTATAACCCAGTTGTTAGTTCCGTATAAGTTATAGTATTAAGATTGTTAGAAAATATTTTGCATGTGTTTGTACATTTTTTTTTAGATTTTATTAGTTTTGGATTGTGGCTACATTCGAAGCAGTTACTTCATTAACGTTATATTCTTCAAATCTAACGCAATGCACTATCATCGGCAACATGGTTTTCTTTATCAGGAATGTGTTGGATATAAAAACGTATTAATTTAACCTAAGCTTCCACCGTTGAAGTTTTGTATAAAACTTTTTTAAATTACGAGTATATAACCATTGAAGAGGGTGATGATCACTATTTATTAAGAATTTTCTGCTATATTAATACGGTGTAAAGTACTTTGTAGCCCATATCATTGCCAAGAGCTATTTTTCTGTTGCTGAATAATTCAACTCATATTTATTATGTGTACGGATGGCGAAACAGATTGGTTTTGGCTTAACACTGCTCCTAATGCTACATTAGAGGCGTCTGTCGTTAGCGCAAATAACTTCTCGTAATTTGGATACGCCATGATTGGCTCTTTTGTTATTAATAACTTTATAGTTTCTATGGCTCTGATAAATTCTTTATCTGAATTATTCACCATATTACCTTTCTTTAAGCAATTTGTTAAGGGTTTTGTAATTTTTGAAAAATTTTGAATATATTTGCGATAAAATCCCGCTAAACCCATAAATTATTTTATTTCCCTTATCGTATAACTTAAAATTGCTACGATTTTATTAGGATTTTTTTTTTTTAATTAGTAGGGGTAATACCATGGCCAAAAAACTTGGTTTCTTGCTTTAAAAATTCACTTTTGTCCGGCTGCACTTTTATTTTCCCTTCAGCTAATATTTGAAACGCTTTATCGAGCGATTCGATGTGCTCCTGCAGAGATGTATTGAAAACTACTAAATAAACCAAGCAATTTTCCCAATTAGACCGTCCAGAATTGTATTCATCAGCCTTTGGAAAGTGGATGGCGCATTTTTTCAACCGAATGGCTTTCTAAAAATTCGAAGTGGCCATTTTGGGTAGAAAAGGCTGTTTTTCCTATCTATTGGATCCATTTCGATTTGGTGGAATCCTTGCGCCAAATCAATTGTCGTGAAGTATAAACATATACGTAACTTGTTCAGTATCTCGTCCATATTTGGAATGGGGTACTTGTCATCCTCAGTGATACGAGTATTGTTTAGGTACCAACGAAGTACTGTGGCAAATTATTTTTTGGTCTAGCATATCTTTTATTTATTTCCGCTTTATGTACTTCTGGGTACCTATAGGATTTAACGTAGACTGGATCTTCATAAATAGTTTTTTATTTTGTGTTTAATTTTGTTAGTGAATGTAAGTTTCCCACCTTCCTTGTAAAATAAAATTTATTTAATTTTCCCGATTCTTCATTTTCTCTATTTGAATTTATGTGAGAAAGTTTGGGAACTCTGGGAAATGAGATGTTCATTTGGTTATGACTTTGTTTGGTTTTGTTCAGTCTTCTATCATCTTCAAACACTTTTTCTTTCAAAATTTGTATTGCTGACTTAAGGTCAATTACTAAATTTGCGTTCATTAATGCGGTTAAATAATTTGCCAATTCCCTTTTTAACGTCTTTAAATTAATCTGATCTAGCTCTTTATACAAAAATGTTTTAGTGGATGTATTTTAATTTGTGCAATAGTCGTAGTGATGTCCAATCACACGGTTGCTCCCGTCTTACCATATCCGGAGCAGAATCTTTTAGAGTGCAGGTGACGTAGTTGAAATAAAATGCTGAAGAGATTGTTGTCGACATACATCGCCAAATAGTTCATGTCGCATTCAAACGGTTAAATCAGCTTAATGGTTTGCAAAATGATATCGCGCTTATCTTTGTTATTTCTTTATTTATAGAGAGAGCTCAACATTTTGTCTATAGTTTCTAACTCTTCTTCAACAACCATTGATAAAAACAGTCTATAGATTAAGTTCAGTTATTGTTTTATATAGTGCTCTTTTATCAAATTATCTTAACAAAGTTAAGTAATAGATATCGGTAATATTGTTATTCATTTTATTAGTATTTGTCCTAAAGCTCTCATTTTTACTCTTGCAACCAGTTACTACAGAGTATACACATAACGGTTGTACGTATCACCTGAAACTAAACGAGATAGATATAGGATTATACGTATATATACATATATATATGATCAGGGTGACAAGAAACGTTGAAATCCGGTTGACTGTCTTTCTCTCCGTTCATCAGTGCAAGGTGTAACTTGAGTAAAAATTGAGATATTAGGTTTTCAAATATCTCCCTTCCGCCTTTTTGTCTTTTGAATGGCTATGTATAAAGCGCTACAGAGCTCGTATCTATTTGAAAGGTCTTGACATAACCTACAAAACGACGCCATATGTGATTTAATTGGATATTGCTTTCAACAGTTATAGACGTGTAAACATGGAGTTCACTACCGCCGAAATCCGCGCAATTTTAAAGTTTTCCTTCGGTAAAGGCAAATCCTCTGGAGGGGGTATTACTAAGTTTTAAGTTCAAATATGCGCCGTTTCGTTTGATAATCTGTTACCATTTAGACGGCAACTTCATAATACCCTCCTCGTAAAAGCCCCCTCCTTATTAGCGAAGAAGCCACTGCCACTTTTCACAAGCCTCTTTTGAGTTCAACTTTACACCAACAAGGACGTTCGCCATATATGTACATACATATATCTTAAACTATTAAAGCTACAACAACCAAATTCGCCCAACTTGAATATTACAAGAACTCTAGTGTGAAAATGGATGAAATCGGGTGAAAACCCGCTACAACGGTACTGTTCGAAACTACTACTAGTTTTGTGGGAGCCGGTGTAAAAATAGGACAGTGGGCGCGGCACCGATTACTTTTTAGTAAAAAAAAAAAACTATCTCAGGACCCGACTAACCGATTTCGACAAAATTAGGTATGTGGTATATTTTTCGCATTTCAATGTAACGTTGTAAAAGTTCAAGCCCATAGGTACCGAATATTTGTACGGTGAAATCAAAATATTTTTTTAAATTTTAGATGCTTGGATCCTTTATAAAAATTTCAAAAGCAGAACCGATTACAGAACTGAAAGAGAAAAACATTCATTAAAAAGGAAGACCCACTAGTTTCAACTGCAACATCTTCAAATATAACAGATTCTACCAAACGAAAATTTGTCAAATACAACTTTGCCACAATAACAAAACAAATGTAAAATGTATGTTTTCGGAAGGTGTACATCCAGCACCTTCATTTGCTTAAAATGTATGAATTATTTTTTTTCGAACTTAAAAACATTTTGTTATAACTTGTTATACGGCTGTAAGTTATATAAAATATATTAAAAATTACTATTAAACAAATATTTTTGCGCATTCGTTATTTTTTCACATTGCAGCCATTTTGACTGCTTACAAGAAATATAGATATATACAGTACAAGTAGTTTTTAACAAATCCGTTATATGGGGATTGAGCGGGGTTATTATCCGATTTCACCAATTTTTACACTGTCGGTAGAGGTTCTTATAATATACTATAGTATTAGCGCTAGGCGAATTAGGTTTTTGTAGCTAAAGTGTATTAAAAGATATACTATACATTGAGACAAAAAAGAACTCAGAAATTGTTATTTAAATTCACCGGATATTTCAGAAAATGTACTTTGAAGGATATTTAAAAAAATATACTTTGTTAAGACGGCATTATCAGTATGTTTACAGCAGTGGCTTAAGTCGGTACCCCTCAATGGTGCGTTGCGTGCGTTTTGGCAATGGAATAATGTGGGACAAAGGCTTCAAAGACCGTCGAGAGGTCATTGAAATTATTAAAAAACGTGAAGGATATGGTGCTTGAGAATCGACAGGTAAGTGTTAGAGAGATGGCATGCGAGATGACATCTCTTGCAAGTCCGTTCGAATGATGGTGAATATTTTTGGTATGAAACGCTTTCTTGCTTGTCTCGTCCCGATAAAGCTGAATATTTAAAAAAACGAGTACGATTGTGACGGAATTTAAAGCCAATGAATACCATCATTCAACCAATGTATTCACCAGATTTGGGTCCGTGTGATTTTTTCTTGTTGTCTCAAATTGTCACTCCGTGGAACCTGATTTCAGTCGATCGTAGACAAAAACAAGAAAAAACGTTAACTTCGGTTGCACCGAAGCTAATATAACCTTCACAGGTGCATTTCTTTTAGTTACTATGTGTTCAGTTTGTATGGAAACTATATGCTATAGTAATCCGATCTGCACAATTTTCTCGGAGAATATGTTATTATCTTAAGCAGCAATCCACGTCAAATTTGGTGAAGATACCACGTCAAATGCGAAAGTTTTCCATACAAGCCCTTGATTCCGATCGTTCAGTTTGTATGGCAGCTATATGCTGCATAGTGATCCGATCTGAACAATTTCTTTCGATATTACATTATTTTTATGAACAATAACTCATACCAAATTTCGTGAAGATATGTCGTCAAATGAGGAAGTTTCCCATGCAAGCATTTGATTCCGATCATTTAGTTTGTATGGCAGCTATATGCTATAGTTAACCGATCTGAACAATTTCTTCGGAGATTACATTGTTGCTCTAGGAAATAATCTGTACCAAATTTCGTGAATATATCTTGTCAAATTCAAAAGTTTTCCATACCAGCACTAGATTCCGATCTTTCAGTTTGTATAGCAGCTATATACTGTAGTTAGCCGATCTGAACGATTTCTTCGTACATTAAATTATTATCTTAGAAAATAAAATGTGTCAATTTTTGTGAAGACACATTTTCAAATGTGAAAGTTTTCCATACAAGAAGTTCATTCCGATCATTCAGTTTGTATGGTAGCTATAGATTTAAAAAAACTGAGGGACTAGTTCATATATGTATATATACAGACAGACAAAATATACATATATACAGACAGTGAAAAGTGCTTCGAGGATTTGAAAAATCAATCGCATAAATGTATTACATCTGGTGGGAATTCTTTTGAAGGCGAAAAAATATATATTGATGAATAATTAAATATTTTGCGTCTTGTTTACATTATATACATATGTATATATATATATACAATATTCATATATAAAGGATCAGGATGACGAAAAAATTGTAATCCGTGTGATTGTTTCTCTGTTCGCCCGTGTGTCCGTCCATAACTAAGCGCCAAATAAGATATATAACTTTTTTTGGCACAGAGAGTAGCAGTACCAAGGGGCATCTGTGGGCTGAAAATGTTGAAAAATTAAGTATGGTATTGCCCTCTAATATGTTTAACGTATATATTTTGTATACCACTAAACATACAATAACCAAACATGCTCAGGAAAATTCTAATAGAAACTTTTACCGACAAAGTGCGATAAATCAATAACTGAATACTTCAGACACATTAAATTTTATAACCCAAGAGGGCTCTACACGAGCCGGGGTTAAAATTTGACGCTGATCGCTGTACCGCATCACATACTCGTATCTCAGGACCTGTTTGACCAATTTTAACTAAATTTCCGTGTGTTACATTCTTCTAAGAATTTTATATCACAGTGCGACAATGGTCGAATTCGGACTACAACCACGTAACACAACATAAATTCCATCTAACTCTTTCCTTTCCAGTGTAAAAAGCAATAAGAGATAAATACAACTGGATACAACTTTGCACGTATAAAATTTTATGATTAAAAATTGGTAAAATCCAACAACAACTATTCAATCCTCTAGGTTTCGAATATTTGGACCTCAATTGACTTTTTATCGCAAATATCGGTCAATACGTGATATATATAATTGAAATTCAGGGATAATTTTTCCTAACAATGGTATGTCTGTGTGTCAAAAAAGGTTTGATTCGTCTCAATACAACCATTTTAGAACTTCTGGTGACCTTGATCGTAAAATAGATAAAATTGCGCAAAACTTGACTTAGCCCCCACACAAGTTGCGTTCGAAAGTAAACAGGACATAAAAAAAAAACAGAACGAATAGTTTGTCGGCAAAAAACAATTTATTTTATTCAAAATAGTCTCCTTCTGCTTCAATACAGCTTTTTGCACGGCCCAAAAGCATGTCGAACGAGTGTTTTAGCTCGTTGGCCGGTATGGCCGCCAGTATGCCGGTGCAAGCCTTTTGAATGGCGTCTACGTCTGCATAACGCTTTCTTTTGCCTTTTTTCGAAAAGTAAGAAGTTGCACGGTGCCATATCAGGTGAATACGGGGAGTGGTTAATGGTAAAAATTTGATTTTTGGTTAAATAATAGATCACAAGCGTCGATCGATGAGAGCAATTTTTGGTGGTCAGTCAGTTTGTGCGGAACAAACCGTGCACACACCTTTCGTAAGCCCAAATGTTCAGTCAAAATACGATAATATGTTTTGGAAATGTTCATTACATTTCCATGAATTTCAATGACGAGTTTTGATAAATTCACGCACAGTTTAGATGGAATTTCCGGTAATCACGGATTTTGATTGTCCCACAGTTGATCATCATTTATGTCCTCACGACCATTTTGAAACCGTTGAAACCACTCGTGAACTCTGCTACAGGATAATCAATCATCGCCATAAACTTGCTTCACCAATTGAAACGTTTCGTTAAAAGTTTTACCAATTTTAAAACAAAATTTAATGTTGGCTCTTTGTTCAAAGCTCATTTTCACACCGATAAGACAAACATACTGAATAGAAGCAATTAATATATATGATGGGATTAAACTTTGCACGAATAATGCCTTTAGTGTATGCCACCTTATGACAATAAATAAATCCAATAAAAACAGTTCAAGTCCCTAGGTAGCGAATACTTAAACCCCGGTACCTATACTTGACTTTTGATCGAAAATGGCAGTCAATGTGTGATATGTATAAATGAAATTAAAGTATAATTCTTGTCTTATAGCCCCCATATACCTAATATACAAATGTTCGAACTTCCAGGTGACTTTGTACCGTATATATCGGTCAATATGTAAGTTATCCCAATGAAAACAACATTGCACGTTACACTAATAACAATGTATTTTTGTTCCTAAAATAGATTAGTTTGAGCGAAATTTTGGCCTAGCCCCTGTATAATTAATATTAGGATTTTCGAACATCAGACTAACTTTACTCTATATAATTGATTTCATACCTTAAAGTATTTCCTGGCCTTGATATTTGCAAGTTGCAAGAGTATAAAATATATGGTTGCACCCGAACTTTGCCCTTCCTAACTTGTTGTTTTTTTGAAGGAATTCGAAGTTGCCCAAACCTCAATAATTGTCAACATAACCTTGATTTTTGAACTAATTTGACGTGGCCCACTTTTGTCATGATATTTGTCTGACTGAATAACTTGAACCAATCAAAAACACTTGCTCGCCACAGACAATTATCACCGAAGGACTATTCCAACATTGTGAACGTTTCCGAACCATAAATTTCATTCCGCGCACAAAATTTAATGGAACTTCGTAAGAATTGTCGAATGCACTTTATGCACTTCTGAAAGACAAGCGTATATTAACCACTAATGATTATAATTATCAACAAAAAACTCTCAGCGACAATATATTTCTTGATGTATACAATGATGAAATGATGATGAAATCTAAAAAGTTTTGAGGGGCTAGTAGAGTGGAATTCACAATGACGATGAATAACTCAAAAAACCAATCGCTATCTGTTTGTAGATTAGTAAAAAATGCTTTTCAGACGAATTAATAAATTCAATCTGTTTGTATACATTAAAGACGGAAAGACCAAAAATATTGTAAACTCCGTTGCGTTAAGAGATTAATCTTTGTTTATTTGTAATTAATAATCATTAGTAGGAATATGAACTATGAACTGCACTTAATTATAATTTTGTTCAATTTCTGATATAATTATAAGTACCTAATCCAAACACATATAGTGTTAATTGTTTTACGAATATTTCCTTAAAATATCGTGAATGGAAGAACAACGTTTGCCGGTCGGCTAGCAAGAATATATAAATGATCAGCTGAGTCGATTTAGCCGACTGTCTGATCGTTCTTCTATATATGTTTACGTGGACTAATCCCTCAGTTTCTCAGCTATCGGTCTGAAATTCTGCATATTAGCTGCTCTTTAATAAGATCGACCAAAATCAGAACTTTATATGGAATGTTTTTTTTATCTTCACAAAATTTGGCATGGATTACTTTTTAAAGCAACGCTGCAATTTTCAAACAGATTGTTCAGAGCAAACCTCTAAAGCTAATTACTGACCCATCAAAATTATGATAAAGCGATTCATAAAAACTCTTTTCTATAATCTTGCAACATGTTGCTACAGAGTACAATAGTTTTCTTCACCTAACGTTATACTAGCTTTGCCCTGCGTTGTTACCCGCGGTTAAAAAGAGAATAAATTGTGTACTCGTATTAACAGTAAAAATAGTGCCTTTTCACATTTAAGAAGCAAAATAATTTGAGCAACTTTGAGATTAAAATTGTCGGAAGGCCCCTTCACGGGTAGATGGAATTTAAG
The DNA here is from genome assembly GCF_023373825.1 of Bactrocera dorsalis. NCBI lineage: Eukaryota > Metazoa > Arthropoda > Insecta > Diptera > Tephritidae > Bactrocera > Bactrocera dorsalis. The sequence goes on along the minus strand of NC_064304.1, from coordinate 61,216,125 downwards.
AAGTCTACAGGGTATATAACTAATAAGGTTATCTTCCGAGCTAACAACAATGTTAACTAGGCTACCAATGATTATTTGGGCGTTAGTATCCATGAGCATTCCAGTAAGACGGCAAAACCCCTTCTACGCTAGCTAGTCGGTTTGTTATTAAACGGAAAACTTGTCATTGCTCCGTTAGTAACAGGCGATATGTTTGGGTGACTTGAACATCCTAAGAAACAGTACCATAACCAAGCTATATGACCAAATAAGTGGACCACTCTTCCGTTCTTTGATTGGCAGGCATACTGAATCGGGCAGAAATTTTTCAATCATTGCCTAGTGTTTCACCTTTGTATCGGCGAGTAATGTCCTCTGACATAGCGTTTTTATACTAATGCTAATCTTTATCACAAAGAGCACTCCCGACGTAGTCACTGACCGGCACAACATGATGTCGCTTATAGTTGCGCCCCAGTCGTTGTCGTCTTCAAGTAGCTCTGTCGCTTCCAATATATCTCGGCCGATTTTGAGCGAGTTAAGGAACGTATTCCTTATAATAGTAACAAACATCAAAAAAACCTTGAGTGTGAATACCACAACAACCTTATATTAAAACAAAGCAAATGTATCTATGCAAACAATATACATGTAAACTAACCTAAACAAATAATATAATCTGTAACTAAGCAAACTATCAACTAGTAATAAGTAAAAATACTAGTTAGTATAAATAGAAGTAAGAACCATGTAATAAGTTAGTCTTAAGAGTATTAAAAAAGAGTACATATTTCGATGCAGCTCAAAAATATTATCTTTTGACTCATTTCTACTTCATGTAAAAATGAACTAGCGCTTGAAAACTGGTCGCGCCTCGGATTCTAATTAAAATTACAATAATAAATTTTACACAGGGCATCTGAGACTTTTTTGCATACATAAATATTTTGTATTATTTTTTTAACTAAGAAATATATTTGGATATAATTTTGTTGTTTAATGTTTACTTCTTTTTATTACATCGCCCAAGAAAAAATTCCGCATTCTCCCATTATTCCTTTTAAATATAAATAAAGTTGAAATGTTGCACTTACATTTATTCGATTGGGGTTTGTACCTACCTAAATAAATACTAGAATTTCAAGCGCTAAAATCGTCGGTGGACAGGAAAAGGCCATTTTCCGAGAAGCATTGGAGGCGATGGTGGCTGCTTGATGACGACAGCGTCTGAAACGCAACGAAGAACGACGTCATGTTGTGCCGGTCAGTGACTACGTTGGAGGAACTCTTTGCGATTATAATAAGCCTTTCCATCTTCGGTAATTGTAGGACAAGTATTTATAAAAGCGCATTGTCAGAATACATTGCTCACCGATATCAAGTGATAACACCAGCCAACCATGACATAATTATTAGAGAAGCGCTGTAATTCATGACCACTCTGAGGACAGCGTTTTGACTCAATTGAAAAAATAAAAGCTGAATCGAAGAAGGCTCTGATGGCCATCATGACGGAGGATTTTTCCAAGTGCTATGATGACTGGAAAGTCTGTTTGCATAAGTGTATTGCAGCGGAAGGGGATTACTTTGAAGGAGATGAAAGGGACAAAATTCACCTTTCAATTTGGTCACACATATATATCTTGTGAAGTTCTTAAAATCCCTCGATCTGTCGCCTACAATTTCCTTCATAAGCTTTATCTCTGTTATCACAATAGAAAAGGCTCAACTCTAAAAGTAGCCTGATTTTAGCTTGGCACCCCTTGTTTTTCTCACGGTAGGCAAGTTACTTGCATTTATGCAGAAAAAAATCAGTGCCGCAATGTTGATTACCGTGATTTGCTGCAGTAAAATGCTTCCTAGCTCTCTGCGACCCGAGACAAAAAGTATTTACATAAGTATACTAATCTCTCCCATTCCATCAGTCATCAAATTTTGTAATTTCATTTGTAATAATTTATAATCCGATGTTCAACTTTTATTTTTTTAATTCACAATTTATTTTCTTATAAACCGCGGGTAAAAATGCGGTGCAAAGCTAGTAAGATATAATTTCAACTAATACATTGTTAGTTGAATATAATATGAATATTTTTCATAATTTCATGTAGTTTAATTTGAATATTTTAGTTCCATTTAAATCTAACTTTCATCACTATTCTTTTTTGCAGATCACTGCAACATTAAGAAAATATTATTGCGATTATATTTTATAATTCGGGAAAAAACAACATCCTTCTACTTTATTTGTATATGTTCACGTATTGTTAGATAATAATACGACACGCTACTTCACAGTAAAAAGAGAGAACTTATTTGAAACATCGGCTTACTTTATAAGTTCAAAATATAACGAATAAGTAAAACAAGTAAACTACTGAACAAATATTCGAAACATCTTTTATATGCAAACATATGTACATACCTGCCTCTTTAGCTAAGAGTTAATGATTTGCAAAAAAAAACCTCAAATAAAAACTTTATTGCCTTGACCTAGAAATTTCAATGCTCAAGTTCAATAATCGGTACAAGGTTAGTGCCACAAAACCTGTCCGAGTAAATAAAATAACGAATACACATTTGGAAAAAGCCGTCCACATATATTACATAAAAGACGAATGTACATAAAATAAGTATATTCGTGGGCATTACACACACCCACATATGGTATACAAGGATATGTACATATTCTAGTTCCATTGATGAAGCTGACTGCCACACATTAAATCTTTTCCTCTCAATAAATGAAGTATAAGTAAACACTCTTGAAAGTCACATAAAGAAGTTGGCAGTAAAATAAAATACATGACTTCGCAAGAATGTTTTAACTTTTCTACTTATTCACTTCTACCACAGAAGTGTGACTTAAGATTGAAGCAAGCATTTTCCATATGTATGAAAATATAATATTATACACACAGAAGAGAAAAATTAATAAAGAAACTTCATATACAAAATAACCATTGCTTAGGGTTTTCAGACTAGAAATGCCAAAGTGGTCTACGTTCAAAAATTAAAAATTCAGAAAGGGCTAAGCTCGGGTATATTATTATTATACAGTTTCAAAGGAGCGCTAGCTACAGTGGCTTTCAGCTCACGGCTTCATTATAAATGACTTTAATACTAAAAATGGAATCTTCCATACAAGAGTTATTTACAAGCAATGTTTTTATGGACTAAAAAATATATGTTGTAAATAAATTTAGAATAGAAGGTTAACTTAAATATATTTCTTTAACTTTGTACGAGATAGGAAACTCATCTAGTTTACAGTAGATGTTATTTATTATAAATCAAGAGCTTTATTATTTTGAAAGCTACTGGTTCTAACTGAGTTGAAGAAAAGGCGTCATGTAGCAGATGGGTTATGGTTGAGGCCGACGAGTTACAACATAGGCAGGGTGGAATTCTGTTTCCATTTAATAAATGGGAATGTGTTAATGTCGTATGACCAAGACGAAGGCGAACAAAGGCTTTTATATCATGACAGCGACATGATGGTGGATAAGCAGGGTCTTTCCCTTCTTGGTTGCAGGTGGCGTAGTGGTGTTGCACCTTAATCCAAACATTAACTTTTATGACTTTGGCTGTGAAACGATTAAACGGATAACATCATTTGTGTGATGTAGTCGAAAACAAACAATGCTTTTTCTTCCGGCATAGTTGTAATACCTAGATCTTTAGTTAATTTAATGCATTTAGAAATAGTGGAGGCCTTTATTATAACATGTTATAACTGTTAATATTAAGTTTATTGGTGATGTACGGAATGCACAAATACTTCTTCTAGCAACTGCATGATATGGTGCAAAGATTTGTTTTATATTGCTTTTAGGCAGGGTTTTCATTTACTACTCCGTAGCAGCAAAATTTCTAGAATTATTGCTAAGCTATAGCTATCGCTCTCACTTTTGCGGTAGCCTTATAGCGGCCATACACAGGCACACTTGTGCGTTCGATCTGTGTGAATTCGTTTGCCCATACACGACACACAAATCCATTTTGCGTTCGTTCTTCACACAGTTAACATGTGCGACAGGCAAGCGGAACATTTCTTCGAATTTATTTCTAATGTAGCACTTTTATCTATTTCTTTGTATTTCGTTAATAAGTTATTCCAACTTTTATTTTTCTCAATTTTATTTTTATATTTATCACTTTTCGTTTGCCAAATTGCCAATTAATTTTTTATAAGATCAATAAATTCAGATGCGAAATCTTTATTAAGGGGAGAACCTGCTTTAGAAGCTTCAAACAATCGCTTAAATCTCTTTAAAAATTATCTAACAACAAACAAAGTTATAGATTGGAACTCGAAATATTGTCGAAGCTAGAAGGGAAATAGTGTCCGAGCGTCAGACAGATTCATACAAGTATATGAGCGCTTGGGCAAAAAGCGAAAAGCGCGATTTCTCGGTTTTTTATTTTTACGATTATTTTAATTGGCGGGCAAAGTTGGAATTGGGCAAAGTTTATTATCTTTGGCATAAAATTGTCTTCTATTTAAACTAAAAAAAAAACTAGGAAAAGTCAAGTTTGAACATATTTTTAAACAAAATAAAGTAAATTTTTTTTGGAATTCTCTTAGTTTAACTAGAAGATAAGTTATTAAAAAACATGAATCTCTTTGAATTTTTTTTTCCTGATAAATGCATATGCAAGATGCATCGGGTGATTGCTTCCTAAAGGCAGAATATCAAAGATTTCGTATTCAAAAAATTTGTGAAAGATGTTCAAATATATGACTATAAAGCCTAGAAATTTCGCTTGAATCAATTATTTCTTTCCCTCCCAAAAAAATCCTCAAAAAAATCGATTTTTTGAAGCCTCTAAAGCAGTCTCTCCCCTTAACACTTGCAATTGTCCGCGATCTTCACTGCTCGGCGACACGAGAGAAATGAGATTTTGTGCGCTCACAACGCCATACACGATAAACATGCTCGCGCACCGATCGTAAAAAATCAAACATTTTCGCGAACATGGATCGGTACGCGAACAAGCCCATACACGAGTAAACCGCATGTTTACACATACCGATCGAACGCACAAGTGTGCCTGTGTATGGCCGCTATTAGCAGACACATAGCAGATCAATGTAAAAGTATGTGCTTTGCCCCTCTCGGAGTTTTGTTAGGTAAATCTCTCCTATGTATGTATATCATGGGTAGCTGTAGCACATGAACATTTCATTTAGCTCTGCTGTACTACCGCTCCCAATTTTATGCTACCGCTACGCCAGAGCAGAGCACAGCACTTCATTTTTGGCTATTGCTACAGCTATAGTTTTTTACCTAACAAAACTCTGAGCAGAGCAGAGCGCATTACATTTACATTGTTCTGCTATGGCTCTGCTACGGCTCGCGACAAAGTGAGAGCGGTAACAATACCAAAATGAAATCCTACGGGAGTAGCGTATGTAGCTTTTTAAATGCTGTTTTTAAGGCAATTGCCGTAGATCAGTGATGCCCAAACGCACACTACCAAACTGTGTGCTTGTGTTGGAGTATGAGAGAGCTTGCTGCTACACCCAAAAAAAAATACAAAACTTTAGTATTAATTAATGTAAAAAAATTTTAAAGTGATTCGACAACTTTTACAAAATTGTGAAATTAATGAAATTCCTTATTAATTTTTTATCAATTACAAAAATAAAGACAAATCACGTGTCAAAAAGAAATTAAAATTCAAAAAATTTTTAATATTGAATTTATGTTGAAGTTTTCACCTAAACGGCTGTATCAAAAAACTAAAAATCAATATTTTCATGGTTTTGAACCAAAATTGTTAATCAGCGCGTACATACAAATTACATGCGTAGCAGTCAACAGTCGTTGATCAAGTGATTTTCAAATGAACATTAATTTTCCACAATGTATAGAGAGCGCTTGACTAATACGTGTGAGCGAATCTGTGAGAGAGCAATAAATTCGGCCGCCCGCGGGCTAGGCAAAGCGCGTCACTGCCGTAGATAGGGAAGACATAGTCAATCTTAGATACAATTAAAGCTCTTGTGATATTGATGAGAGAATAAATATGAATTAAACAATATTTTTATGACAGATACTTAATTAAATTAAGCCTAGAAACTAGTTGCTTACGAAGGTGTGTATAATGTTCCTTAAAAGTAAGTCTCTTATCGAATATTAAACCTAGGAATGTAAGGCTAGTAGAGCTTACAATATTTACACTATTAGAGATTAAACTGAAGTTATTACATTTGTGTTTTCTACAAATATGGAATATTTTGCATTTGTTTATACAAATATTCCCACCTGAACAATTGGACCAATTTGAAATATCAGTAAGGATTTATAAGAAGGTATTTATTACAGTATTTAGTAATTTTTGTAATCGATCATCAGTAGTCGAAGTCGATTAAGAATCGATTCTTGACATTCGAAAAATCGATTATTTTACGAGAAAACTCGAATGGGAATCGAGTTTACCATCCCCACTGGCAGCCATCGCGTGCACATATAATAACCTCCGCACAATAACCACCACAAAAAAAAATGATTTTTTTTCCATGTTATTTATATGAAAAACAGAAAATTTGAAAGAGGCACCTCTTAATATTAATATTAAGAGCTCTTCTTTTGAGTGGCGTTGTTTTTCACATTTTCGAAAGTTTTTAGCCTGGTTTTCAGTTGAAAAAAAGGTTGCCTCAGAATGACACACCCTAGTGTCTATGTTAGGGGAGGAGATGATGAGCGGTGGGAAATCACGTTAGTTATCTGCTTGCTGACATTTTCTTTTGTAACAGAAGGGAAGGTAGTGTTTGCAGAGGTGGGGGGTAATTGTTATTTGTATGGCCTTAGTGTTCTCGCATTGAACATTTTTTTTTCTGTTTTTTTTTTAGAATATTGTTGGATTGTAGTTATTTAGGACAAGAGCTTAAAGAGAAAGAATGATCTCCTGAGCAATTTGCACAAAAGGTGCGGTTGCATGGCGAGGGAGATGAGGAGGGAAATTGCACATATCGCAGACTGGATTGTTGTGGCAACGTTTAGTTGTGTGGCCTACAAGCTGGCAACTTTTAAACCTCATGGGGTTTAGGAAATAGGCTCTAATCTACATTGTGCGCCATGAGACTTCGTTCTTTTCGGGAAGTTTATAGCGTTCAAATGAAAGGAGAACCACTCCAAAAGGTTTGCCTTTTAGATTTTTAATGAATTTATAGACGGAAGTAACTCTCTGATCTTTTAAATTGTCAACAATATCTTCTTCTGCAATGTCGTTTAAGAATGGAGCGTAAATAGTACCTTTAGATCAATTCAAATTGTCGTGTAACTTCACAGTAATATCGCGAATTCCATTTAATTTTTTTGTTGCTAGACATTTTTTAGTGATTTTTCGATTTTTAACAATTAAGAGTAGATTTTCATCACATATTTCAGTGATAGATAAAAATTCCTTTCTTATTGATTCTAAGCTTTTATTCGCAATGAAACAAAAGTATTTGGAGAATTTTGCTCAAATCTGCTGCAGACATTAGAACAAACTTAGGGTAATCTATTATAACTTGAGGAAGTTTGTTTGAAAGTTTTTTTCTTTTGGGGTTGGGGCTAGAGGCAAGCAAAGCAAACTTATTTTCCCCGAGGTTAGGAGGCTCTGGGGATATAATATGTAAAATATTCACTAATATCCACGATCAAAGCAAAACGAAAGCATTTGCACTTATATGGAAGGAGGATCATGAAAATAAAGCGTAAAGCACAAAAGAAAACCCGCACTCAAGAAAACACGTCCACTCAATGAGAGAGATAGTCGATAGCTGAACGAACATTTTATACTTTCGCAACTTGCAAGAATCAAAGCTAGGGAAATACTTTAAGGTGTAAAACGGCCACCAGAAGGCCAAATCCAAGCAGCTTTATATATACATTTACTATTTAGAACTCATACATTGACACATAAGGTTTGTTAGAAAAACAAAAATCGTTGTATATACAAGGTGCGTTCCAAAGTAAACAGGACTTAAAAAACAAACAGAACAAATAGTTTTTTAGGCAAACTTAATTTATTTTATTCAAAATAGTCTCCTTATGCTTCAATATAGCTTTTTTCACAGTCCAAAAGCATGTCGAACTAATGTTTTAGCTCGTTGGCCGGTATGACGGCCAGTATGCCAGGGCAAGCAGCATGAATGGCCTCTACAGCTGCATAACGCTTTCCTTTCATAGGCAAATGCATTTTTCCGAAAAGGAAGAAGTCGCACAGTGCCATGTCAGGTAAATACGGAGAGTGGTTAATGTTTAAAATGTGATTTTTGGTCAAATAATCGGTAAGGCCAAACGCTTTAAAACTCCAAGGTAGAATACTGCATTAACATTTCCATCAATTTCAATGATGCTTTCGGCTAATTTTTGATGAATTCACGCACAGTTTCGATGGAATTTCCGGTGTCACGGATTTTGATTGGCCCACATGTTGATCGCCATTTAATTCTTCACGACAATCATCGCCATAAATTTGTTTCATCAACTGAACTGTTTCGGTAAAATACTTATCAATTTTAAAACAAAATTGAATGTTGGCTCTTTGTTCGGACGGAGTCACGACTATTTTTTCAGAAAATGTTTGCCCACAGGTGCTCCCTGCCACTGCAATCCCCTATGTCAAAGTGCAATTTTATATCTTACTTTAATTCTTAGTTATATTATATATTAGTTAGTTATATATATATAAATTAGTTATAGCACTTATGAAGTTTTCGGTTAATTTTCGTCCATTCGGACCACATGACCTAGCCAGCGCAGCCGCTGTCTTTGAATTCGCTGAACTATGTCAATGTCGTCGTATATCTTATACAGCTCATCGTTCCATTGAATGCGATATTCGCCGCGGCCAACGCGCAAACGACCGTAAATCTTTCGCAGAACTTTTCTCTCGAAAACTCGCAACGTCGACTCATTAGTTGTTGTCATCGACCAAGCCTCTGCACCATATAGCAGGACGGGAATTATGAATGACTTATAGAGATTGGTTTTTGTTTGTCGAGGGAGGACTTTGCTCCTCAATTGCCTACTCAGTCCGAAGTAGCACCTGTTGCCAAGAGTTATCCTGCGTTGGATTTCCAAGCTGACATTGTTGGTTGTGTTTACGCTGGTTCCAAGATGGTACTGAAAATGCTTAGCATTCTCAGGGCGCTGATCAACGCATTGATTTGATCCGCTGTGCTTTTGAGCGCCGTGGAGTAAGGCTGTCATCAGCCACGGAAAACACACCGGAAAACACACCGGACGTTGTCAACAGTGACGTGAGTGCCAAGTCGCGAGTGAGACACCTGTTTGTTTGATGACAGGAGATATTTCGTCTTGCTCTTGCTCACTGCCAGACCCATTTGTTTTGCTTCCTTGTCCAGTCTGGAGAAAGCAGAACTAACGGCGCGGGTGTTGAGGCAGATGATGTCAATATCATCGGCATACGCCAGCAGTTGTACACTCTTATAGAAGATGGTACCTTCTTTATTTAGTTCTGCAGCTCGAACTATTTTCTCCAGAAGCAGGTTGAAAAAGTCGCACGATAGGGAATCGCCTTGTCTGACGGCTCGGAGAGGTCCTTCCCGATTCTGACGGAGCTTTTGATGTTGCTCAACCTCAGCTGGCACAGCCGTATTAGTTTTGCGGAGGTACCAAATTCAGACATCGCGTCATAAGGGCAGCTCCTTTTCGTGCTGTCGAAAGCAGCTTTGAAATCGACGAAGAGGTGGTGTGTGTCGATTCTCCTTTCACGGGTCTTTTCCAAGATTTGGCGCATGGTGAATATCTGGTCGGTTGTTGATTTACCAGGTCTGAAGCCACACTGATAAGGTCCAATCATTTTCTTGACGGTGGGCTTTAATCTTTGACACAATACGTTCGATAGAACCTTATCTGCGATGTTGAGGAGGCTAATCCCGCGGTAGTTGGCGCAGATTGTGGGATCTTCTTTTTTATAGATTGGGCATAGTACACTTAAATTCAAATCGTTGGGCATGCTACCGGCCCACCTTATTTTAAAAAGAAGCTGATGCATGCTCCTTATTAGTTCTTCGCCACCGTGTTTGAATAGACTGGCCGACAATCCATCGGCCCCCGCCGCTTCGTTGATCTTCAGAGGGGTATTTGCTACTCAAACATTTTCATGTTCGGGCAATGTAACGTCTGCTCCATCGTCATCGATTGGAAAATCGGGTTCGCCTTCCCCTGGCGTTATACTTTCACTGTCATTCAGCAGGCTGAATAAGTCTTCCTTCTATAATTTTTGTATGGCCAGAGCATCGGTTACCAGATCACCTTTGGGGGTTCTTTAAGAGTATTTTCCGACATTGAAACCTTCTGCAAATGTACCTCGCTTCCCTCTTCAACTTTGGGTATATATTCCATACCACATGTTTTGTGGTCGACTGTAACGTTGCGACATAGGCATTCTGCTTTGTCTTCGCTGCGACATGGCACTGCTCATCGTACCACCTGTTCTTTTTCATTTTCCAAAAACTAATTATTTGGGTTGCAGCTGTGCTTAAGGAGCTCGCACTGCCATCCCACAGTTCCCTTATACCGAGTTGCTGATAAGTGCTCTCAGAGAGCAGGAGTGCAAGCCGAAGAGAGTATCGTTTATCTGTCTGTTGTGATTGCAGCTTCTCGACGTCGAACCTTCCTTGTATTTTCTGACGTGCGTTTTTTGCTGCACAGAGGCGGGTGCGAGTCTTGGCTTCAGATAACCATATTTCGGGCCCCGTCGAAGTCGATCAGCCTCTACCCATTTGGGAATGTTTCTTCGGGAAGGCTATACTTTTTGACGGTTGTGCCAAAGATACCTTCCTTTCCCACCCTAGCATTAAAGTCGACAAGCACGATTATGACTTCGTGACAGGGCACTTCTAAATAAATGATGTCCAGTTTGTCGAAACAATACCACTAGGACAACACAGAACAGTAAATTCCGAGTAGTGCACAACCATTTGTTTGGCGGTTGCCTTTCACGAAATCCGCCAGCGAAGACGGATTACTCTTCACTACGACAATACTAGCTCTCACACATCGACTGAAACAACTGCATTTTTAACCATTCAAAACATGGACTTGAAGAGTCAACCTCCGTAGAGTTCTGGTTTTGTTATCGTTTTTCGACACCTGAAGAGGCGCACATTTTTCTTCTTCGACATGTTAAATTTCTATACTCTTGCAACATGTTGTTACAGAGTATAATAATTTTGTTCTCCTAACGGTTGTATGTATCACCTAAAACTAATCGAGATAGATTATATACATAATATGTATGTATTAATGAGCAGTACAAAGAGAGTGACCAACTGTCTGTTCGACCTTATGTATATACAAGCTGTAACTTGAGTGAAGATAGGGATATTTTGACGAAACTTCGTATGCGGACTAAAACCATGCCTAGTTTCCTTATAGCACAATTTTAATTTTTATTTAAGTCTTTCACACTCCAGTGCACAAAACTAGGAAACGGATGATATAACGGGATACAATTTTTTCCTAATAATAAAATAGTATAAATCCCTTAAAAGTGGTCAAGCCCCTAGGTAACGAATATGTGGACTAGCACATGTAGTTGAATTTTGACCGAAAATATGATTCAAGTTATGGGATATACGGTGGGTCGATTCCGGACTTTTTTCGATTGGGGATTTCTAATAGTGCAGAAAAGTTGCTTTAGTACTTCCTGATTCCAATGCAACTTTTTGTTTTGAGATCGGATTGCATCTTCAACCCCAACTCCGGCCTTGAAATTTCGGAAATTCACCTAAAATCGTGAAATTGTCTACCTAGCTCCTGAAATACGCATCTCATGGCAAAATGTATAAAAAAATAAGTTATTTGTCACGTCATTTGCTACCGAAATGGCATATGTGATCAAGGCCGTAGGACGAACCGTTCCTGAGATACGAGCGAAAAGGCGGCGCGCCACAGCGCAAGGTGAAAATTGTTGCAGCTCTCAGCTAACCTGTATTGGTCACCCAGAACCCACCGCGTGGATGTGGCTGCTCTTCGGGTTCCTCCCAAGCGCAACCCAACCAACCAACCATATGTCAGGCTTGTTTTAGTGTGAATCTGTGTCAAATTTATTGATAAAATCAGATTTTGTACTAAACTTTGGCACTTGTTGCCTAGATTTCAGTGCAGAGCGTATAAAAAGATCACGAGATTGGGGGCCAATAACTTTAGAAGATGCCTCTGTCACCAGTTTGACGGTTCTCTCGACTGCCACGGTGTGAGAGGGGAATTCACTAAATTTCCATACCTCTGCAGTGACTCCCGACAGCCCTTTTATGAGTTCTTCGTTAGAAACTGAACAAAGAACTGGTGGAACCGTCAAGGTAATAGTCTTCCAGTTAATCATATCGTAATAATTATTAGCTTTGAAATTCAGCTTTGGCACTTTATTAAATCTAACCCTTCCATTTACAGTGTCAGACTCTGCTTCTCTGGCTGCCAGAAGACGGTTAAGGGCCAACTATCCGTTCGTCAGTCATCATACTAAGGAGAATGTTTTCTGGAAGAGCAAAGAAAGCATTCTGTTGAATGGATGAATCGACAACCTTGCGCAGTTTAGCAGGTAAGTATCTCGACCTTTGAATTGCAGCATAGAGATGGCTCGAGCCATCTTTGATTGAACTGTTGAATCTTATTGACAACCACAAAGGTGAGTAAACTGTAAGTATGTACTTGACCAAAATCTTTATTTCCTTTGTTGGTTTGTCAGTAGAAATGTATAATCTCGGAATTCTATTTGCACAGGTGAGCCAGCGAGATTTGCACATGTTACCTGGATGCATCGACACTAAATCTGAGGAACATTGACCGGAAATAACAGCTTCTGATATTTTATAGAGATGAGCTTGGTCTGTGCTAATTTGAGTCAGATTAATAACCTCAGAAGGTAATTGGCAGGATGGAAAACTTTCAAATTTGACAACAGGCAACTTCTCACAATCAGGAAGCAGTTTACCTATGTCGCCAGAGAATGTATTTAGACTCTTTGAAACACTATCTATGTGTTCGAAAAGGGCACGAAATGGAAGTTTGTTGAAATGTAGAAGACAAACAACCCACTGTAGTGGCCTACCTATTATTTCTTCTAGTTTCCGAATGATTCCACCTTTCCAACCTGTGTTCGTGTTGGTGCCATCAGCACCGACAACTTCTAGATGTTCCACATCAACTGAATTGTCTTGTAAATGTGGCCACATAGCTTGCGTCTCATCCTCAGCTGACCCGGAAGGAGAGGTGACGTGGTCAAAGTAATCACAACCAGGTTCCGCTATAAGAGAAATATGTTCCTCTTTGACAGTGTCGCGGTAGTACTTTTCATCTTCGCTGATTTGTGTAAGTGTATTGTCTTTGCGGCCGTCAAAATACAGCCCAAATACAGAGTCAATACTTTCGGTGTTTTGGAGCTTAACTCCAACACTTTTTTTAAGCTAGCCTGATCCTCTTTTATCAAACCTGCTTTTTTGGCATCCAGAAAAGCAGATGAAACAATCAAGGCCGCTGCTCTATCACTTACTCCAATCTTTGGGCAGCTTAAGCAGTATGTTCTAATACTTGTATGTTTTGTTTGGTTTTAGAGGATGGAAGAGAAAATCCATCATCAGCATCGTTTTTGAAAGAATCCATGTGCGACGCACCTACATTGTTGTCGTCTGTATGAGAGTCTGGCTGATATGAATGGTCACGTGTTCTAGCTGATAATTTTCCAGTAAGTGTTGATGTTGAATGACGTTTTGAAAGCTTACGTTCATTTTTCTTTGTAATCTTTTTTGTTTCAGGTAGATCAACACTTCCAATGCGACCAATTCTTCTGGTTCTCTGGTCCAAGAGAAATGGTTGTTCAATGACAGGAAGTTTCCTTTCCTTTGGACAAATGCAAGAAGAAAAATAAATGCATTTACAAGCAGCGATGTCAAATAATTTTCCGGCAGAAGAGACAAAGTCGTCTCTTTTAGAGCTCAAACCTATTGGGTTCCTTAAAAACATTTATTTAAGAGTCAGAAATTTCTTATGGTATGTGGTGAGCATTTGTACAACTCTGGTGTGTGAAACTATCGGAATAGATGACTTTTTGAAAGTATTTTCAACCTTTTTTGCAACTATTTCTCTTTACTCCTAGGTTCATAGTTGTCGCCTCGGAGTCGCCCTATACCAAATCTTTCAAACTGATAACACAAAAGAACATCCTGGTAAGTAGGTAACTGGGACTCAGAGAGATTGTAGAGATATATGCCAAACACAGGACATTTCTGTCTAAATTTAAATTTAGATACAGACATTTTGAGTTCTGTGTTCTGTTGAGAGAATATAAGTGACAGCACTCGGCGAAATCAACGACAAGAGTGAAGAAACTTGATGAAAAAATATTTATGTGGAGATCAGTCCGAACATGTCGTATGGCGCAGGGAAATGAATGTAAGTGATAGAACTCGGCGAAATCCCTGACAGGAAGTCAGGAAGGTGAAGGAACTCGATGAAAAAATATTTGTGTGGAGACCTATCCGAACGTGTCCTTTGGCGTAGGTGAATGAATGTGAGTGATAGCATTCGGCGAAATCAACGTCAAGAAGTGTGGCCGCAAGCCAATTTTCACCTTGCGCTGTGGCGCGCCGCATTTTCGCTCGTATCTCGGGAACGGTTCGTCCTACGGCCATGATCACATATGCCATTTCGGTAGCAAATGACGTGGCAAATAAATTTTGTTTTATACATTTTGCCATGAGATGCGTATTTCAGGCGCTAGTGCTTTGGTTCGAATTATTTAAATCTACCATATTGAAAGTAAAAATTTTTCATCATCGTAAAGTGAGAAATGCATTTAAATTAAAGACATTAGATAATTACAATATTTAGTAAACAAAGAACAATAAAAACTTAGAATTAGCACCATTTCAATTCTATTGCTGCTACATTAGTTAAAAATCTTTTTCAAGGTCAATCAGAATGGTAAATACTCGTAGAATAATCAAAGTAGCGGGAAAGGTAAGACAGTAAAAAATTTTGTAGTGAGATAAAATGCATTTTATTTGTGATACATATATATATATATATATATATAAAACCTCCGCACAATAACCACCACAAAAAAAATGATTTTATTCTATGTAATTTATATGGAAAACAGAAAATTTGAAATAGGCACCTCTTAATATTGATATTAGGAGCTCATCTTTTGAGTGACTTTTTTTTACACATTTTCGAAAGTTTTGAGCCTGTTTTCAGTTGAAAAAAAAGGTTGCCTCAGAATGGCACACCCTAATGTACATACCATATACATTTGTATATAAGTTTATGGAAATGTATCTTCTTACGGAATATCTGTTTTTATTAAGCAACAAGAAATAACGTAATGCAAGGTACATTGTCTAAGTATAATAACATAGTGAAGCTGTTTTAAATATACTTCTTGATAATAAAGGGCCATATAAAATTTTAAATTTCGAAGATAGGGAGTAAAATATTGAGTGTAGCGTTTGCTGTATGGCACGTAGGGCTGTCCTGCTGGAACCAAATGTTGTCCAAGTCTTCCTCTTCAATTTGCTTGAATAAAAATTCGGTTCCGTTCGCGATATCGCTCACCATTGATGGAGGGCGGTTCCTTCTTCATTTTGGAAGAAAAATGGGCCGATGATTCCACCAGACCAAAATCCGCACCAAACAGTGATTCGTGCTGGGTGCATTGGCTTCTCGACGATTACGTGCGGATTTTCTGTGCCCCAAATGCGACAATTCTGCTTGTTAACATAACCATCGAGTTGGAAATGAGCCTCGTCCGAAAAGATGATTTTTCGGTAAAATTAACTATCCTCGGTCAAACGATCTTCTGCCCAATCTGCGAACTGTAGAATAGTGAATAGCGACCCATTTCGTTAATTTTAGACTTTTTATTGAATATCTGTCACTTTCCGAATGGTATTTGACTTTTCCAATGTCGGAATACTCGTACAGATAATTCAAATTTAAAACGTTAGATGGCCCACCCTTTATTTAAAAGATTGTTGGTTAATGTTTCCTGTAAAAGCGCTTCGCATCATGGTATTAATATTTGAAGTTATTGTCGTGTTGAAACAAAAACAAAATAAAACAAGCAAGGAAGGGCTAATTTCGGATGCAAATGAAGATCTTATACTCCTGCAACTTGCAAGAATCAAAGCCATGGGAAGCACCTTGAGATGTCAAATGTCATCCTAAAGATTCGGAATATTTAAATAGCTTAAAATATACATACATATACTCTATATAACTCGATTCGATATATCAATAGATTTGGCAGAAAAACCAAAATCATATACGTAGTATATGGAGTTGGGGATGTATCGATCCGATTTTATCTATTAACTGTTATCACGGCACAACATAAAAAAAGTTTCCTGGGTCTCATAAAGGTACCTCACATACATTCACCAACTTGAAGCGAAGTCATCTGGATGTTCGAAAATCCTCGTATCTATTTTTGGTACAAAGAAACAAACACGCTCTCTCATTTTACAAAGTCATCAGGAAGTATTGGCCCGATTCAACCCATTACATACAGACATACCTTTCCCAGATAAAGACTATCTCTGAATTTCAATTATATACTATATCATACATTGAACGATAATTTCGATTAAAAGTTAAATCTAGGTGCTGGGATCCAAATATTCGGTACCTAGGGGGCTTGAACACATTTCGCAATTGGCACACACTAGGGGCATTATTCGTGCAAAATTTATTCCGTTATATTAATTACTTTTTGATTTGTGTACTGGAAAGTGAAAGAATCAAGTGGGATTTAAAATTGTGTTAGATAGAAAGTAGACGTAGTTGTTGTTCGATTTTACCCATTTTCACCCTATGAAATAGAAATATTAAAGGAATGCTACGTACAAAATTTCATCAAACCGGTTTGGTGGACTCTCAAGATATGAGATTTCACCAAAAAAAATGACGGTGCGACGCCTGTTATCCAATTTTCACACCGGCTTCAATAAAGCCTTCTCATACCATCTCGGAGGTAAAATTTCATTTCCTTGGCGTAATTTGCTATTGATTTATTGCACTTTTGGTAGTTTTCATAAGTACCGTTATATGGGAAGTAAGCGGGGTTATCTTCCGATTTCCTCTATTTTGGCACTGTCGTTAGCAATTTTTATAATGTTTAGTTACGGTCAATAAAAATAGGTGTACCCCAATGAAGTGTCCTGTGAACACTCTTATACAATTTGTCGCTAGGGCATGCTTACGCCACAAAACTGCACAATCGCCACATATGATAGATACCTGCATCATTACAACCGGCAATAATAAAACTGAGTCGTTGAACAGAGTGCAATCTTCAATCAATCCAATTGTATAATGGACACAGAAATGACACATTACTTTAGGCGAGTTGAAGTCTATACATATACACTTCACTAACAAAAGGGCTCCGTATATTCGCTTACATATTGGGAATGAAGTAAGCACCTACATACATATATATTAAAATACAACAAAATAAACTGGTTAATACGCAAAAAATCCCCCTTAACAACATCAAATAAAATCCTCGTTTGCAATTAATTAGACGGAGCTCTAAAACTGATTTTTCCACGAAATTCGCTTTTTTTGGATATATCTGGTATATGACAAGTATATAAAAAAATCGCTATCATTAATACTTCTCGAGATATTCGGCGTTTTTATTAAGGCCGTATGGAATTTTCATAGATTTTTTATTACATACCATCCATGAAAATTCTATAAGGAAATACTTAAGAAGCCGAATATTTTGAGATGTATTAATTATCACGATTTTAACCTCGGACCTTTTTTGTAGCAAAAAAAATTTTCTACAAGTTTGGCATGTAATTTTTTTTATAGCTCTTGTCATTTACGAGATATATACACAAAAAGGCGAATTTCGTGGAAAAATCAGGTTTAGAGCCCCGTTCTACCTCGCCTCGTCCAGTCCTTAATGTTAATACATATATTTTTTTTCAAACTTATTTTATTTATCCGCTTTTTCTTAAAGCCTAACAATAAGTTATAAAATCTTAAATCTATTTAGCTGGTGTCTGTCGCTCATCAGATTTGAAATCTCCCACTTTTATCATAAATTTTATATTTTTGAAGTTATACTTCGTATACGACGCCGGAAAAGGTTGCGATAGATTCTGGTTGCGCAACCTTCCATAACGCAAGTAACGCAAAGTTGCGCAACCTTGCTCCATCCATATGAATGTAACGCAACCTTGTCTGCGAAGATGTGCGAGCAGCAAGCGAAGCGGTGACAATCGGCGATCGTTTGTTCGTTTCTTTCGGCACAGCTCGGCCGACACAACAACACAACACAATGTTCCATGCTTATGCTGTTGTTGTTTTTGTAGAACAATGTTTCAATTTTTGGTTGGTGACATATTCACATGTGTGCGCATATGTATGTTTGTATGCTTATGCATTATTGAAGTTATACTTCTTTTTCTTTCGTTTGTCTTTCATTTCTGCGAATTCTCAACTATTTTACGAATGTTTTGGTTGAAATACTCTGCGTTGGCTTTTCAGAATCACACAGAATCATTTCTGTGGTTTTTGAAACTGACCCACGAGGACGAGGTATATGGTTTTATCTGGGAGCGTGAGATTTAAGAAAATCGCTCGCTTACAAGGGATAAAATGACTTCTGAGTGGCGATTTTAATGAATAAATTCACAGAATCATTTCTGTGCTTTTGGAAATCTATACTAATAAATATTTTTTTCTTACTAATAGAAAATAAATTAATATAATAATAATTTCTATTAGTAAGCAACAAATTAAAAATAAATTTATTAAGACTATACTTCTCAGGGCATCACAGCAATGTTATGTATATGTATATACATATTATGCATATGTATATACATATTATGTATATGTATATTGCTGTGATAAATTTATTGCGAAAGCAAATGTTCTACAAAGTATGTATATTCTATACTTAAACAAAATTATTAGAACCATTGTATGTTTCTTGCATACTTAAGTTAGCGCAACCTAATTGTCAATGGTGGTGTTGGTGGTAAGCGCTTGGAAGGTCAAGATGCTAACACAGGTCCCAGATTCGAATCCCGACAGAATAAATTTTTAATTTTTTGCTTTTAACATCGTATACTATAAAAAATAAATATTTTTCTTTATTTTAATTTCTATTAGTAAGAAAAATATTTATTTGTATAGTATACGATGTTAAAAGGCATACATCTTCTATCCTATCTTGTGTATCTGCACATGCTCATATGAGTGTATGTATACGCATGTGCGCGCATTGACTTGCATGTTCATACATTCATATATACTTATATGTACATATATTTGCATACATTGCCGAACAAATAAATCACAAGCATACAAACATACATATGCGTACACATATGAATATGTCACCAACAAAAAATTGATCTTCACAAGTCAATCCGGCAGCCAAATTGGCGAAGAACAAAAGAGAGATGATTACGCTGCATATTCTCTTCCGCAACGAAGAGACGGAACTACTTTCTGAGTCAAAATTCATTCATTTAGACTTTGCTTTATTCTTCATTTTATGTGCATAATAAATTTATAAAATGTGAATTTAAGTTTTCTAGTTTTCTTTCATACAAAATGATACGCATTTCTGAATATCACTAAGAAGTATAACTTCATCCGCGCGTAGGGACTCCACGCACCTTTTTTTTTTTTAAATAAGACTCCAATGTTTTATACAATTCTAAAGGTAGAACTTTTTTAATCTTGTATAAAAGACCTTCGTGTCACACCTTATCAAACGCCTGCGCTGCATCTAGAAATATTGCATCTCTACAGCAATAATTGGTAACTCAATTAGCATTTTTGGTGAAATATTATCATGTCCCGGCGACGTTTTTGGATTAAATTCTTTGAAGATACCAATAATTTCAGAAGGAGAAGTCTTAAGAGACTCGAGCGACTCTTTAGCTGTGTTGGGTAAGATTGACAGCTTAAAGTTAACTTTGGCGAGTTGGATTGAAATGCCTTTTCTAGGTGATCTGCAAAGCAATTAGCCTTTTCCTCGTCACTTCGAGCCCAATTTCCACCCAAGTCTCGTATAGGCATGTTGGAGTCAGTTGGTGGCTTCATGGACTTTTGGGCTTTCCAAAGGGAATTTTGCTTGTTTGAATTTGGACACAGCTTCTTTATATACATTTCGGTGTTCAATTCTTCCTCACCTTTAAGCGCCTTTTTTAATTTACGTACAGCAGATTTTAATTGAAGCTGAGTGGAAGGGGAGCGATTTATCTGCCATTCACATCTTGCACGCCTTTTTTTCCAAGGAAATTTCATTATGGGACTGAATAAAATAAACAATTCAAAAAAAAAATCACCCTAATATACATACATACTAGAGACACTTTTTTGAATAAAACCAAATAGAAATTGTAATTCTTAATTTTTCTAAATTTGTTTCATCAAAATCGGACAAGTGGTTCGCGAAAAAACATCAAGATAAGGAAAAAATTTAAAAGGTCATAAAAAAACTGACACATACGAACGCCAAACCCTTTGAGGGTTTTACTATGCTGACCTAGTACCATCACCCTGACTTGGAATTTCACACCCCCCAGTTTAGCTGTTGTACTGTGTAATGGGAGTTCCAACGTGTTGGGAATTGGCTTTTTAGAGAAGTGATCAGGAGATGCTGCAAATTTGATTTTTTTAAATATTTAAATATGTTTTTGCACGATTTCATCACTTCTGCGAGTTCTGTGGTGGCAGAGAACGACTTGTTAAACAAATGGCTGCTACAATTTAGTCTAGAATTATTTTGTAAGGCTTTTATGATATTTGTTCCTCTATCCGTTCTTTTTTATTTGCAAATTCGTATTCGAATATTGGTGATCATATAACATTTAATAATATGTACAATATAATAGTTAATAGTAATACAATAATGTAATGTTTACATGTTAAATATATCTACTGTAAATTAAAAAATTAAAAAAATTACAGATTTTTAATTATCGCGGCATATTTCTCTCTACCTCTCCCCACATCTATAAGGTTACCAACGTTCTGGATTCCTGTCCATTGTCGAATGTTTCGAAGCCACGAAAGTTGTTTACGGCCAATACCTCGTTTTCCTTCAATTTTTCCTTGGATGATTATTTGTAGAAGCTCATACTTAGAGTGCCTCATAATATGTCCTAGGTAGGCTCCTTTTCTCTGTTTTATAGCCTTTAACAACTCTCTATTGCCGTTCACTCTTCTCAAAACTTCACTGGTTGTAACTCTATCTGTCCATAGGATTTTTAGGATTCTTCTAATAAGCCATAGCTCGAAGGACTCTAGTTTGTTCATATCTGTGATTTTTAGAGTCCACGTTTCCATCGCATAGAGAAGCACTGACCAAACATAGCATTTTAAAAAACGTATTGTGGTTGTGATGTTGAGGTCATGGCTGCATAATATGTTTTTGTATTTTAGAAAAGTTGTTCGCGCTAATTCGATTCGAGATTTTATTTCTTTTAATTTTCTTCTTTCTTTCATTGATTTGACAACCAAGGTACTTGAAATTTTTGACTCTTTCGATTAGATTATTATTAATCATGATATAATGGTGTCGAAAGCTTTCTTATAATCAATAAAGCATAAAAATACCTCTTTTTTTGCGTCTTGCCCATTGACTCTTCCTATTTCTTATATATTCTGGCGTGAATGACTTTTAGAAATATCTTGAGAGCATGTGACTTTAGACTAATTGGTCTGTACTCACTACAATGTTTCGCATTATTTTTCTTAGGTAGTGGTATGAACGTTGATTTTAGCCAGTCTTTTGGATATTGGCCATTGTCATAAACTTTTTAAAAAAGCTTTATTAAGAGAGTCATATTTTTGTCATTTATTAACTTTAAAATTTCAGCTGGAACCCCATCCGAACCAGTTGCTTTGTAATTTTTCATTGGTTGTATAGCTCTCTCTATTTCGCCTTTCGTAATATTATATAATTGCCGTTGGTCTGTGATGGAGATGAAGGTTCTGGTGTAATCTACTGTCATCCGAAAAAGCGTTTCCAATATATTTTTTCCATATACTTTTCTTTTCATTTATGTCAAATACCACCTCATTATTTTCATTTATAAGAATTGAGGGCGGATTTTTACGATGAAAACCTGCGGCTTCTTTCAATTTTTTGTGTAAATGGATGGTATCATGTAAAAATTGTAGTCTTTCCATTTCTTGGCATTCATTGTATATCTAGTTTGTTTTTGCATTACGGATCATCTTCCTTATTTCTCTATTTAGTTATCTATACATGTCAGTGTTTTTATTTTTATATTCCCGGCGTTTACTTATTAATTTTAATATGCCATCTGTCATCCAATTATTTTTATTATTTTCTTTCTTTTCTATTCCAAGAGAGTTTTTTGTTGTGGTACAAATTATCTCTTTTAAGTCGCTCCATATACTTTCTGCACTTCCTGGTGGGATATCATTTATTTTTTCGTTAATTTCACTTTCAAATAGGCGTTTCACACTTTCGTCTCTCAACTTATCTATATTTAGCTTCATTTGAGGCTTACTTCTTTTTAATTACGACTAGCCTAATACGCAATTTTGTCAGTAGCAAGTTGTGATCCGAAGGTACATCCGCTCCTGGATATGTATTGACCTTTTTTTTTATTGAGGAACAGAAGCGATTATTTATCAGAATATAATCTATTTGATTTCTTATGATATTATCAGAGGCGTCCGATGGAGATTTCCATGTATACAGACTTCTGGGAGGAAGGCTAAATAATGTGTTCGAAATTATTAATTTGTGTTCTTGACAAAATAAAATTAGTCGATCTCCTCTCTTATTTCTTTCCCCTAAGCCGTATTGGCCTGCAACTCTTTCGACTTTTACTATTCCAACTCTTGTATTGAAATCGCTTTGAATTATATTTATTTCGTTTGGTTTTGTTAATCGCATAAGTTCGTCTAGTTTATCATAGAAAGTCATCACTTTTGTCAGACGTTGGAGCATAGACTTGAATAATATTAATCTATCCGTTACAAACGTAATTTTTTCAATATTCGAAATATCAAATTCATTGAATAAATTTTTAAGTTTTTTTAAGATGTTGTCGCCTGTTGTTCTTTCAAAATCCATTGATTTCATTCCCAAAATTTGAATTTTTGAATTTGAAATCCTTTTGGTGTGGAATGTTACTCCTAAAAAGTTGTCAAAAGTTGTTAGCAACACTCTTCGCCGATTCGCTCTGCATAATTATGCTATTTAATAATTATAATTATTATTATTATTATTTACGCCACCGATTATTGAGATCAAACTGCAACTCAACTTTTTAGCAAGTGCACACGAGTTTAGACTTATGACGAAATAAGTAGATCGAGTTGAATTGAACCACCCGGTATGACCAAACGGTATGATTGCGATCGAGCTTAATGCAAGCAACATCCTTAAACATTCTTTACTACTCACACAAGGCATTCGATCGAACAAAATCATTACGAAACAAGCAAGTGTGATTGGAACTGAATGTTCGCTTTGAGCACGCTCGCTTACGATCATTCATTTTTGTTGAAGCAAAGTTTTGCGTCAAAAAAAATCCGAGTCAATGATGCGGTATGATTGAAAAAATTGAGATCGTTGCAGCTCTCTGATACATACCATATATGTACATACATATGTAAAGCGCCCAATACACTATACCAGCATGCTGGTGCAATCACCTGATGGTGCCAGCTGATTGATAGTAAATGCACTTATGGTGTGATTGCACCATCTTCTGGGGCAAAGCCAAAACGTTTTTGATATTTTTCTGATTGCACAAGTATGCTGGTGTAATTTACCGCATTTAATTCGAATTTTCAAAAAATGAACATCGCAGATACATATGAATTCAAAAGAAAAACTATTTTGGGGAGAATTTATTGATCTACTATATGAACCCATGCCTTGCCTGTGGAGAATTAAGAGTGCGAAATATTGTTAACCGCGAAATAAAAAGCACGTTTTACAACAATATGATAGAATAATTTAAAATCTTTGATCTTTTCTTCCTAACTAATGGTTCCACTATGTTTAGTAATTGGTAAAACTGATTTTCATCCATTAAGTAAATCCGTTTAGGCGTTGGTTTCTAACCGTCTGAAAAGTTTAATATTGCCTAATTCATGTTTGTCTTTTAACCAGTCCTTAATCCAAACACGCTTTTTTCTTTCATTTTCTTCGTTTTCTTTTTAAGACAATAGCGATAATAATTCCTGCATATATGCACAATTGGAAATTCCAAGCGAAGCCTTATCCTTTTCCACCAAGTCTTGCCACAATGTTTTCATTCATACGTACGTCACGATCTCGCCAGCGTACCTGCTATCTCTCAATTCGCTAAACTACAATATGTCAATGTCGTCGTATATCTTATACAGCTCATTGTTGCATCGAATGCGATATTCGATGTAGCCAACGCACAAAGGACCATAAATCTTTCGCAGAACCCTTCTCTCGAAAACTCGTAACGTCAGCTCAACTCATCGTCCATGCCTCTGCACTATATAGCAGGACGGGAATAATGAGTGACTTATAGAGTTTGGTTTTTGTTTGAGAGGACTTTACATCTCAATTGCATACAAGAATTACTCTGCGTTGGATTTGTTATTGCTGCTGGTTCCAATATAGACGAAAATATCTACAGATTGAAGAAGTCGCACGATAGGAGTCGCATTGTCTAAAACCTCGTTTGGTTTCGAACGGCTCGGAGAGGTCCTTCCCGATTCTCACGGAGCTTTTGGTATTTTTCAACGCCTGTAAACACAGCCATATTAGTTTTGCAGATAACCATATTTCGAACCCTGGCGGAGTCGATCAGCCTCTACTCATTAGGGGATATTTTCTCTTGGAAGCTGAATTTACCGACTATTGTGTCGAAGATTGCCCACCCTGCCAGGTCTCTAAGCACGATTTTGATATCGTACTGGGGCAGCTCTCACAGGTGCGCTCCAAGCGCTCGTAGAAGGCATCTTTGGTCACATCGTCCTTCTATTCCCTCGGGGCGTGGACGCAAATTAGCCATATGTTGAAGAATTTCGCTTGAGCGAATTGTGGTCAGACGTTCATCGACTCGGGCGCGGAGTCTCTTTTCCACCACGAATCCCACCACGAAATCACACTTCTTTATTTGGCGACTGTAGTAAATGTCACAAGGGCCTACTCATCGCAGTCTTTGTCTCCTACTTCGCATTTTTAAGATGGCGGGGATGTTAGCCTTTATTTTCACGCGGACATGAACCAGCTGGGCAGCAGCCCCTTCCCAGTAAAGGGACCTGACATTTAAGAACCCTGCCCTCAAATCGTAGAGTAGAGATTGTTCTCCTCCTCACTTTTTCTCGCATTCAAACGGATGTTCTTTGGCTACCCAGAGAATACCTGATTTAAGACCGGAATTCGTGAGCTGCTTGAACCATATGTAAAAGGATCGGTCCTGGGCACGCCTAAGTGAATAGCATTCAGGGAACTATCCTCACTTGCGTGAACTTGTACACATAACTCCATCCTCCAGAATACAATTATTAAAATATTACATAGGCTGCTATATATATTTCTGGACTAGGCAACACTAAGTGTTGCCAGGTGCAATCTGACATTTCCATTGGAAAGTTTAACATTTTTTAGCATAACATCACTCAGAACGTTTTGTCATTTAATCGTGAGTTGTTTTATTTACAGGGAATTTAAAAATTCATCTCGGCCAAAAAATGGAATTAACTCGTGAGCATTTTCGTGCGATCATTTTTCACAACTTTCGACGTCTATTATCACGACAAGAGTGCATCGATGAACTAAAATCTTTGTATGGCTAAGAAGCACCATCCTATAGCACTGTGAAAAACTGTTACAACGAATTCAATCGTGGCCGACGTTCGCTCAAAGATGAATTCCATGAAGGTCGTCCAAAAACAGCCGTTGTACCAGAAAACATCGATGCCGTACGTGAACTGATAATGCAAGACCGTCATGTAGCATACCTTCAGATAGAGGCATGCCTATGCATTTCTCCCACCAGCATACATTCGATATTGCATGAACATCTGGCCGTAAAAAAGGTTTGTTCTCGTTGGATCCCGCACAATTTAACAATCGCTCAAAAAAAGGCTCATGTGGATTGGTGTAAAGAAATGCTGACAAAATACGATCGCGGTGCTTCAAAAGACGTTTATAAGATCGTCACAGGTGACGAATCATGGATCTATGCATATGAGCCCGAAACAAAATAGCAATGGACCGTGTGGGTCTTCCAAGACGAGCCATATCCAACGAAAAAAACAAAAAAACATTTTCGTTGATAAATATGCCTATTTTCATTATTAGGCCAGAAATATATATAGCAGTCCTTGTATTTACGAATTATGTCGCAAACGTTATTGCCGGCATCAGTATCTGTGACGTCATACCTGAGGTTTAATTTTGAAAGTTTTTCAAAGAAAGATTTTTCAGCGGAAAAATAACGAATTTTTTAAGTCTAAATCGAAGATTGATATTTTCGATTTGAAGTATAATTTATAGACACTGACATGCTATGAGGATCGAGAACTATAGCTTTTTGAAGGCTGGTCTGTTCCATTGCATCTTGTCAAAATGAGTGCCTCAAAAATGCAAGTGTGTATATATTTATATGACATGTATGGTATAATTATGTTTATCGACAATTGTATAAGTTTAAAATTGAATTTTTTGTAGAATGCTTCGAGTGATTGTTGAGGTGTGATATTTTCTCGGCATTTGAGATCAAAGTTATTAGGGGACTCACAACTTGTCATCCGTACAATATGACCTAGCCAGCGTAGCCGCTGTCTTTTAATTCGCTAAACTATATCAATGTCGCCGTATATCTCATAGAGCTCATCGTTCCATCGAATGCGATATTCGCCGTAGCCAACGCGCAAAGGACCATCAATTTTTCGCAGAACTTTTCTCTCGAAAACTCGCAACGTCGACTCATCGGTTGTTGTCATCGTCCAAGCCTGTGCACCATATAGCAGGACGGGAATTGTGAGTTGGGTGTTTGTTCGTCGAGAGAGGACTTTACTTTTCAATTGCCTACTCAGTCCGAAGTAGCACCTGTTGGCAAGAGTAATCCTGCGTTGGATTTCCAGGCTGACATTGTTAGTGGTGTTAATGCTGGTTCCTAAATAGACGAAATTATCTACAACTTCAAAGTTATGACTGTCAACAGTGACTTGAGAGACAAGTCGCGAGTGCGACGACTGTTTGTTTGATGACAGGAGATATTTCGTCTTGCCCTTGTTCACTGCCAGACCCATTTGCTTTGCTTCCTTATTCCGTCTGGAGAAAGCAGAACTAACGGCGCGTGTGTTGTGGCCTATGATATCAATATCACGGGTCTTTTCCAAGATTTGGCGCATGGTGAATATCTGGTCGGTTGTTGATTTACCAGGTCTAAAGCCACACTGATAAGGTTCAATCAGTTTGTTGACGGTGGGCTTTAATCTTTCATACAATACGCTCGATAGAACCTTGTACGCGATGTTCACCGCTGTGTTTGAATAGCTCGGCCAGCAATCCATCGGCCCCTGCCGCTTTGTTGTTCTTCAGGGGGGCAATTGCTATTCGAACTTCTTCATGGTCGGGCAATGGAACGTCTGCTCCATCGTCATCGATTGGGGTATCGGGTTCGTCTTCTCCTGGTGTTGTGCGTTCACTGCCATTCAGCAGGCTTCAGAAGTGTTCCCTCCATAATTTAAGTATGCTCTGGGCATCGGTGGTTAGATCACCTTGGGGGTTTCTACAAGAGTATGCTCCGGTCTTGAAACCTTCTGTAAGCCGCCGCATCTTTTCGTAGAATTGTCGAGCATTACACCTGTCGGCCAGCTTATCAAGCTCTTCGTACTCACGCATTTCGGCCTCTTTCTTCTTCTGTATACAAATGCGTCTCGCTTCCCTCTTCAACTCTCGGTATCTATCCCATCCCGCTCGTGTTGTGGTCGATCGTAACGTTGCGAGGTAGGCAGTCTGTTTTCTTTCCTCTGCGACACGGCACTCCTCGT
The DNA here is from genome assembly GCF_023373825.1 of Bactrocera dorsalis. NCBI lineage: Eukaryota > Metazoa > Arthropoda > Insecta > Diptera > Tephritidae > Bactrocera > Bactrocera dorsalis. The sequence goes on along the minus strand of NC_064304.1, from coordinate 61,188,115 downwards.
CGTACCAGCTGTTCTTTTGCACTTTCCGAAAACCAATGGTTTCGGTTGCAGCTGTACGTAAGAAGTTTGAAATGCCGTCCTACAGTTTCCTTATACCGAGTTGTTGACGAGTGCTCTCGTAAAATCATAGAAACATAAATTTTGCACCTGTTTAAAAAATTGTTGTTGGCTTACATACAAAAATAAGTATACGTACTTATAATTCTCAACGCAATGATTTCAGTTCGATATAACTTATAACTTCATGAGACTATATGAAACCCCTATATAATAAATAGTTTTCTTCTGTTTTTGGAAATGACATCTACGAGATGGGCGTAATCGGACCACTGCCACGCCCACAAAACGCTATTAACCAAAACCTATGAAGTGCCATAACTAAGCGCTAAATTAAGATATGGAACTGTAAATCCTTGCAATTTGCGGTTATACTTTGTACTTTCTTACTTGTTATACATAGATATGTATATAGATATGAGCATAATACATACAAGGTCAGTCGCAAAAGAAACAGGACTGTTAAAAAAACAACAAAAAATTTATATTTTTCAAAATATATATTTTTTTATTCAAAGTAGTTTCCTTGTGCTTCGATACAGCGTTTAGCGCGATCAAATAGCATTTCAAGTGAGTGTTTAAGGTCATTTTTCGGAATGCTCTTGAGATTATCGGTCGTCGCCTTTTGGATAGCTGAGATGTCCTGAAACCAGTATCCTTTCATGGGCAAATGAAGTTTTCCAAATAGGTAAAAATCACAGGGTGCTAGATCAGGTGAGTAGGGTGAGTGATTAATGGTTAATATGGAGTTTTTTGTCAAAAAATCAGTGACAAGAGTCGACCGATGACACGGCGTATTGTCGTGCAACAGGCGCCAGGACCCTGCCTCACGGTATTGTGGTCGAGCACGAAGAATGCGTGACAAAAGACGTTTCATAACAACAAGGTAAAACACAGCATTAATCGTTTGGCTAGGTGGGACGAACTCTCGGTGTAAAATACCCTCGGAATCGTAAAAACATATCAGCATTGTCTTTATTTTTGACTTCTGAAGACGACTTTTTTCGGTGATGGCTCTCGTCCGCACGACCTTCTTCGAATCGCTTAAACCACTCATGCACATTACTACGGGATAGGCACTGATCACCATAAACTTTTTTCATCATTTGAAATATTTTAGTAAACGTTCTCCCAAGTTTAAAACAAAATTTAATATTTGCTCTTTGTTCAAAATGCATTTTACGACCGATGACCAAAAGCTGCTGTCACTTTTTGATCGATAACATCGATTGTAGTTATCCAATTGTCTTAAAATTTTTAGTAAATGTCAACAAGAGATCAAACTTTTTATTTAATATACCCATCAATAGGTGGCGCCACCGCAAACAGTTATATTTAAAAAGTTCTGCTTCTTTTGCGACAGACCTTGTACTTATATACAAAGAAGACGTATGATGTTAAGCGTAAAAAACTCAACATTGCTGTTTTAAAACTTCGATGTTATAATTGTGCAATTCACAAGTCTCATAAAGTTGTAAGTTATAACGATTCGAAAACATAGCATTGAAAATTGTAAATGTGTAAACTCATTTTTGTATGAAATCCAACAACAATTTTTTTAAACAAGTGTAAAAATTTATAATTTTACGATTTTACGATGCTTTACGACAGGTTGTGAGTACCCCAAATATATATGTTGATATAAGCATAGTAGTATAATATACTCGTATGACGTTTTACATAAAAATCTTTAACATCGCTGTTTGAAAACAAACGAAATAATAGTAATTTACAAAATAACTAACAAATTCATTGTTTGTGCTTAAATGTACTTTAATAAAGTTTAGGTTCAAAATTTCGGTTTCATATCTTAAAATAATAAGCCACAAAAATAAAGAGATGTTTCTTTAAATTAGTATAAAGTCTTCTTTGAGATATAATCATTAACCCATTGATTTTTTGCAAAATATAACAAAATATTTACAGATTTTGGCTGCAGTACTGTACGTTTTTTATTTACGATTTCCCTATCTTTGGTGAAGGCTCGTTCCGACTCATTCGAAGTTGATGGAGCACATAAATATTCCTTTGCCCATTACTAAATTTTTTGTGGGACGAGCCACAATATATTATAATATTACATGTCAACGTTTAATACAACATGGCAACATCATGTCAGCAAGTCAGCAAGTCAGCTGCGCCTGGCTTACAAGCAATGCTGAAACGAATACGACACAAAACGAAACAAGGAATACATAGTTAATCGTTAGGCTTGAGGACGACCGCGGTTATTACTATATAGGACTACGCATCATACGAGCAGTTCTCATCTCCTGCTGACAGCCACCGCGTGCGCATCATCACACCATAACCACCACAATTGGTGACCCCGACGTGATTGATAGCCCGACGTGATTGACAGCCCGACGTGATCGATAGTTATACCGCGATTCATTAATATAGTTTGAAGTTTAAAATTAACTATTTTGGCTACAGTGCACCTCGTTAATTAAACTACGCAAACAGTTTTTGACCACAGTGCACTTTGTGTAGTCGTTTTTGTGCTCATCTGCGGAAGTGGCTGCTCACGCATACGACCGATTGGAGGACAACTGGAGTTTTCCCGCAGTGCTGATCAGTGCAACCTCGAGAGCAGCACATACAACTTTTCAAATCATCATTTTTTTTCGCTAAATCGCTATGCCCGATAGCGCAAACGTGCAAGTGGTAGACAGTATAACGCCACTCCAACGTGTTTCTATACGATGTCCGCTCTTCAATTCCGAAGGACCAGCCTTGTGGTTCGCCCAACTCGAGGGACAATTTCATCTCGCCGGAATTTTCGATGAAATTACGCAATACCACTACGCTTCCTTACACCTTGACGCCAAGACCGCCGCAGAAGTGGAAGACCTTCTTTTGAACGTTCCCACAGAAACGCCCTACACTCGCCTAAAAGGGACACTGATCGAACGCCTTACGCTCTCTCGAGAAGCACGGCTACAACAGCTTCTCGATCGAGAGACCTTGGGTGATAGAAAACCGTCGCAATTTCTGCGTCATATCAGAAGCCTCGACAACACCGTTCCGGACAACATTTTTCGAACTAAGTGGCTAAGCAGACTTCCGATGTCAACGCAATCTATACTTGCATCCCAAGCGGACATGAATCTTGATATACTCGCATCTCTGGCAGATAAAATACACGATATCGCACTACCAGCAGAAATTAATTCGCTCCAAGAATCAACAACAACATCAGCAGTCGAATCACGCATTTCCCGTCTCGAAGCTTCGATTAACGAGCTAGCTTCCAGTTTTAAGCGGCAGAGCATATCTCGTACCCGTTCTCGTCAGCGCTTTCGTTCGCGCACATCTTCATCAGCATTGAACAACGACACATGCTGGTACTACCAAAATTTCGGCAATAAAGCAAAACGTTGCCGATCGCCGTGCTCATTTCAGGGAAACCTACCGTCGGACCGTTAGTGGCGGTTAACGGCTCCTCACGCGAATCAAACCGCTTTTTCATAACAGATCGCGCAACCAAAATCCAATTCCTGGTGGATACTGGTGCCGATCTCTGCACTTTTCCTAAATCTCTCGCACCGTGGCCGTACGAACGAATCAACTATAATCTCACAGCAGCAAATGGGTCAACGATTAATACCTACGGTTGCATAATTCTAACACTAAACCTTGGCCTCAGACGAAATTTTACATGGCGCTTCGTGGTGGCGGACATAACGAAACCTATTATTGGCGCAGATTTTTTAGCTCATTTCGGCATCTTACCCGACCTCAAGAATAGCTGCCTTATCGATTCCATAACTGGACTAAAAGCCGCATGTAAGTTATCTCCATCAAAAATCATTTCGGAAATTAAAGTACTGCCCGTCGATCCTATATGGGCAGATGCACTAAAGGAGTTTCCTAACCTGACAAAGCCCGAAGGAATCTGTCGGCCAACAAAACACACGACGCTGCACCACATATCTACTACACCAGGCCCTCCAGTTTCCTGTAAAGCTCGAAGACTTCTTCCCGACAAACTTAAAACTGCCAAGACAGAGTTCGAGAAAATGTTACAACTAGGAATCGCTCAACGTTCGAAGAGCTCCTGGCGAATGGCGACCTTGTGGAGATTATCGACGACTTAACGCCCGTACATTGCCAGACCGATATCCTGTTCGTGTTCTCGAAGACTCTACTGCCAATCTAACCGGCAAAACAGTATTTTCAACAATTGATTTAGTACGCGCTTTTAATCAAATATCTGTTTCCAAAGAAAATGTCGACAAAACTGCTATTATAACACCGTTTGGTATTTTCGAGTTTCCGTTCATGACGTTCGAACTTCGGAATGCTGCACAAACATTTCAACGATTTTTCGACGAGGTAACACGAGTTAACTTTCCACGACCAAAAACGATCCGAAAACTGCGTGAGTTTCTTGGCATGTCAAATTTTTATCGTAAATTTCTTAAAAACGCTGCTAAGTTACAGACGCCCCTGCACGAGTATATTCAAGGAACTTCAATAAAACGTTCTCATCCGGTCCCTTGGACACCAGAAGGAGATGCAGCGTTCGTTCAATGCAAAGAAGAGCTAAGTCAAGCAACAATATTAGCATACCCTGATACAACGCTCCCCTGGGCAATATTTACTGATGCCTCAGAATATGCTATCGGCGCCGTCTTCCAACAACGGCGAGGACAACACTGGGAAACATTGGCCTTCTTCAGCCAAAACCTTCAACCTGCTCTTAGAAAACACTGTCCGTACGACCGTGAACTTCACGCTATCTACGCAGCTTTACGAAAATTCCGTTATATTTTCGAAGCACGACACATCACGATATTCACGGATCACAAACCTTTGCTACATGCTTTTTCTCAGGACCCCGATCGAGCAACACCCTGGCAATTCCACCGCCTAGATTTCATCAGCCAGTTTACAACCGATATCCAACATATAGCCGGAAAAGACAACATCGTCGCAGATGCTCTTTCTCGCATCGAAGAAATTTCAATGGCAGTATCTTCAAACGAACTTGCACAAGCACAAGCTGAGGATGAGGAACTTCAGCAAAGAATACAAAGAGAACAACAGGATTCACTAAACTTGCGACCTGTCAACATTCCAGGCTGCAATAAACCAATATACTGCGACGTTTCGACCGATATTATTCGTCCATACGTTCCCATCGCACTAAGGAAGAAAATATTCGTCGCTCTTCACAGCATTAGTCATCCCGGAGCTTCCGCCAAATTGTTAACGCAACGATACGTTTGGCCCAGCATTAACCGCGACTGCCGTTTGTGGGCCCGAACATGCCTAGCTTGCCAACGAAATAAAGTATCTCGCCACGTTTTATCACCAATCCAAAACTTTCCAAGCCGCACAAGACGTTTCGAACATATCCATGTGGACATCATTGGTCCATACGTACCTTCAAAAGGGTATCGCTACTGCTTGACAATCATCGATCGTTTCACCAGGTTTCCAGAGGCATTTCCCATCGAAAGTATCGACGCCGAATGTGTTGCCCGTACACTTTTTGCTGGATGGATACGCCGCTACGGAGTACCATTACAAATCACAACGGACCAAGGAACACAGTTTAAGAGCCAACTCTTTAACGCTCTCGCTCGTCTCCTCGGCAGTAAACATATAAATACAACCACTTTCCATCCGCAGTCGAATGGAATGGTGGAACGTCTTCACCGTCACTTGAAGGATGCCATTCGTTGTCACGAAAACAGCTCATGGGTCGACATGCTACCCATCGTTCTCCTTGGAATTCGCGCCGCTTGGAAGGAAGATCTTGGCGCAACTCCTGCCGATCTTGTTTATGGAGAGCCAATTCGTTTACCAGGTGAATTCCTAGCGCCTTCGCCACGATCTGGTTTGCCACCATCCAATTTGGCATTACGCTTGAGAAATTGCTTCGCAGATCTTGCACCACAACCCATCGTCCGTCATGGTCAGAGGAAAACATTCATTTTCAAAGAACTATCTACATGTTCACATGTTTTTATTCGTCGCGACGCTCCACACCACGCATTCACTTCACCTTATGAAGGACCTGACCGAGTCATTTCAAAGCACGAAAAATATTTCATCGTAAACGTCAAAGGCGAAAACACTACAGTTTCGATCGACCGACTAGAGCCTGTTTATGTACTTCCTGACGATAGGCTCAACGAGAATGAGCAGCAGAACGACGATGACAACAATACTACACTTACTACATTAACTTCACCAGAGTCATCTGAACCTGGGACATCTCGCCATCATACCGCCCATCTGAATCCGATTCCGCTGAACTTTTAATAATCTTCCTAAATTATCAATAATTTTGATAACGTTCTCCAAGAAGGGGAGTACTTGTGGGACGTTGCGGGCGTTAGGCTTGAGGACGCCCGCGGTTATTACTATATAGGACTACGCATCATACAAGCAGTTCTCTTCTCCTGTTGACAGCCACCGCGTGCGCATCATCACACCATAACCACCACATTTTTTTTCTAGTTATCTGATGCCTTGAATAGCGCTGCTCGAAAAATTGGCGGCATTCGCTCTATTGATTTTTGGTTTGCGCTGCCCCAAAACTATTCCAGTCTACGTTTGTCCGGGTTAGATCTGGGTTTGTCGTCTAAAAAAAAAAAAAAAAAATACATTGCACAATTATAAGAACATCGATGACATCAATGTTAATAAATTTTTATCATCGACGTTTTTCCAGCCGTAGTAAGTGATTACGGTGGAAGGGAAACCGAAAAATATTCAGTAATACATATACAGACGAGTGAAATTTTGTTGCGGGAACACGTATGTAGTTTGTGGGAGACTGGACGAGAAAAAGAGAAGGCAACAGAATTGCTCGTACTCAGGCAAAGCATGTAATTCGGCAGTCCTTTTCATACTGAAATTACTTCCATGTTTGCAATTATGCGCTTTATGTTACTTTTATCGCTTTAGAGATTTTCACTTAACGACATTTTGTGAGTGTGCAATGGCTCAATCATATGCAATACCAAGGTTCTTATCACGACATCTTAACTCTTGCTCAAGTTTTTGTACGCATGGACGGATAGACAGTCCTATAATTCGATCATCTCGTCATCCTCATCACTTGGATATATTGTATATAACTCTTTATCTATGTATCTAGCGAGAATATAAAAATATTGAGATTAAATGAGACATTCGTTAGTACTCAATTATCGTGGTATTAAATCAACTCATAACTGTTTTATGTATGTGGTTTTTTATTAACGTTACTACGAAGGATGTTCAGTATTCATTTAGCCGCATCGCCGGTAGAACACCATGGAAAAAAATAAATAGAGGCCGAAGGCCTCTGCTGCTAGTGCTGCTAGATATTTATTTGTAGAATATTAAGTATTGTACAAATAATTTATAAAAATAAAAAAAAAAAAAAAAAAAAAATATCGTTTAGCCCATTCTCGTAGTCATCTTTCCTTCACTATGTGTTGTCATAAAGGTAAAGTCCACTTTTCACTATTAATATTTCTTCCACAGGTTTAAGAAAAATTCATCATTTCAAAAATCATTACAGATTTTATCACAGGGCAGAATTTTGTACCCCAATTTTTTCCAGCGATATGTTTACGATGACGATAGGACTGTTCAACATGGCAATACGTGAGCAATCATAACGTGCAACAAAATTCTAATGGTAGACATATTCGAAATAAAGTTACCATGTTACAATTTGCATGATTCGGTTTTGCAAAAAGGGATCAATTTAGCACTTTTCAAAAATCCCAAAAACTAATTTAGCAGTTTATGTAAGAATATAATGATGTCGTCAACATCTTTTAAGACACAATCAGGTGAATTTGAGGGCAGATATGTATATCAATATTACTGACTGACTATCTTACAGAGATTTTGCCTTCGTCCATCACTATGTCTCCGAGAAACATGTATCGAAATTACTTAGATGCAATGTCAATTGTTCGGCAAGCCATCGCTTGAAATTAAATATTTTTACATGGTCGATATTTGCGATCAACTGAGGCTATACATATATGAATTTCCAAAGTATTTTCAGCATCACTCCATAATTCGTCTGGACATTCATTTGCCACAATGAGAAAATAATGTTTTGATTGATCATAAAAAATCTGTAATCGAGGTATTCACACATGCTAGGGAAATTGCGTCCAACGATAATGAGACAAAATGAAGCTAAGACATTTAATTCAGCAAACCAAACGCGTAATTTGTTTACCATTATTTGCGCCTTAAATATTCCAGCAAAGGCTTTAGCACTTAAGGTGGTATTTACAGGTAATTTATGCGAAGATTTCGTTAGAGATGGTTGTAGAGTAGATGTTTCTTTTAATAGAGCATTATTAGAAATCGAGGATATTTTGTTAGCGCATGTAACATTATAAGCATAACAGGATGAAATGTGCTTTGTTTGACAGTCTATGTAGGTGTTGGGAAAACTTTCACACAAACGACTATAATTCGAATTAAAAAAACATCTCGATGTATTTCGATTGCAAGTGTTTTGCCACCACATAAGTTGGAGCTCAAAGCTAATGAAATAGTTTTGTTAAATTCGAAATTTAAATACGAAACAAGCATTCGTGAATGGGAGGGGAATGCGAGCTAAAACAATGCATAATAAAACAATAGATTGTGAAGTGCTCACTGGAGTTGCTCGCGGAAAACGTATTTTGATTCCACGCATACACTTGATGTAATCATAGGGTTACCAGATGTACTGATTTTACAAGTAGGCGTACTGATTTTTAGACCCCCGTACTGATATACTGATTTTTAAATGAAGTGTACAGATTTTCGGCGCAAACCCCTTTTTTTCGCAAATTTATCAAATTTTATTGGATACACACACGTGCACATTCGATAAACGCGCCGAACAATTTTTAGATCGGATGAAAAGAGACAAAATATATCGATCGTTATCGAGACTTTCGATACTGTTATTCACAGCCACCACCATTGTCAACAACGTTTATAATTCTTTCAAATCAATCGTGCTTTCGTTTAACTTACATACTTGTCGAACGAAAACGGATGTGGATATATTATATTGCAAGCTCCATTTTTCAAACTTTTGGAATTCGTCGACGTTCCCAAGTTATCGGTAAGTGTTCAAACCAAGACTTGTGAGGTTATAAATATGATGTGAAATGAAATTATTTCGAAAATTAATTTAATTTTACAGATAATATTTGGAGTACTTGCAGTTATCAATGGCAAAGGAAGCAAAAAGGAAAAGAAAAGGCAATTATGCTTTTACGTCCGCTCTGCAAAAACAATTCCCTTGCTTTGTGCAGGGCAAAACCGAGTAAGGAGTGAAGTGTTAAGTTTGTTCTTGTTCCCATTCTTTTGCTCATGGCGGTGGGTGCCCTTTCTATTTTCTTCTCTAAGATCAATAATAATAAAAAATGCCGTATACAGTATGACATGAAAAAAAGTATTGTTGTTGTATATAAATTTTTGAATGTGTCTGAAAACTTTATTCGATTTTTTTCTTGCTTGTATTGTAGTTGATTGAATGCAGTTTTTTCTGTATTTTCAATTTGTTTTTCTATGAACCGTAATAATTTGAATTTTTAATGATAAATGAAATTTGTCAGCTGATATTTAGAATGTTTAAATGTTTCAATTGTTTTAGGAGTTTATGATTTAAGAAAACACGTCAACTCAGCGAACACACAAAAAAACGTGAGAACCTCTTCAAAATCGCAATCCTTGGATACTTTCATGGTCACAAAATCATCTCCAACGGCACTTAAAGTCTGGGCTGCAGAAGGAACTCTGGCATTCCATACTGTAAAACATCACTCTAGTTATATTGTAATGGATTGTACTGCACCTCTAGCCTTATCACCCTAGCAATGCATTTTAAAACAAAAGTTTCCAGTATATTTTGGAAGTAGTAATTGTCAGCTGTCAAAAAGAGCTTGTTTGTGGTACTAAATTTATGTTTTTCTGAAAATTTAGAATTTAAGTTGTAAAATTTGCAAAAGTTTTATCATTTTTCAACTTTTACTTAATCAAGAAAATGAATTACTAAGAGAAATATTAAATTTTTTCTAGAAGACATAAACTATCTGTATTATAAACAAAATCTCTTAATTATCAATATTTTTTATTGAAGTGTTTTTCACAATAGAATATAATGTAATGCAACTTACTTAAAAGATAAAAATGCAAACAAAGTTACATTATTTTTCACAAGTAATCACATATTAATCACAAGTTCAAACTATTGTAATCGCAAACTGCGCGTAATAATTTTTTGGAGTACTCAGGATGACTCTTTAGGACTTTATACCTTTCCCAAGTTTTACTGTAATCAGCGTGTACAGACTCACACGATTGTTCGCTAAAGTATCCTAATCCTTTATTGGTTTTCGTACAAAATTCTGAAACATGGTAAAATATTGCATGAATCTTTGGTGTAACTGGAATTCCAAGGGATTCGTAACTCTTTTTAAAAGCGTCGATATGCTTTTGAAAATTGAAATCTAGTTCGATTGAAAAGCATCCGTCAACAACTTTTTTCAATGCTCGAAACGTAAAATATGTTGAATATTTTGCGCAACTCAAACATTTCATGCCATCTAATACGTCTATCTTATTTAACAAAGTTTTACACGCATTACCTGCAAAAGTCGGAGATCCATATGTACACTGACGTTCAACATTGCATTTTTTGGCCCATTGTAAACTGACCTTTTCGTTTTCCAACATCATATGTTTGAATAAAGTATTAACACCACCCAATAATAAGTGTAATTCTGGAGGAGGTATGACATGTAGAACTTCTTTATCATCGTTCGCCAAAAAGAGTGGTGGGTTTACACAATTTTTAAAGAACTTAGAATGTTTAAAAACTTTCCCTTTCGAGCACCAGCTTCTGAAGTTTTTTAAACAATTTTCTGTTGTCCTAGCGGGTCCACAATTATTGAGGTTAAGATGAGATATTTCACACCCCGTACACGGGTGTGAACTACTATGTCCCATTAGACCAGTAACGATGTTGGCAAGCTTGAGATCAGTAGCTATGGAACCGTTGTCAAGGAGCTAAGCCGATTACAAATATATTTTTTACACCAGAATCTTGATAATCTTTGTGGTAATTACTTTTAGTTTGTTTTTCTTTATGACTTTCAAGCGAAGATTCATAAGACGTTTGAACCGAAAGCGTGATTTTGAAAAAGCCACCTCCACCATCCAAGCCAAATTTTAGGTACGGTGTTTCTGAGAGTCTTCGACTATTCACAATATAATTAATAAGTCCTGGTAAATCACTACATATAACTGCAGAGGGAGAGCTGTGATTAGGAAATGTCTTCTTTTTCACAAAATCAAATTTTTTTGTCTCAAAATATTTATCAACAGAGTGACTATTATCAGCCAGTTTCTTTTGAAAATTTGGTTCGATAATTTTAGAGTTCTTAGCCTCAGCCCGAATAGCAGTAGCGATATCTAAAACCATTCTTCTACTTAAACTTAAATTTTTCTGCATCCTTCGTAGTGCATCTGCAGAAATTGTAGTGATCTGTCTCTCCGCTGTTTTCTTTTACGTTTACATTCAGAGGTTTTCCATGAGATTGTGATAATGATAATGAATTGTCACCATTTTTATTTAAGGTCTTATTTTTCCACAAAATGATCTTTCTCCTTGCTCGAAAATTTGTTTACTTCATACTCGATGGCATTAATTGCATTGTTGAAATTACATTTGTGACTTATACCGCATCCAAATAATCCTAAACACTTAGTACACCTCTTATCGAATTTTATTTCAGTAACTTTTTCTTTCTTCTTTACATTTTTGTCTTGACTCTTTTTTAATGTGCTTTTAGCATTTAAACCTTTAACGTTTGGTAGATTCTTATTTCGCAAGTCACTGATTTTTAAACAGAGAAAACATGTACAATTTTCACTACCTGATGAAGAACGCGTTTTTATTGATGTTAACTTACTGAAGTCAGGAACTTTGAAGTTTTTTTTTATTCTTTAGCGCCTAATCCACTGACAAATTGCAAGTAAAACATATAACACTTGGAAATCTTTCATCTGAAAAATCAAACTGATCCAACACATTCTTTAGTTTAATTTGGATTTTCCCTTGTATAATCAGCATTTTTTTACTTTTTTTCCAACAAAGCAGGCATAATTTTAAGCAATTTGCAGTGCGATTTCCAGATTTCTTATAATTCAGAAGGAACATGGTAAAGATATGATGTTTATATTAGCACTTAATATACAAAACTATTTTTCGAAACGTCCGGGTATTATAGTTAAGGACTGTACCGAAAAGAAACTGCGCACTTTCAATTCAATATTTCTCACGAACTAGCCGTTTGATCCCATTGTGGTAAGTACCGCTAGAAAGCGTGATCAGTTCTGCTTCTACTGTTTTTTCTTTCTCCATAATTTGTTATTTCATTTTCGCGATAGGTCGAATCAAAGAGCACGTGCGTAAGCAAATTGTGCAAAATTTACCAGATTTGTTCAAGCTTCTTCTATAAAAATCTTATTTTCGCTGTCAAAAAAAAAAGCGCCAAGTGGATTTTTTTCATTTTACGTTTATTTTCTTTCTAATATTACCTAGAAACAGAATCCACTTGAAAATTTTATTTACCTAAAATTTTTATTTAAATTCGCTCCAGAGCACCGTGATATACGATATACAAAAAGCTTTAAAAGGAATTCAGTTCATAAGTTTGAGCACAGATGCTTCTAATCATGGTCTTCATAAGCTTTTCCCCGTTGTTACTCAATACTTTGATTTTGAAAATGGGGGTATTCATGTGAAATTGCTGGATTTACAAGAATCATATAACGAGAAGGCTGAAACGATTACAAATTTGATTGAAAGCGTTCTCGGGACACAAAATTTGACTGAAAAATTGACAGCTTTTGTAGCAGATAACGCTCAAATCAATTTTGGTGGCTTGAATCGCAAGGGGTCCAACAATGTGTTGGCCCTACTCAAAGAAAAAGTAAATTCTCGTGTCACTGGTGTTGGGTGCCCTACTTATATTCTTCATAATTGCGCCCAGCATGGATTAGATCAATTCGGAAAATATGATATTGATGCCCTCGTTTATAAACTGTTCTCGGTGTACACTGTCATAACAGCTGAATTGAAAGAATTCTGTCAGTTCGTTGATGTTCAATATCAACCTTTACTTTCACACAGCAAGACTCGATGGCTTAGTTTGTTTCCTGCAGTGGAACGAATTCTCAAACTGTTCCCTGCATTAAAAGCTCACTTTTTATCAATCGAAAAACCTCCAAAATTTATGGAAAATTTCTTTTCTGATGATTTTGCTGAAAGCTGTCTTTTATTTGACCACTCATTTATTTTCATTTTTCAATGTAAAATAGCATCAATAGAAAGTGAAGGCAACAGGGTTCTTGAAATTAATTCAATTATTGAATCCATTGCTAATTCCTTGCGCGAGAGAATCAAGCATAATTTTTTGCCCTTGAAATCAGAAGGAAAAGAAAAGGAATGCCTTGATTTCCATGAAAGAACCGTCAGTGTTTATCAGGAAGCTCTTGAATACTTGTTGAAATGGACTTCATGTTTGTCCGAATTAAAAGTTTTCCAATGGCTGAAATTGGATGGATTGGATGGGATAGATACCGAGAGTTGAAGAGGGAAGCGAGACGCATTTGTAGACAGAAGAAGAAAGAGGCCGAAATGCGTGAGTACGAAGAGCTTGATAAGCCTGCCGACAGGGGTAATGCTCGAAAATTCTACGAAAAGATGCGGCAGCTTACGGAAGGTTTCAAGACCGGAGCATACTCTTGTAGAACCCCCCAACGTGATCTAGCCACCGATGCCCAGAGCATACTTAAATTATGGAGGGAACACTTCTCCAGCCTGCCGAATGGCAGTGAACGCACAACACCAGGAGAAGTTCGAATAGCAATTGCCCGCCTGAAGAACAACAAAGCGGCAGGAGCCGACGGATTGCAGGCCGAGCTATTCAAACACGGCGGCGAAAAACTGATAAGGAGCATGCATCAGCTTCTTTGTAAAATATGGTCGGACGAAAGCATGCCCAACGATTAGAATTTAAGTGTGCTATGCCCAATCCATAAAAAAGGAGACCCCACAATCTGCGCCAACTACCGTGGGATAAGCCTCCTCAACATCGCATATAAGGTTCTTTCGAGCGTATTATGTGAAATATTAAAGCCCACCGTCAACAAACTGATTGGACCTTATCAGTGAGGCTTTAGACCTCGCAAATCAACAACCGACCTGATATTTACCATTCGCCAAATCTTGGAAAAGACCCGTGGAAACAGAATCGACACACACCACCTCTTCGTCGATTTCAAAGCTGCTTTCGACAGCACGAAAAGTAGTTGCCTTTATGCCGCGATGTCTGAGTTTGGTATCCTCGTAAAACTAATACGGCTGTATAAGCTGACGTTGAGCAAACCAAAAGCTCCGTCAGAATCGGGAAGGACTTCTCGGGGCCGTTCGATACCAAACGAGGTTTCAGACAAGGCGATTCCCTATCGTGCGACTTTTTCAACCTGCTTCTGGACAAAATAGTTCGAGCACTAAATAGAGAAGTTACTATCTTCAATAAGAGTGTACAACTGCTGGATATCATCGGCCTCAACACCCCCGCCGTTAGTTCTGCTTTCTCCAGACTGGATAAGGAAGCAAAACACATGGGTCTGGCAGTGAACGAGGGCAAGACGAAATATCTCCTGTCATCAAACAAACAGTCGTCGCACTCGCGACTTGGCTCTCACGTCACTGTTGGCAGTCATAACTTTGAAGTTATAGATAATTTCGTCTATCTTGGAACTTGCGTAAACATCACCAACAATGTCAGCCTAGAAATCCAATGCAGGATAGCTCTTGCCAACAGGTGCTCCTTTGAACTGAGTAGGCAATTAGGAAGCAAAGTCCTCTCTCGACAAACAAAATCCAAACTCTATAAGTCGCTCATAATTCCCGTCCTGCTATATGGTGCAGAGGCTTGGACGATGTCACCAACGGATGAGTCGACGTTGCGAGTTTTCGAGAGAAGAGTTCTGCGAAAGATTTATGGTCCTTTGCGCGTTGGCCACGGCGAATATCGTATTCGATGGAACGATGATCTGTACGAGATATGCGGCGACATTGATATAATTCAGCGAATTAAAAGACAGCGGCTACGCTGGCTAGGTCATGTTGTCCGAATGGACGAAAACACTCCAGCTCTGAAAGTATTCGACGCAGTCCCCGCCGGGGGAAGCAGAGGAAGAGGAAGACCTCCACTGTGTTGGAAGCACCAAATGGAGAAGGACCTGGCGCTGCTTGGAATATCCAATTGGCGCCACGTAGAGAAAACAAGAAACAACTGGCGCCCGGTTGTTAACTCGGCTATAATCGCGTAAACGGCGTTTACGCCAATTAAGAAGAAGAATGAGTCTTCTCGGAGGAACCGCCAAACCATATTAAATTTTTCAATTAATCCACGTTGCAACGCCGAGACACTTGATCCGCAGTATTTTATTTTGTTGGCACATATCGCCAATGTATATTGTCAGTCAATTCTTGGATTTCGGACATTCTATTTGCAACAAAGATTTGTAAGGAACATGGGTGCGTTTTTACCCAATTTATGAGTCTGTCCAAAATGTAATTTTTTCAAATTGTGGATTCAACATTGGCGCAATTCGTGAACATAATTTGGTAAGAAAATGTGCTGCCGAGAGCTCAAGACGCGGAAGGGACTTGGTCTTTAGCGGAGCCACTCTAGACTTTGTAGTAAGCAGCGTATATTTGACGTTACTACCAGATTGGTTTCGCATTTATATGCAGCATCCGTACGGTATTATTGATGCGTCGGAGAAGCCATGTATTTGGCAGATAGCACTTGACTCTAGATTTACGTACCGAGGAATCATAATTGATGACAGCTGTAGTAGGTTCGCTTTGAAATTCTGCCAGATAGTATCCAGGCGCAATGGAATCGACTCATCCCAATCTAGTTTTTGGATCCAAAGCTCTTGCAATAAGACTATTGCTTTGGTAACTAGTGGGGCCATAATCCAAGAGGTTCGAAAAGGCGAGCAGAGACTGACAGTATTTTCGTTTAGTAGCTCGCAGATCATTAAAATTGTCATCTAAAACAAATCGAAACAAATTCTCTTTCGGCAACCAATGGATTCCTAGTGATTGTTCATTAAGTTTTTGTCATTGAAGCTTAATGACATTTCACTACAATTACTGTCGAAAAACTTAGGGTGGTTTGAAACCCACTTCGATAAGGTGAATCCGGCCGAGTTTAATATTTTAATTACTTCACTACCTATAAGATCTAGAGACTCAAAATTTTCAGATCTTGTGGATAAATCATCAACATAAAATTCTCTTTTAATAGCCAATGAACCGAGTGGGTATTTGATTGTATTGTATTAGCATCGCTGAGCATTTTTTAAAAACGAATTCCAAGAAATGGTAGAGGTGCAATGCCATAAATAACGGTGTTAAGTCGAAACATCTGAACTTATTCTGAGGGATGCTCTCTCCACACAATGAGCTGAAAGTTTATGTCTTCTTCGTGCATGATTATTTGGCGGTACTTTTTAGTAATGTATGCCGTTAAAGCGTACTTATCTAAACAAAAACGAAGAAGAGTTGAGTATAATTTTTCTTGGATGGTTGGGCCTACCATCAAAAGTTCATTTAATGAAATTTGAGAAGAAGTATGACTCGGCGCATCAAAGGCAACTCGGAATTTTGTTGCTGTGCTTTCGGGCCTTAAAACGCACTGATGTGGAATGAAATAGTGTGGCTCACTCGGGACTTTATAATTCTTTGGGCTCATGTGACCCAGCGATTTATACTTATTCATGAAGTCCATACACATTTTGCGATGTTCTGGATCATTCAATGTTCTCCTCTCCAGGGCCTGAAACCAGCGAACTGCGGTTTCATAAGAGTGACCGATTAACTTTCGGTCAGCCTTAAAGGGCATTCTAACTTGAAACCTTCCTGAAGGTAATACTTCATTTGAATTGACGAAAAATTGTTCACACTCATTTTGTTCATGTGTGAATGTGGGACACAATCCATCCCAAAAGAGTTTTCTGTAGCGTTGGTTGATTAGGACCACGGGTTAAATTACCCGACTTTTGTAGTTGAATTTGCCAACCCCTTCGGATAGTTTTCATTCGACATTTGCAACGCTTTTACTGTGCCCAGAGTCTTCCCAGATAGACAATTAACCAGATGGTTAAAATTTTCAAATATCTGGGATGAATGGATCGTTGTTTTCTCTCCATTGAACGCACACTTTATCATCAACGGCCGCGCTTTCACCGCAAACTTTTTTGAAACTTACATTATTTCTCTTCTTGAAATTTTCCAACCAGCCATTACTTGCGTTGAAGTGTGTTAAGCCCACCTTTGCTTTTTCTTTAAGTAAATGTCCTCCAACTGGAATAGTATTAGATTCTCGGCATTGCAAAAACCAAGTGAGTACTCTCTTTTCTAATTCCGGGTATTCTGGTAATTTTTGGCGCTTACGTTTGGTGTTTGAGGGCAAACCCAAATACAGATCACTTTTTTCAAAATTGATGTGATAGAAGATGGCGCAATACCGAACCTTTTCGCAATTTCTACTTGTTTTTCACCATTTTTTACGGCAAGAATAATTTCTTTTTTTTTTTTTAATTGGCAATATTTTGCACTTACGAGAACTTGACATCTTGCGTCCTAATTGATACTAATCTACGCTAGTTGTAGAAAACAAAGCAAAACTTATGAATAAGCCTAACTGTAAAATAATAACGGTTAAAAAACGTACTATGTTGTCGTCACGTACGGTTTTTTGTGAAAAAAATACGAGTTGTAGAGGCTTTTGATACACATTTTTCAATTCTTGTCTCAAGAAAAATACAAGTTATCAAAGGGACCGAAATACATGCATTTTTCGCGAATTTTTCTAGGGACCGAAGAAATACTATGAAATATCAAGGTTTTTCGCTTATCGAGGTTACGACTTATCGAAGTTTCACTGTAATAGAGTATTCTAATACATTGGCAGTAGCTGATGTTTTTGTGAATGTAAAATGGTAAGTATTTATAATAAATATATTATTTAATTAATTTTACAAATTTATTTCTAAAACAATATTTTTGGATTTATAAAGTGGCTTGCGGCAACACATATAAAGTGCCATAATTAAGATATAAAGCTGAAGCTTGGTACAGAGGATCGCAGTAGAAAAGGACACCTGTGGGCAAAACTTTTTAAAAAGTCCTCCTAAATCACTTAAGCTACAACAACCAAATTTGCTGAGGACAAATCTTGATAAAATCGGAGGATAACACCGCTCACTCCCTATATAACGGTACTTTTTAAAACTACTAAAAGCGCGATAAATCAATAAATAAATATTTCAGAGACATGTAATTTTACCAATGAGACGGTATGAGCTGTTTTTATCAGAGCCGGTGAGAAAATTGGACAATGGTCGTGGCACAGTCCACTTTTTGTTGATATCACCAAACATTTAGCGAAAACTTGACCTAGCCCCTATATAACTAATATCAGGATTTTCGAACATCTGAATGGCTTTACTCTATATGATTGGTGTTTTTAGTTATGGCATGTTAACAGTATGGTAAAAATAAATAAAATCGGGTCGATACTACCCCAACTCCCATATGGACTACGTACACCCTGTCCAGAAAATATCGGGAATCCTTAATTTAAATCTCCCGCTTATATGGAAGACAGGTACATTTTTTTCCTAGGTTTGTACAATTGTTCTTAATGCCTTCAATTAACTTAAAACGGGTTCCCCGGAGTGGTTCTTTAAGTTACAAGAATGGTCAGAAGTCACATGGAGCTAAATTAGGTGAATACGGTGATTGCTTAATGAATTTGTTGAGTGTTTGGCCAAAATTAAACACAAATACGTTAAAAAATTTAGTAAAATTCGACAATCACTACTGGTGTACACTGATATAATCAGCTGCTGCAGCACTGATTGACAGACCGCGGTAATTTTTGGCATCATAACTAAGGACAGTTCTACCAACCTAGGGAAAAAAATATACTTGTCTTCCATATAAGCGGGCGATGAGAGGGGGGATTTGAAGAATTCTCGATACTTTCTTGACAGTTGAATAATAATTTTTTTCGAACAAACTTGATGTGAATGACAGTGTATGAGTTATATCTTTCAAGTTGCAAGAGTACAAAATGTTTTGTTGCATCCGAACTTAGTCCTTCCTTAATTCTTATTTTTTGTTTCTGCAAATTTTGGAGATACAATGAAATCTCCCACAGGCGGACACTGACGGTTCCACAATTTTTGTCCGCTTATGGGGAGGGTCCGCTTATAGGAGTGGGCGAATAAAAATTTTACTAAAATTTATACACACAATACTTTTTAAATAAATTAGATTTCTTGGTAATTTAATTTATATATTTCATTTTTATTGCGAGATGTTTCATAGTTATTATAAATTGAACATATTTATTTATGTTTGGACTTTTAAAAATTCCTTAACCGTAGTTTGTCGCAACTTTCCTTGTTTCTGTTTTATAAAACAATTTTTAGGATGACTTTCCGAATTTTTGGCGTACTGAAATCCAGTAACGTCGTCAGTAACGAACCTTTTAATGCGACGAAGTTGTTTTAGTGCTTCAGTGTATGATTTAATTTGACCCGCATTCTGAGCGCATACTTCATTTAGGTCTTCAGTTTCTCTGTCAGATAATTCGTCAGTAACCGTTTCGTCAATAACAATGTCAATATTATCATCTTCTGTAGTAACAATTTCGTCGATTAACAAAAAGCCATCGGAATGCTGCCCTTGCCCATTTTCATTTATCAAAGCCGATACGTCGCTATGGGAATATCGTCTTCTGCATCGAAGTCAGAAATTTCGTTCAAACTTTTTTGGAAACCAACTTTTGAAAAACAGTTTTTAATTGTTTATGTTATTAAGTTTAATATCTCGAGGGTGAGTTGTGGCATTGTCCAAAAATAGTAAAACTTTTCTCATCTAAGAGCCCATTTTTTTATCAAACGTTAGTAGCCACTCACACATAATTTCACGAGACATCCAAGCTTTGGGATTTGACTTCCATTCAACTGGCAAACTTTTTATATCGCATTTTTTAAACGCGCGTGGGCATGCTGCTTTTCCGATCTCTAACGGTTTTTCTTTATCTCCAGCCATATTAGCACACAATAGCACTGTTAATCTTTCCTTCGATAACTTACAGCCAACGCATTTTTCGTTCTTCAAGGCAAGAGTCTTATTTGACAAAGCCCGGAAAAAAGTCCAGTTTCATCTGCGTTAAATATAATTGACCCGCAATTTGTTTTGCGTTTTCCTTTATAATAGGGCCCGATACTGGTATATTTTGATTTCTGGCTTTGACAAACCACTATTGTCTATTTATGAACCATCACTATTTAAGAAGTTTTTCTTTTTATTTATGTTATCACCACTCAACCATATGCTTTTAATGTCTTCCTTTTTTTCACAATAGTGGCAGCCTGGGATTTTCCAATATCGAATCTTTAAAAGCAAACAAATAAAAGTAAAAACAAGTAAGGAAGGGCTAAGTTCGGGTGTCACCGAACATTTTATACTCTCGCTTGATAAAGTGATAATCGAGATTTAAGTATCCGTCATTTACATATTTTTTTATTTTGCTGTAAAATTAATTAGAATTAAATTCTGAGAGATTTACCGATATTTTCGGTGAAAAATTAGGTTAGGTTAGGTTAGGCACTGAGTTCTTCGTGTTCGATATCAGGGACCTTGAAAAGTTATAGTCCGATCACGACAATTTTTCCACAAGGGATACCTCAGCTCAAATACTGTATTTGTGTAAGGTTTTATTTCGCTATCATCATTGGTTCCTAATGTATATATTGAACAGAGAAGGCATCAGATGGAATTCAAATAGTGTTATATTGGAAGAAGGCGTGGTTGTGAACCGATTTCACCCATATTTCGTAGATGTCATTAGGGTTGTCGAAAAAATATCGATACATCGATATATCGATATAATTTTTTTAATGTAACAATATTTTTGAGCGATATTTATTATTTCGATATATCGAGGTATCGATATAATTTTATAAGTATTGAGAAGGTATAAAAACGATATTTTTATGATCAACAATTTCTAAATCCTTTTTTATACTAACTATTTAATCCAAACAAATACTCCCCTGCATTACTCCCACAAATTACGTAAAGTAATAAAAGCGTAATGCAGAGAAATATCAACCGTCCCAACATCACTCAACAGGCGAAAGAGGAGAAAAAGAAAAGATCTTTTCCCGCGTTTTTTACAAAAGGATTGTGGGCACACTGTTCTTCAGAGTTAGGTGTCATACGAGATCTGATAATATTGCTTACCCCATTAAGGCAAGCTACTGAAGAAATTAGCGGCGATCAGTACGTGACTTCCAGTTTGGTGATTCCCATTGCAAACTTACTTCAGAGAGGCCTTGAACAAGTGAAGCTTTTCACCGAATTTGGTATTGCTGTTCAGAAGAGTTTGCTAAATTTAGTTATTGCAAAACGAGAACCACTAGAGCGACATTTACATCTGGCCAAAGCAACAATTTTAGACCCACGCTTCAAACGTATTCATTTTAGTTCAGCGCTAGCTGCAATAACCGAACTGTCAAAAGAAATACGTTTAGAACATAGGCGTAGAGGACAACTTTCGCCTGAACTCAGACCCACTCGCACTACCATAATTCCAAATTCCGAAAAATCTTCGCCGTCGTTGTGGTCCGGACATGAAAAAATTATGATAGATATTGCTGCAGCTTCAGCAAACTCTTTACTTTCAACTTCAACCAGTGATGGTATGCCTAGCGAACTAAAGCTATATCTAGATCAGCCTATAATACCCAGAAAAGAGAATCCAACAAAATTCTGGTTTGATTGTCGTCATATTACCCCAGTCCTTTCCGACATAGCTCTAAAGTATTTGATATCGCTTACGTCCTCGGTTTCCTCGGAGAGAGTGGCATCTGCTGTGAATCTCGCAGTACCCAATAACAGAAGCCGGCTTACAGCCGAGCACGTAAATCAAAGAGTTTTTCTTATGCCTGTATCAGATAAATATTGGTTTGATTAATAAATAACTAATGTTTTAATTGTTGTTCTTATTTATTAAAAATTATGTGAATTGGTTAGTATTTATCTAGTAAGGTAAGATGATTAAAGTAGATTAGGCCAAATATTTTTTTTTCATATCATACCGATATATCGATATATCGATATTTTGAAATAAAAATATCAATGTCGATATTGATATATCCAAAAATGACCGATACAATATATATCGATACTTTATTCCATTTCCGACATCCCTACATGTCATCAGGAAAAGAAAATTAAGAAAATATTATATACCGAAATTCATTGAAATCGGTCGATTAGTTCCTGAGATATGGTTTTTGGTCCATAAGTGGGCGACGCCACGCCCATTTTCAATTTTTAAAAAAAGCCTGGGTGCGGCTTCCTTCTGCCATTTCTTCCGTAAAATTTTGTGTTTCTGACGTTTTTTGTTAGTCGGTTAACGCACTTTTAGTGATTTTCAACATAACCTTTGTATGGGAGGTGGGCGTGGTTATTATCCGATTTCTTCCATTTTTTAACTGTATATGGAAATGCCTGAAGGAAACGACTCTATAGAGTTTGGTTGACATAGCTATAGTAGTTTCCGAGATATGTACAAAAAACTTAGTAGGGGGCGGGGCCACGCCCACTTTTCCAAAAAAATTACGTCCAAATATGCCCCTCCCTAATGCGATCCTTTGTGCCAAATTTCATTTTAATATCTTTATTTATGGCTTAGTTATGACACTTTTTAGGCTTTTGGTTTCCGCCATTTTGTGGGCGTGGCAGTAGGCCGATTTTGCCCATCTTCGAACTTAACCTTCTTATCGAGCCAAGAAATACTTTTACCAAGTTTCATCATGATATCTCAATTTTTACTCAAGTTACAGCTTGCACGGACGGACGGACAGACAGACATCCGGATTTCAACTCTACTCGTCACCCTGATCACTTTGGTATATATAACCCTATATCTGACTCTTTTAGTTTTAGGACTTACAAACAACCGTTATGTGAACAAAACTATAATACTCTCTTTAGCAACTTTGTTGCGAGAGTATAAAAATTGTAAAGCACTAACCTTTTTCCGATTGCACGAACAGATAAATTTTCTTTCTCAAACACATTTAAAATTTCCATTTTTTCTTTAATAGAAAGTATTTTCTTTTTTGTGGCATATTTTCCTGGTTAACACGACTTAAACGTTTTGCAAAGACAAATCAAATGAATCATAATTTTTCTTTCTTTTCATGTTAATAGCTACAAATTGTTACATATATGTAGATCCCGTTACATCTTAACATGTTATGCTTGTCCTCACAGCTTAACTTATGGTGTATACGAGTATGCACTCATATTACTCGTATATAGATTTCGGCTGTTCGGTTAGTTACTCTACATTTACTTCAATTATTAGTCTTCGTTATCCTCAAATAAGAATTTCCCGTCCGCTCGTCAGAGGTTTTTACTGTTTTCTTTACACTTTCGTTCAGTAATCCAAGTTTCTTGTCCCTTGTCGACAGGTCCGCGTCCGCTTTCGATAGGTAATGAAAATAAAAAGTAGTAAAAAAAGTATCCGTTGTGTTGTTAGAGTGGAATTTGTTCTGAAAACGCAAGGTAAAACTTGGTTCCTGAATTTTTGTCCGGTTAAGAAAGGGGTCGGCTTATTGGAGATGTCCGCAAGTAGAAATTTCACTGTTTATATTAAATAGTTTGGGAAATATATACAATAAACGTGTTAGGAGCGGGCCACTCCCACTTAATAAAAATTTTCTAACTAAGGATGTCCCTCAATACTGCAATTCTTGTCCATTACATAATAGATTTCAACCAAATTTGTTACATAATGTACATATCGTCACCTAAAGTGCAAAACAACGCATCATCAAAAATTCGAAATTGAGTAGGTATCTTATTGATTACGATTCACTACTTCAAATTACATTCATAATATGACATTTGTCCAACATTTTCAGGTTCTGCGCTCAAGTATAAACCAGTTTTAACGAATATTAACTTTTTTTCCCTGTTGTTCCATTTTGTATCGTGTTTCATTCACGCCACTGTAAATTTTCGAAAATGTTGTTACGTTATTCTGTATTTTAGGTGACGATATACTTATTTAATATACAATACTTTTTGGCAATGAGGAAAACATCAATCAGAGGATCGGAAGTCGCTATTATAGTTGTATGAAGTTTAGACCAAAATCTACGCCAAATTGAGTTATATGCAGCGTTAAACCACATTATTGTCAAGATAATTCAGTTATTATCCAGATATCATGTATTTTTGCTAGGGGAAGATCCGAACTTACTGCATTAACTAATAGCATTACTCCAGAAAAACATTCATGTTTCCAATTAATCAAGCAAAAAAGGGCGTCTGTTCAGACTGGTATTGATCGCTATATTAGCGTAAAAAGAAACTAAGTCCAGTTAAATCAGCGACCAATACCAAAAAATTTCAACCAGGCACGCCAAATAGTAAAAAGTCAGAAATCCTAAATGGTAATAGATTTGCCATACTAAGCAATGATTCAGACGACGATGCGAAGGGTACCACCACAGTCGTTAATGCAAAACCACCTCCAATATATTAAATATTTCCATATAGTGCCTTTGAAAAAAGGCAATATACTCGTAGATGAAACAAAAATTCAGTCCTACACTGAAAAAAGTTTCATGGAAATCGTTACATTTTTGTCACTTTTTATACCAACTGAAGAGCTCAAAAGGCCTGGTTGTTATCATGAAAGGTATAGAGTCTTCGGTAGACTCTAACGATGTTAAAGAAGCACTGAAAGAAGGTGGTTTTACCATTAAATCAGTAGTACATATTTTTAACAGGAACAAAGTCCCACAACCAATGTTCAAAATATAATTGATGCCAAATTGTAACCAACTAAAGAAAAATGAAATACACCCGATTTACAATTTAAAATAACTTCTCCATCGCAGAATCACCGTTGAGGAACCACATAAGAGAAATGGTCCAGTACAATGTACAAACTGCCAAGAGTATGGACACACGAAAGCACATTGCACTCTACGCAGTGTCTGTGTGGTGTGGTGATCTACATCCTACTTCAAAATGTACTCTTAAAAAAGAGGAT
Organism: Bactrocera dorsalis; assembly: GCF_023373825.1. Classification (NCBI taxonomy): domain Eukaryota; kingdom Metazoa; phylum Arthropoda; class Insecta; order Diptera; family Tephritidae; genus Bactrocera; species Bactrocera dorsalis. The sequence continues at coordinate 61,162,847 of NC_064304.1, read as the reverse complement.
TTAAAGAAAAAATGCAGCAATTGTAACGGAAATCACACTGCTAACTACAGGGGTTGCCCTGTATATAAAGATTTGAAATCAAAGTTGTCACTGGGCATTCAAGCACGTCATAACCAAATGTTGAATATTCCCCCTAATGAAAATATTGAAATCCCCATCCATATTTCAAAACCAGTTCATCCTAAAGACAATGCTACCCAAGGGAGCTATGCAAACGTGGTGAAAGGCAATACTGCACAAATCCAATTGCCCCAAAACCAACCAAATGGAAGCGTTGAAACATTGATTTTCAACCTTACTTAATGTGTGACACAATTTATGGCTTCAATGCAAAATATGATTCAAGAGATAATCAAATCACAAAACCAAATGTTCTAAACTTTTTTAAGTAAAAAATGAGTGTATTGAATATTTGTTTATGGTATGCTAACGGTGTTAACCAACATAAACTGGAACTTACTAGATTTCTGGTGGAAAATAATATTGATGTAATGCTATTGTCAGAAACTCATCTTAAGAACAAAAACAATTTCTTTAAACCAGAATTTAGGCCCTATGTTACAAACCACCCAGATGGAAAGGCACATGGAGGAACAGCAGTGTTGGTTAGAAAACGGTTAAATCACCACGCATTAGAATCTTATGCCACAGCGCAATTACAAGGTACAACAATAACTATAAAAAATCGCTGGAGGGACTTAAACCTGAATGCAAAACACACACATTGGGGCTCACGACTAATTAATCTGAAAGGACGACAGCTGTATCAAACTGCTATAAATAAACACAACAACCTTGACATAATATCTCCTGGTAAGACGACATATTGACCTAGTGATCGTAAGAAAATACCAGATTTAATTGACTTTGCTGTAATCAAAAATATAGATAAATCGCACATAACAGCTGATACATGTACTGATCTATCTTCTGATCACTCTCCTGTACTAATAAAGTTATGTGAACAACCCATATTCATTAATCTAAAAGTGAGTCTAACTTCTTATAAAACGAATTGGCTAAAATATAAAAAATACGTGAGTAGCCACATTAATATTGAGTACAAAATAAATACAGGAAGAGATATTGAGGAAAGCATAAGAGAAGTCAATCATATAATAACCAGCGCAGCAGTCTTAGCAACACCAAACAAAAGCTATAAGCCGTTTGATTTCAGAAAAATCTCTAATAGAGAAATAGAAGTGCTTGTAAATGTAAAAAGGCGTACAAGACGTGAATGGCACATAAGTCGTTCCCCTTCCACTCAGCTTCAATTAAAATCTGCTGTAATCGCGTACAGCGCTTAAACGTGAGGAAAAATTGAACACCGAAATGTATATAAAGGAGCTGTGTCTAAATTCCAACAAGCAAAACTCCCTTTTGAAATCCCAAAAGTCCATGAAGCCACCAAGTGACTCCAACATGCCTATACGAGACTTGGGTGGAAATTGGGCTCGAAGTGACGAGGAAAAGGCAAATTGTTTCGCAAATCACCTAGAAAAGGTATTTCAACCCAATTTGCCAAAGATCAACTTTAAGCTGTCAATCTTACACAACACAACTAAAGAGTCGTTCGAGAAATTATTGGAATCATCAAAGAACTTAATCCAAAAGGTCACCAGGACCTGACAATATTTCCCCAAAAATGCTAATTGAGTTACCAATTATTGTTGTGGAGGTGCTCTCTTTGCTCTTCAATGCAATTCTTAGTTTCGGATACTATCCAATTTCATGGAAAAAATCGCAGATTATCTTGATAGATAAACCTGGGAAAGACTTAACACAGATCGATCAGTCTTCTACCCTGTCTTTCTAAAAGTATTGCTATCAAAGATGTCTCCTTTCCTCCACGAAAATAATGCAATACCAATGCATCAATTTGGATTTCGTGCGAAACATGGCATAATAGTGCAAGTAAATAGAATTACTAACGAAATAAGGAAAGCATTTAAGCACAGGGAGTACTGTTCAGCAATATTTCTAGATGTAGCTCAGGCGTTTGATAAGGTGTGGCACGAATGTCTCTTATATAAGAATAATTTTACCTTTAGAATTGTATAAAACATTGGAGTCTTATATACACAATAGACAATTTATAGTGAAAGTAGGAGATTTCATATCGGATGAAAGACAGATAAGGGCTGGTGTACTACAGGACAGCGTTTTAGGCTGAACTCAACTCTATACAGCAGATCTTCCAACAGCTAACAATCAAGAGTATTAGCCGAGCACTTAAGGTCTGTCGAAGAAGGGCTAGCCAACTGGCGTATAAATGTGAAGCATGTTCTAAGACCAGAAATATCTCCGGCAGTAAAAATGAACAATATTTTAGTACGCCAAGCGAATGAAGTAACTTATCTTGGTATTCACCTATATAGAAGTCTTACGTGGAGAAAACACTTCTCTAGTAAAATATAACATGTATGAAGATTAGAGCTGCAAATTTAAATTGGCTTTTAAATAAAAACTCTAAACTTAGCCTAGACAATAAAATGATTTTATATAATGCGGCCATAAAGCCGATTTGGATGTATGGCATTCAACTGTGGGGTACGACCTGTGAAAATAATATTGATATAACACAAAAGTTTCCTATCAAAAATGCTTCACAACAATCACGTGTTCACCATGGTTCATGCGTAATGAAAAAATAAATAAAGACCTTGGTATTTCTATGGTAAAGAAAGAAGTAGAAGACAGCAGAATTAAATATCAGAGATCCGAGATCACCCAAACCCTTTGGCTAATGCTTTGCTACATTCCTGCGATCAAACTCGCCTTAAAAGAAGAGACATGCCTGCGTATTAAAGAGTAACGTATCACCAAAACAATTCAATCACTTGCTTGAGCCTGTCTAGATTTTAAATAGATTTAAGATTATAAAACTTATTGTTAGGCTTAAAAAAAGCAGATTCAATAAATAAAATAATATAAAAAAAAATTTGTAATGATATTTCACCCACTGGGCATAAAGTCTGTTAGAAAGCTCATGTTGGCTAAGGCCATAAGTTAATAGCTTAATTTGCTGGTCAAATAAAACACCCCTAGTATATTGCATATAGACCGCCACGTATGGTACATGGTGTAAAGTCAATCGGAAGTTTGAGAATCTTTAAATTAAGTATATGGTGTATATGCTTTGTCAAATTAAAGAATCAAGTGTCATTTTTAATCTTTATATATATATGTATATATATATAAATATATATAATTATTTGTCTATATGTCCTTTATAGAATCGTATGTATTTGATCGTATGATCTCAAGAGCAGAATTTTTCTGCACAAAACAAAGAAGGTTGATGAGCTGTTATGATCCCTTTTTGGTAGATGGCGCCACACTTTATTTCTTAATATATATAGTAGCCAGTGGTCGAAAGTCTACTAATAGAAAATAAAATTGGATAACAATGTTAAAAGTATGTAATTTTTTTTCAATAATTTGAACAAAATCTTAGGAAGGTTGTAGAAAATGATTTACAATTATTAATTTAAAAAAATTAAAATTCATCCTAACAACTCATTACATTAGTTTTCGGGATTTATGCAAAATACTAAATCGATCCCTTATTGCAAATCCAAAAATCCAAATTGTAACGTGGTAATTTTATATCGAATCTGTCTACAATTGTAATTATGTAATGCGATATAATAACGTGTCAACCAAAATCTCCATTTGGAAATAGTAAAGGATATGCCAATGGATCCAAAACAGAATATAATATCAATACATTCTTAACCACACAATTTGTATTTGGAAAGTACTACATATCATATTTCTTTGAAATCGTGGTTCACCACCTACAGTCGTAAACTCATTTCGAGTTGCATCATTATATATTTGTATATCTGTATCACTATTCACTCTGGCAAAACCCTTGCACTGTGCACGAATTGCAGAATTTTCCTGTTGGTGCAACATCACAACAACAAACACACGCAAACAATTATTTGCAATGGCTGTAAAATATGTCAGACCAAAACCTATGTTTATTTTCGTGCAATGACACGTAAAATTGCAACCCTGTTTTATCTGTCCTTTTACATAGAGTCATATTTCGCTGTTAAATTGTTGAGAAAGGTAAGTTTTAAATATATTTTTTTAATTTCTACTTAAATTATACAGATTTGTTACAGTTTTTTGTTAAGAATGAAGGTGCGCTAATTCACAATAGTCATGCACAATAGCCATTCTCAATAAATCGACCGAATCAGCCGTTCATATATCACTAGATTCTGCAATGGGTGCTCTCTTGGCCTTGCATATTTCAGTATAGGATTTTTGCATTTTGTATCATCGTGCAATCTACAAGAGCAAATTTTCATTCTGTGCGTAGCATACTCTGTCAAAATGTTCTTCAATTGGACAAAATGAACGAAAAAATGTATTAAATCCATCCAATTCAACAGAAATGTATCTCATTAAAACAGTACCGAAAGTTTTATTTGATTGTTCTCGCATTCTATATTTAACTGCCGTATCGACATCGTAAAAAACCATACACATCTAGGTATAACTTGGCGTACATAGGCTGCAATATACATATATTTCTGGACTAGGCAACACTAAGTGTTGCCAGGTGCAATCTGACATTTCCATTGGAAAGTTTGACATTTTTTAGCATAACATCACTCAGAACGTTTTGTCATTTAATAGTGAATTGTTTTATTTACAGGGAATTAAAAAATTCATCTCGACCAAAAAATGGAATTAACTCGTGAACATTTTTGTGCGATCATTTTTCACAACTTTCGACGTGGATTATCACGACAAGAGTGCATCGATGAACTAAAATCTTTGTATGGCTATGAAGCACCATCCTATAGCACTGTGAAAAACTGGTACAACGAATTCAATCGTGGCCGACGCTCGCTCAAAGACGAATTCCATGAAGGTCGTCCAAAAACAGCCGTTGTACCAGAAAACATCGATGCCGTACGTGAACTGATAATGCAAGACCGTCATGTAGCATACCTTCAGATAGAGGCATGCCTATGCATTTCTCCCACCAGCATACATTCGATATTGCATGAGCACCTGGCCTGGTTTGTTCTCGTTGGATCCCGCACAATTTGACAATCGCTCAAAAAAAGGCTCGTGTGGATTGGTGTAAAGAAATGCTGACAAAATACGATCGCGGTGCTTCAAAAGACGTTTATAAGATCGTCACGGGTGACGAATCATGGATCTATGCGTATGAGCCCGAAACAAAACAGCAATGGACCGTGTGGGTCTTCCAAGACGAGCCAAATCCAACGAAAAAAAAACACCATTTTCGTTGTATTTACGAATTATGTCGTAAACGTTATTGACGTCATACCTGTGGTTTAATTTTGAAAGTTTTTCAAACAAAGATTTTTCAACGGAAAAATAACGAATTTTCTAAGTCTAAATCGAAGATTGATATTTTAGATTTTAAGTATATTTTATAGACACTGACATGTTATGAGAATAGACCATTAGCTATATTAGTCTAAAGTTTTAACAATTTGGCAAATAAATGAGCTCTTTCGTTTTATAATTACATATAATAACATTATTTAAACTGATATTGTATGTATATATTTGCATATTTGCGTACACCTTACATGTTTTCGGTTCTCCGCATATATCAGAGCTACTTTTCTACATACCTATTTATATCTTCACTTACATACCACATACCTACGTTATACATACTATTTCTTTGAACTCTCTGCAGGGCACATCTCCGCGGTATGTGCACGCACATCCGCATGCAATGCATTATTTAGGGTCAGTGTAAATGAAAATGTAGTTAATATATTCAAGTTAAAATTGAAATGCGCGAAACTAATTCTTTTCTGTGGAGATTTCACATGAAATGTGTGTTCTGTATGCAAGAATTAAAATTGCAAAGTCAGTAATGCTATGTTAAGTCGATATCTTGCTGAGCAATTTCTATTTTTCAGTACCTTTTCTGAGGAACCCGGAACGAAAATCTTGGCTTTGTATTTAACAAAACGGGTCTTTTCCTTTTTTATTTTTATTTACACGATGTCCTTAACGCTCATAACAGCCTTGCAGCCGTTTTAGCGTGTAATCGAGTACACAATGTACGACGGTTATACATACTATCATGTTCTATAGAAATATATTGAAAATAAGAAAGAACGTAAATAAAAGCGTATGACTCTTGAACATGTCGTAACGGTACAACAAGAAAAAAACTAATACCGCATTTTCACATGGCTTTTATTTTTCAAACTAAAACAAATATATAATAAAAATAAAGCTATGTAATTATCATGATGCGTGTAGACGCTTAACTAGTTATTTTAATTTTTTAAATTACCTTTGATTCGATATATGAATTAACCGCATTTCTTTTATGCCTTTTTGAATTCAAGATACATTTTTCCAAAGTGTATTTGACAAAGTAAAATATGTATTTGAATTACGATTATTTGACAAGAAACAATTCATGTATTTGTTTATATATAATATATTAAAATTTCTATGCCTTGTTTCTTGCAAACAAATTTGGTTTGAGGCTTACCAATTGTAAAAAGATGACAGTTTTTTTTCTGGTTTTGTCAAAGAGTGGGAAGTAATTTTAATTAACATTCTTCTTTTAAGTGGAGATTATTTAATTTCCTTCATCTTAGAATTTAGACGACTGAATTGCGCGTATCATATTTTTTCCCATTCCTCTCGTTGCGACTTGTCAGCAGAACCACAAAGTACTTGTTAGTTGTTATGCATCAGCATATGTATATTATTTATTAAAAAAATATATGTAAGTATATTGTTTTTCGTTTGATATTTTTTTAATTCTGAATTTCAAAATTTGAATTTTTAGATAAATGTAAGGGTTAAATCGGGATGTAAGGCAGGTCGCCTCCAAGTTGGTGCATCCTGGGTAACGCTAAATGACCTGCAGCCTTCACGGCCTAACAACTCCCTGGACGACTTTTGACTTTGAACTGGTTTTTGAGAAACTTTTTATTGGATTTGGTAGAACCCTGGGCTGGTGGTGGCGGCATTCTGATACCTGAGTACGATGAGGTGACACTCATCAGAAATGGCTGACAGGCTAATGTCGCAACTGCCTCCGTCCCGTTAAAACCCTGGCAGGCCTCAGAGTACGTTCCCCCCCCGCCGTCGTTAAGTTGGAGTGGTAGGTGTATGTTGAGATGACTCCTTCTTTGCGCTGGTCGCCTCTGAACGTATTGCCTCATAAGGGCGTACGTTAACCCTCGCCTTGGCCTCGTCATCGAAACAACCTTGGGACCATAAAAAGCGACTACCTTCCGGGGGACGGATAGCGGCTCTGAGTGGGCACCCTTTTTGCATGGACAATCATAAAAGTTTTAAAAATGACAAAAATGACGGAAGAACGACGAAGGGAGATGAAGGGCTGTCGAAATCGGCACCTAGATCCAACCCAGGCGGGGATGCTGCTCCTATGGCGACGAAACCGTCGCCGGAAATTGACAGCAATACGACAAAGACTCCAGTAGGTGTCTCCTCAGGTAGCAGGCTGGGGGTAACCGGCGCTAAACCGCCGGCAACTGAAGTAGCGAAGGGTGGATCCTTCATACGCGGCGGAATCGCCAGCACTAGCAGGGGAACCTCAGCTAGAGTTATGAAGGGATCCACAGGGGGGAAAAAAAGCAAAGCAGCTTTAGCTAGAAAGCTAAAGTCAGACCGTCGATTGGCGGCAAAAATCGTGGAACGCTACGGTGACAAGCATGTTGGTCAGGTTTCAGAGCAACATGCTAGTACACTTGAGTGGGCCAAGAAAGTGCTGAGCGAGGACGATAGGGTAGGACCGGAAACCAGCAAGACAGAACCAGCGGTCAAGCGGCAGAGGTCGCACGAGGGAGAAACCTCCCTGGTTAAGAAACCGCGAACAGGAAAGGCGCCAACCTTTAGCGAAATCGCTAAAGGCGCTGGGGCCAATGTACTGGGAGTGCTCGACCGTAGTAGGGAGGACGGAGCCATCTCCCATGACGAATGGAAGAGGGTAGCGGCGGCTATCTCATCGGTGTTCCTAAGGATGGTCAAGGAAAACCCGGGGCCACCCCCGAAATGTGTGAGTGCCGGTTGGCACCAGGGGCTGCACAAGCTCACAAGTTGTGCTGACGAGAGATCGGCCACCTTAAACAGGAAGGCAGTCTCTCAGGTGGGGGGAGGTCTGGAAGAGGGTCAGACTAGAAACCGTGGCCAAAGAGGATCTTCCTCTTCGTCCTAGGGCTCGCGTTTGGCTGCCGGCCGAACCTTCCAACCCGAGCGAGATTGAGGAAATCCTCAGATATTGTAATCTCTCACTTCCGACGCAGGACTGGAGAGTTTTAAGGCTGGAGAGAACTGATGAACCGTATCGGCAAGCGCTGATAATGCTAAACACGGAATCCATTGGTCCTCTCAGAAAAACAAAGGGAGCCATAAGCTATGGTTTTGAGATGGTAGTGCTGAAAGTACTGGATGTGACAAGGGGTACTGACAGTCAAACGACCGTGGAAATTGATGCGTCAGAGGGCGGCGACGATCAAATGGCCGTGGAAGTGGTCGATCCGAATCTCTCGGATGTGGCGAGTGTTGGGGGCGGTTCGTCGATTGGCGACTCCGTCTTCAGCCTCGAACAACTGTTCGAGGAGGTTCGGGTCGATCACGACTTGGGCGCTGAAATAGCGCTCCTGGAGGAAAGTCTGAAGGATGAAATTCCTCCAGATTAACCTCCAGCATGCGAAGGCTATTGCTCCATCTGGAACAAGACGGAGGTGATGTCGTCCTGATCCAGGAACCGTGGCTGACTGGTAACGGGATCTCTGGATTGATGCCAAAGAGCCATAGGCTTCTGACGGCCAAGGATGCAGGTAGGAACAGAGCCTGTATGCTGGTAAGGAATGAATTAACGGTATTTCTTTTACCTAATTTCAGCAACGCTGACATAGTGACAGCGAAATTGGAGTGCGACACCGGAGATTTCTGGCTTATCTCCGCATACATGCCACACGATGATGTGGTGGAGCCACCTCCCTTACTTCTGAGGAGGACCTGAGCCGAAGCATCTAAAACTGGTACTGACGTCATCATCGGTTTCGACGATAACTCGCGGCATCAGATCTGGGGAAGCTCAGATACTAACAATAGAGGTGAGTCGCTTTTTGATTTAATTATTGGCGAAAATTCTCGCATCTGTAATAGACGAAACTCTCCTACTTTTGTAACCGCAGGCGGGGAGAAGGTTCTCGACCTCACCCTAACCTCACAAGCGATTGCCCCGCTGATATCGAACTGGAGGGTCCTCGACGATCACTCCTTTTCGGATCACAGGTATATCGAGTTTAGTCTAGCCGGAGAAGGTCCGCCTAGGAAATCTTTTAGGAACCCTCGGAACACAGACTGGTAGGGTTACCGCAGGAGGCTTCGGCAAACTCTCCCACGCGCACCGGGGGTGGACTCGTTGGCCACTACCAATGCGGTGGAGGAGTGGGTTGCAGTCTTCAGCTCGGCGTGCAAGGCTGCGCTGGAGAGGTCTTGTCCAGTGAGATCGCCGAAGGGCAAAGAGAAACCTCTATGGTGGACTACGGAGCTCTCAGATATCAGGGCGTCTTGTAGACGGCTTTTCAAAAAGGCCCGCATAAGTGGGTTATCTGAGGACTGGGCTTTGTATAAAGCAGGACTTTCAATATATAAGTCCGAGTTAAGGAAGGCCAAGAGGACCACGTGGAAGTGCTTCTGTGAAAAAGTGGAAGGCTGTCACGAGTCCTCGAGATTCAGGCGTATTCTCGCAAGGGCCTTTTATAAAGCAGGACTTTCAATATATAAGTCCGAGTTAAGGAAGGCCAAGAGGACCTCGTGGAAGTGCTTCTGTGAAAAAGTGGAAGGCTGTCACGAGTCCTCGAGATTCAGGCGTATTCTCGCAAAAACCCCAGTGTCCCTGGGGTATCTCAAGGACGCAAATGGGAAGTGCGCTCTCGGTAGCGAAGAAACACTTCAAATGCTTCTCGACGCTCACTTCCCGAGCAACATGTCCTCTGTGAGGGGATCTCTCGGGGTGCCGCATGACGATTGCGCGGCCTTTGTCGGCATCCTGGATGAGCGACACTTGACGTGGGCGATTAACTCGTTCAAACCATTCAAGTCCCCGGGACCAGACGGTATCATACCAGCGCAGCTGCAACAGGCTGTTAACGTGTCATGCAGCTGGTTGGCACCTATCTATGCGAACTGCATCAGATTAGGTTACATCCCGGGGGCCTGGAGACGAGTTAAGGTTACGTTCATCCCGAAGGCTGGCAGGGGCTCCCACGTCACGGCCAAGGATTTCAGGCCTCAGCCTCTCCTCCTTCTTGTTAAAGACTCTGGAGAGACTGATGGACTGGCATATAAGGAGGAGCATTCCGAGAGACTATTTGTCAAAAGCACAACATACCTATCGCAAAGGCAGGTCAGTGGACACTGCCTTGCATACTATCGTGTCATGGCTCGAAGAAGCCATTGAAGCCAAGGACTTCGCTGTTGGGACCTTCCTTGATATCGAGGGAGCTTTCAACAATGTCCTGCCTGAGGCAGTAGTAACTGCTCTTGACGGTCTTGGGGTTGAATCGAACCTCAAGTGCCTCATTCTCCGTCTTCTGTGCGACAGAGTGATAGAAACAGAATGGTGCAGCGCGCGCGCAAGGCGTAGTGTGAGTAGGGGAACACCACAAGGTGGGGTTCTCTCTCCTCTTCTATGGATCCTAGTCGTTGACGAACTGCTCAAAAAACTAGAGGATCACGGCTGTCGGGTGATTGCCTACGCAGACGATGTAGCACTTATGGTCAAACCAAAGTTCCTTAGCGCCGTGTACGAATTGACGCAGGGATATCTCAGCGTTGTAACAAAGTGGGCTGTCGGAAGTGGACTCGCCATCAATCCAAACAAAACAGAAATCGTTTTATTCAGCCGAAAATATAAAATCCCGGCGGCACCGTTGCCGCAGATGGGAGGTATTCGCCTGCAACCGGCGGAGACAGTGAAATATTTAGGGCTCATACTGGATAAGAAGCTTTCATGGAAGCCGAATATCGAGGAGAGACCAAGAAAGGCAGCTATTGCCTTATACTGCTGTAGAGGAGCTATTGGCAAAAGATGGGGCCTTTTACCGAAAGTGGTCCTCTGGCTCTACGACACCATAGTCGAGCCCATCTTGTTCTATGGTGTCTTTATGTGGTGGAGGGCTTTAGGGAAGACCACACTGGCCAAGAAACTCGAAAGTGTTCAACGGGCTGCGCTAATTGGCATATGTGGTGCATTAAGATCTACCCCAACCATGGCACTTAATGCAATTTTGAATATAACGCCGGTAGATGCATAGCCGCGAAGGTGACTATCAGACTTAGAGAATCTGGTTTCTTAAAGGAACGTGCATCTGGTCATTCGGATATCCTTACAAACTTTGATTGCATACCGGATCATTTGGATCATGGAGTCGCCATACCGAACTCTGGCGGCACCTTCTCTGCCCATATACCAACGAGGGAGACGTGGGTGGGAAGAAGCCGTTGGAGGAGGGGGGCAGCAAGCTTCTTCACGGATGGGTCAAAGCTTGGGGGGAAGGTTGGTGGGGGGGTCTACTGTCGGGAGCTCTCCATCAACTCCTGTTTCAGACTTCTCGGCTACTGTAGGGTATTCCAGGCTGAGGTCGCAGCCATCAAGGTAGAAGCTGATTTGCTGCTACGGAGTGCATCCACCTTCAGAGAAGTGACTATTCACTCAGATAGTAGAGCGGCTATATTGGCCTTGAACTCATTCGTAGTGCGTTCAGGGTTGGTCAAAGAATGTCTAACGTCGTTAGCTCTAGCAGCTAGAGTTTTTGTGATTAGACTAGTGTGGGTACCGGGCCATAGCGGAATTGCAGGCAATTGCAAAGCTGATGAGTTAGCAAGGAAAGGTACCCTATAATCATTATCGGTAGAATGGGAACGGATCGGTGCTCCTGTTTCTTCTTGTGGTCTACTACTAGATAGCTGGGCCTGTGCGGTTGCTAAAGCCTTCTGGCCCAGAATAGATCGTCGGAGATCCAACGATCTCTTAGCCCTCAGTAAGGCTAACCTCTCATTGTTATCGGGTCTTTTAACAGGCCACTGTCCTATTGGCCTACATGCGGTAAGAATGGGAATCTTACCGGATGCCGACTGCAGAAGCTGTTTGGAAGAAGATGCGGTAGAAACAAGCCAGCACTTCCTGCTTGACTGTCCCGCTTTTGGGAGATCAAAACTCAGACACTTGGGGACGCATACCTTTAGACACCCCACCGAACTGGCGTGTGTTGAAGTTAAGCGTCTGTGTAGCTATGTATTGGCTACAAAGCGTTTCGCCAATCTTTAAGTCCAAACACGGGAGTTCCTTTTCAATGGCATCACAAAGGACTAACTGCTAGTCTGCGTGGGATCTTTGATCAGCCATCTTACCTAACCTAACCTAACCTAAGGGTTAAATCAATAACAATATATACATATATCAAATAAGCGTTAAGAAAAATTAGATGTTATATACAGTGACCTTAAAATAAACTTGCTTGAGAACGGCTACAAAAGATGACTTAAAGATGAAATTCTAAATTAATATATTCAGTTTGGTACTTTATTATACAAAACAATTTTTTTAATTACTTTATAATTTTACTAAACATAACATCGACTTAATTTTGTACCTCAAACAAAAATTGGGACAGTAACTACAGGGTGGCTGATGAATTTTGCTACATTAAGAAACTCAAATAATTTTTTTTTTCAGTATATGGAATTCATTTTTCTTTTATTCATGTTAAAGCTCATTCAATTTTATTAAATATAGCTTAATTAGTTTTACAAAAAATGGTATTTAAATGCCCCCCCCCTGCTCGTTGATGCATGTGCGGCATCTTACCAAAAAGTTGTTCATTACTGCTTGGAGAGTTGAGACAGGAATAGCCGCAATTGTTTCTCGAATGGATAGCCTTAGTAGACTTCCTGTTTGCAATAACCCCACAAGAAAAAGTCAGGTGCAGTAAGGTCAGGCGACCTGGGTGGCCAACGGAATGTGGAGTTTCTGGATATCAGTTTATTGGGAAATTTTCGTCGCAATTCTGTCATAACAGGTTGGGCTATGTGAGGAGCTGCACCATCTTGCTGAAACCACACAGAGTTGAAAGAAATTCTCATTCGGCGTAATTCTGGATAGAAAAACTCTTTCAACATGCTCAAGTAATGGTCTCCAGTAACCGTAACGGTGTGACCGTTTTCTTCGAAGAAGTAGGGCCCGACAATGCAGCGTGATGAAACTGCACACCACACTCTGACACGAAGCGGATGCAATTCCGTCTCATGGAGTATCTGTGGGTTGGAAGCACTCCATATTCGACAACTTTGTTTGTTTATGTTGCCGTTTAAATCGAAATGGGCCTCGTCAGACATGAAAAGTCAGTTCAACATGTTTTCATCCTCTTCCACCATTTGAAGCATCTTCTGGCAAAATTCCAAGCGAATCGGCAAGTCTGCAGCATTCAGTTTGTTGGCGATTTGAATTTTTTATGGGAATAAGTCCAAATTTTTGTGCATAATTGACTGTAATGACTGTCTGCTTACACCCATTTGAGCAGATAAGCTTCTTGTCGAAACATGTGGATTGTTTTGTATGGCAGCAGCTACAGCAGCGATTGTTTCCTCCGTTCGAACTGAAGGGTTTCGATGGTAAGGTCTTCTTTTGACTGTCCCATGCTCGGCAAAATTATTTACAAGTCTCATTATGGTCCATCTGCTCAGAGGATTGCCGCCAAACGTGCGCCTATACTCTCTTTGAACCGAAACTACGGACTCCAGAACGTGATAGCGGCGGACAATCCAAATTCTTGTTTCAGTGTCCCAGTTATCAATTTTTGTTAAATGTAAAAGTCAATCTGCAAAATAAAAAAAAATTAACCAGATTCATTAAATAGAAAAAAAGTTATTTAATTTCTTTTTGGTAGCGGCTTTCATCAGCCACCCTGTAAATGAACGAAATAAGCGAAATTATATTAGCAGTACTCTTTAGAGTACCCTTTTGCCGCTATTACTGAGTTTATAAAGTTTTTTGTGACTTTTTTAGGAATGTTTTCCCAGATTTCTCCAATGGATGCTTTTAGCTCATTTTTGCCGTTAATTGCAGCAAGGGATTGGTTTTAGGTTATATATAAAACCGTTAGGTGAACAAATCTATTATACTCTGTAGCAACATGTTGCAAGAGTAATTATACTTCTGAAAAGTAATTATATTTATGAGGCATTGCAGTATCGGTATTGGCAAAATATAAATGAATTTTGCTTATCATGGCGAATTGACTAATTTTCTCCCTTATAATTGAACTGTCTTGTGCGTTGCACTTTTTATAATGGATAAAAATATCAAACAAGAAAAATTTTACGGTGATTTACATGAGCCTACGAGTGGTACAGAGCCTTGAAAGACTAGCGAGAGATCGTTGCAGACATGATTCGTTCTGGACGACCTTCGACATCTTCAATTATAAAATTAATTATTTTAAAGCCACAAACGCAATGAATACCATCGGTCAACCGCCGCATTGACGAGATTCCGTGTGATGTTTTCTTGAATGAACTGAAAGTGAATCCGTTTTCAGTCGATCGAAGAGATAAAACAAAATTCGCTGAAGGGCCATCATAAAAAGCGTTTCGAGGACTAGAAAAATCCTTGGCATAAATGTACTACATCTGGTGGGGATTACTTTGGAGGCGAAAAAATAAATCTTAATGAATAATTATATATTTTGCGTTTTATTTACAATTCTCGAGTACTTTGTTATCACATTGTATATAATGCATAAGATAATTGTTAAAAAAATTTCAAATTTATACAAAAACAAAGTCGAGGGATCACCATACTTCCCATGTGATAAAGATACTCGTCTAGACTTACAAACAGTAAAGGTCGTCCTATCGCAGTGCCCCTCATATGAGTGGTTTATGGGAAGCCGTTATCAATTCACTGCCTATTCCTGTGCTCTTTTAAGATCCATAATATACATAACATATACAGCATTCAAGCGTAATACTAGGCAAACTATTCGCCTATGCGCACAGAATGATTAAATGAGCTAAGCCTCCCCCTTCCATTCTACAATACTATCAGCAAAAAATAGTAAGATTTTAATTATTCTTCAAATCTGTGTTGTCCGCCTCAAAGTAATCCCCTTGACCCCAATAAACTTGTGCCAATATTTTTCGAAACAGTTGTTAGAGTCAACTTCCGGAATAGCCTTCAATAAGAGTAGCGATTCAAGTTTAATGTTTTCAATTGACTCAAAGCTGTTTCTCCAGAGCGGTCGTTTGAGTTTGCTGAATAGCCTGAAGTCCACTGAGCGGTGGTTGTGGCTCGATTTTGGTTGAAAATATGACGTAAAACTTACGAAGAATCAATGCAGTATGCGACGACTCATTATCGTGGTGCAAAAAGTAAAAGTTGTCGGCCCATAATTCCGGCACATTACACTCAAATAATATTTCTTGTTGACAGTTTGATCGGTCGGAAAGAATTGGGAGTGCACCAAGCGTCGATAATCTAATAAAACTGTCAACATAACCTTGAACTTTCACCTTCCGATATTCCAACGATGCCATCTTACATCTCTGATTATTAATCGTCGCACAAGCACAAATTCCTTTATTTTATTGACTTGTTGATTATCAATAGATGTTGATGGCCGTTCTGTTCGTCGTCAAAGTTCACTCATCGTAAAATCCCAGAATGCACTTTATGTACTTCAGAAAGACAAGGATATACTAAACAATGACTATTTTGAAGTGACTTTTGTTACAGATGTCACTGACAGTCATACAAACCTAGAAAATAAATATTTCGACGAATGAGTTTTTGCAGTACACACAGTATATCGTCGCCTAAAAAAAAAAATAACGTAAGAACATCTTCAGAAATTTGCAGAGGAATGATAGAAAGACGTAATAAAATGGAACACAAGTGAAAAAAAATTTAAATATTGGTTAAAGCTGGGTTATATCTGATAGCAGAATCTTAAAATTCTGGACATATGTACTTATATGTATGTAATTTAAAGTAGTGGAATTAATGAAACACACAACTTCGAATTTTTTGATCTTACGTTATTTTGCATTTTAGGTGACGATATACAGAATTATTGGCATACCCTAACATTATTCACCACGGTTGGGAACATTCAAAGTATCTCACCTCACACGATAGCACCACCACATTCAATATCGGAGAACATTGAAATTTTATATATAGTTGCGTACTCCATAATAAATTGGGACTTCGGCAGGGTGGAAATATGCAAAACAAACTGTAGCGCCCATTTGGCCGACATTTTATTCAAATCATAAAATACATAAAATTATCTGCATTTTTGACAGAGTTTTAGTATTTTATTTCATTTTAACATTTCGCGAGAATTTTTAAAGTTTGAAAAGTCCACTTTCTGAAAATTTGATGATTATTTTTGAGAAAAGAAAATTAGTTGGTGAAATTTTAGTTTGAATGAAAAAATGAAAATTCCTATGTTAAATGTATGGGAACCTAACAAAAAATAGCGACCTCTTAGAGTTAAGCTACAGCGCCTGGCTTGAGGGAGGATTTTTTGTTTGTCAATCACTAACATTTGAGGGGGTAAGAGTTGAAAAAAAAATTCAAAAATTTTTTTTGAAGCACCCTATTACAGTACTTGTCCAATAAATTACGAACGAAGAAAAAAATATGCAGAGTTCTAACTTTAATCATTAATAAAAACATAAATATTTGGCGTATTTTAGAAAAAATATTTTTTATACGCTATATACATTAAACTTAAATTATTATCTTTTTGTATTGAATCATATTCAATATTTTGTCGCTCAGCCTTTATTTTTTAACACAGCCTTTATTCTATCATGCTGTGTATCATGCTGTGCAATTCGACGTTATTTTTCCAGACATCTTCAATGTTTCGCTTTAAAATGTCAATTCTTGTGTTACTTCGTTCATAGAGCTTTCGGTTAAGATATGCCCAACAGTTCTCGATTGGATTTAGGTCCGGAGAATTGCAAGGCCAAGGCAGGACTTTCAAATTCAATTCACTTAGGACATTCATGCTGTTTCTAGCTGTATGACATGGAGCCCCATATTTTTTTAAAGGTATATTCTTCTGGCGGAAAGTTAAGTTGGTTAACATAAGGCATCAACGTATCTTTAAGTACAGATACTCGTATGTATTGAACAGATCGCATTGTGCCTTCAATGAATTGTAGGGGACCAGGACCTTCTGCAGAAATACAGCCCCAAATCATCACTGAAGGCGAATGTTTTACCTTGGGAAGAACACAGGAGCTAGAATATCGTTCTCCCTTTCTTCTGCGAACGTAATTTGCCGTCTCAGTCACTGCTTCCAAACGACATTCATCGCTAAAAATAACCATTAAAAAAAGTTAAATGCAATTTTAATATGCTTACTATTGTTAGTTGAAAAAAAAAATAAAAAAGGAAATAAATGAATGTAAATATTTTTAAAACGTACCTTGCTCCAATATCTTGAATCATAATTTTTGTGCAGCGGAGCCCACAACAATCGACGTCGTCGCATCAAATCCGTTAATTTTGGTTTCTTCGCTGGTTTCCTGCATTTTAAGCCGTTTTCGTAAAATCTTCTGCGTAGAGTATGAAGAGATATCTTAACGCCAGAGCTTCTAATGTTTTGTAAAATACCTTGCACTGACGCAGTTTTATTTTTTAGCGCTTTTCTAACGATTAGGCGATCTTCCCTTCAACTCGTTACTCTCTTTCTCCCGCAGTTTGAGCGATTATTATCACTAATCATGTTCTCGTTAGGAACTTCAATAAGCTTTTGTTTTATTTCAACCACTGATGTTTTAGAAATACCAACAATTTTGTCAATTTCTGAGTAGCTCGAAGCTTCTTCTTTCAAAAGAGCCACAACTTTCGATTTCTTTTCTGATGAAATGCCACTTTTCCTACCCATTTCCTTTATAAAAACTTCATTTGGAAACGAACGTGTTTTTGACAAAGATTAATTATTTTTGTACTTACCCTTTTTTAATATATTTATCTTTCTTTCGCCGATAAATTTCGACACTATTCTTAATTATTTAAAATTATAATTTACGAAAAGTCAGCGCAAGTCGTTCTCCCACTTAGTAAAAAGTGAATGATCAAAATTGAAAAAGAGCACTGACGCCAAGAAAAGAGCAATATAACGGTAATCTTGCTCAATATTTCACATTCTAGACACATCTACAAAAAACAAACACGTAGCTTACCATGTTTGCTTAAGTTTTTGAAATAAAAGCGAATGGAGTTGCCATAATCGAATGAAATATTAAAAAGCTTTAAATTTTTGCTCTCGTACGTCATTTATATATATATATATATATGTACATATATATTCTATAGTGAATGAATCTTATTGAATTCAAAATTGTAATGCATGATAAGCTTACACATTTTTACACCAGCTCAAAAAAAGCCTTTTCGAAACATCTTATTTATATAAAACTTAAATTAAGATGAAAACCATGTAATTTGGCGCAAACGATCTCTCTCAATAAGTATTAGATGATACATACGACCGTACAAAATTTGATTAGTGAAAAAAATTTCACTTTGATCTTAACACTTAAATTTCATTCAAACAAAGTTGTGTGCATCAGTTGCTTGATTTGGCGCTGGCGTCATCAAAATGTTTAGAAAGTTTGCTTCAAAACGACATTTCTAGACAAAAAAAAATTGCCGCCGTGAAGTCGCATCTTTGTGTTCAAAGCATGACGGTGGCCCAAAGCAAAAATAACATCTGTCTGTAATTGGCTGGTGCGGACGAATATGTACATTTTACTTTTGAAATTGTAATAATTCTTACATGAACTATAATGGCATCCACTCAACCTGAAATAATATTAATATTGGTACCAGGGATAAAGAGATGCACAACTTATTCCCGTGTGAGAGCGCCTCAAAACAAACGTTTTTTATATCATTTTCCATTGCAGCCAGATCGAAAAAAATAATAATTTTTGGGCATTTAAATTAAAACACCCAATATTTATTATGATTAAAAATTAGTATATATTGGACTTTTAATAAATGGCAAAACTATTTAAATACTTTTTTTACGACTGACTTTTGAACTTTTAATACTTAATAAAGTGAATTAAGCCCGTTATTTCTCAATTAATAAA
This sequence comes from Bactrocera dorsalis, assembly GCF_023373825.1. Lineage (NCBI taxonomy): Eukaryota > Metazoa > Arthropoda > Insecta > Diptera > Tephritidae > Bactrocera > Bactrocera dorsalis. The sequence continues at coordinate 61,143,659 of NC_064304.1, read as the reverse complement.
TGTTTTTAATAATTTTTAATTGACAGTTAGTACTACGATTCATCACATTACAAAACGTTTCATACAATAAATTTCGCATTGATTTTCATTGTTTTACATTTTTAGTAGCGATTTTGGACGGCGGCAACAATATATTTTTTAACCTGAACAGAGAATATTATATAGCTGCCATACAAACTGAATGATCGGAATCAAATGATTGCTTGGGAAACTTCCTCATTTAAGGATATATCTTCACGAAATTTGATATGAGTTATTGTTTATAGAAATAATGTAATATCGAAAGAAAATGTTCAGATCGGCTCATTATAGCATATAGCTGTCATACAAACCGAACGATCGGAATCAAGGGCTTGTATGGAAAACTTTCGCATTTGACGTGGTATCTTCACGAAATTTGACATGGATTACTGCTTAAGGTAATAACATAATCTTCGCAAAAATTGTTCAGATCGGATTACTATAGCATTGCTCAAGCAGCTCACGACGTCCGGTATTAGACGAAGTGATCTCTGGGTGGCCAAAGAATATCCGTTTGACGGCGAGCTAAAGTGAGAAGGCGAAACATCCCAATGAAAAGGAACCAAAAGCCTAGGAAGAGAAACCAACTTTTGATGACGACCATGGCAAACGAAATAAGCATTACGATTTGAGGGTATGCACCTGGAATGAGTGGTCTCTTAATTGGGAAAGTACCGCTGCCGCTTGATGTCCTCGTGAAAATAAAGACTGACATCACCGCCGTCGAAGAAATACAGTGGACGGGACAAGGACTGAGACGAATAGGTCCTTTTGGCATTTACTACAGTGGCCATATAAAGGAACGCAAGTTCGGTGTGGGATTCGGGGTGGTAAAGAGACTCCGTCGCTGAGTACTGTCATTCACTCCAGTGGATGAACGTCTAGCCACAATTAGCATCAAAGAGTTCTTCAACATATCGCTGATTTGCGCCCACGCCCCGACGGAAGAGAAGGACGATGTGACCAAAGATGCATTTTATGAGTGCTTGGAGCGCAGGTGTGAGAGCTACCCCCGCCACGATGTAAAATTTCGCTTGGTGACTTTAATGCCAGGGAGGACAAAGAAGGTATCTTTAGCACAACAGTCGGTCAGACTCTACGAAGAAGCACGGGTAGAGGCTGATCGACATCGCCGGGGCCCGAAATATGGTTACCTGTTATACTATATTCCAGCATAGAAAAACCACCAACCAAATCGATAACACTGTGATAGACGGAAGACACGTCTCCAGTGTTCGAGACGTGCGTACCCTCCGAGGTCCATCGACTCGGACCACTATCTTGTTGCAGCCAAGATTCGCACCAGCCTCTGTGCAGCAAAAAACGCACGACAACATACACAAAGAAAATTCGACGTTGAGAAGCTGCAAGCACAACTGATAGCCGAACGATTTTCTACTCGATGGAGTCCACTTGTCAACAACTCGTTATAAGGGAACTGTGGGACGGCATATCGAGCTCCTTCCGTACAGTTGCAACCGAGTGTGAGCCCCAAGACGTGCGGAATGGAATAGATATAGAGAGAGGCCAAAATGCGTGAGTATGAAGAGCTTGATAAGCTGGCCAACAGGGGTAATGCTTGAAAATGGATTGCCGGTCGAGCTATTCAAACACGGTGGCGAAGAACTTATAAAGAGCATGCATCAGCTTCTTTGTAGAATATGGTCGGACAAAAGCATGCCCAACGATTTGAATTTAAGTGTGCTCTACCAATTCAAAAAAAGGGAGACCACACAATCTGCGCCAATTACCCTGTGATAAGCCTCCTCAACATACGGGAAGGTTCTATAGAGCGTATTGTGTTAAAGATTAAAGCCTGCCGTCAACAAACTGATTGGGGCTTATCAGTGTGATTTTTGGCTTGGAAAATCAACAATTGACCAGATATTCACCATGACCACAGACACGTGAAAAGAGAATCGACACTCACCAACTGCCAATGTTACTTCGAGGTTGTAGATTATTTCGTCTATATTGGAACCAGCATCAACACCAACAACAACGTCAGCCTCGCAATCCAGCGCAGAATATTTCTTGCCAACAGGTGCCACTTCGGACTAAGTAGGTAAGAAGAAGGAAGAAGAGGAAAAGGAAGACTTCCACTCCGTGAGAGGGACCAGGTGGAGAAGGACCTGGATTTTCTATCAGGTGACAAATTTGAGACAATACTTTGTGACTAGAGACTGTGTTGTGAATAGTAACTTGTCAAAAAATGAGACTTGTTTCCAAATGTCTTAAATAATGACTAAACCTTTTAAACAAAATAAATTAACTGAAACAATCAGGCAGCATTTCGTCCCTGGTTTATAACAAATAAAGCCATCCATACAGATTATAATATGCCATTTGTTAAAGCTGATATTAAAAGATTTAGTACAGCATATTTACACAGAATCAGTTATCAATCCTTTGGCAATCATGTTATTAGATGACAGCAATGAAATTACTAGACTGAAGAGATCCCATTTAGGAATTAAGTACTAAATATTTAATATCATATATTATTACGGTGTATTGTCTGGTCCTTTTCGCATTGGCCACGGCGAATATCGAGCTGTACGAGATATACGACGACATTGACATAGTTCAGCGAATTAAAAGCGGCTACGCTGGCTAGGTCATGTTGTCCGGATGGATGAAAACACTCCAGCTCTGAAAGTATTCGACGCAGTACCCGCCGCGGGAAGCAGAGGAAGACCTCCACTCCGTTGGAAGGATAAAGTGGAGAGGGACCTGGCTTCGCTTGGAATATCCAATGGCGTCACGTAGCGAAGAGAAGAAACGACTGGCGCGCGGTTGTTGACTCGGCTATAATCGCGTAAGCGGTGTCTATGCCAGTAAAGAAGAAGATATTATTGCGGTATTAAATATCAGTATTAAGTTTGTTAATATATATGTAAGTACTAGAAAAAAGAACATTTGATATGATTATTGTATGTTATTATTGATATCACTGGATATCAATGATATAAGTCAGATTATGATTTTGTTACCTCATTTGCTTATTATTTATAAAATAGATTGCAAATAAAAAATATTAAAAAAAAATCGTCCCTGTCCCCTCTTAGCCTACGATCGTTCACTGTTGGAATTAAAGTTAAGCTACAGTTATTATTGGCTAAGTTTATCTATGTATGTATGTTAGTCAGAAGGACATATTGAAAATAGAACAAGAGGCACTCATAATTACTTCGAGATATCTAATAATAAATATAACGGTACGTTAGATTAATAGTCAACGAAAAGCACCAACATTTTTCTAATGGGTATGTGTATATATGTTACATATCGTCACCTGACATGCAAAATAACGTAACAACATTTTCAGAAATTTACAGTGGCATGAATGAAACACGAAATAAAATGGAACATGAGTGAAACAAAATATTAACATTGGTTAAAACTGGTTTAAATATGACCACAAAACCAGAAACTGTTGAACATATTTAATATTATGTATGTAATTTGAAGTAGTGAAGTGTAATCAATAAGACTCTCAATTTCGAATTTTTTGATGATACGTTATTTTGCATCTCAGGTGACGATATAGTATTGAATAAAAAATGCATAACAAAGCATACTGAAATATTATTTCCAGAAAAAACCCGTTCTCCAACTTTCATTAAGGTACCTCACAGATTGACCGATTTTCGGTAAAAATTGAGTCATATGCACTGAGGTCAGACATTCGATAATTGGGTACTTGAAAGCTACATATATACATATACTATGTATATATTCCGATTTCGACTATTTTAGGAAGTTAAATCTCATACAATACGTATACATTTAGGGGTTCACAAGTCGTGCTAATTGTCATTTTTACGCTATTGTCTATTTAATTACAGCAGTTGTAAACTTGTTGAAATTTCTTTGTTTTGCGTTCAATATAAATATCATAATATAACTCTGAACGATATGTTTAATTAACTATTTATAGCAGCTTTGATTACTTTTGTTTGTATCACAAAAAAGTAGTAAAGATTGGTTTATATTTTATTCATTATATATCTAATAAAAGACATTTTTTCCTCTTTTTAGAACCCTTATTATTTTAGGAAAAAGGGACACTTTCTTAACATACAAAGTGCTTTCCAAACTAAACAGGACTTTTTGAATCTAGCGTCTCCTGGTGGCGCCAGCTATATGTCGAATGATGCTTTAGAATCTGCTATCTTTACAGATTGCCCAGTGAGAATTTCATGACATTTCACTGATTGAAAATGAAGTTATTGCGTTTTAAATGTCGGTATGTTTGTGTTATCGGTGCGAAAATGAGCTTCGAGCACAGAGCTAACATTAAATTTTGTTTTAAAATTGGTAACACTTTCACCGAAATGTTTCAATTGATGAAACAAGTTTATGTCGATGATTGCTTATCCCGTAGCAGTTTGCATTAGAGGTCTCAACGTTTTCAAAATGGTCGTGAGGACATAAATGACGACCAACATGTGGGCCAATCAAAATCCGTGCTCACCGGAAATTCCATCGTAATTATGCATGAATTCATCAAAAATCAACCGAAATCCTCATTGAAATTCATAGAAATAGAATTGAACATCTCCAAGGTATTCTACCTTTGAAGTGTTTTGTGCGCCGTATTCGACGTGTTCGTCGAACCGGCATACTGGTCCCCTTACCGGCCAACGAGCTAAAACACTCGTTCGACATGCCTTTGGACCGTGCAAAAACCTGTATTGAAGCAGAAGGAGACTATTTTGAAAAAAATAAATTGATTTTGCCGGAAAACCATTTGTTCTGTGTTTTTTTAAGTCCTCTTTACTTTTCAACGCACCTTTTATAACTACAGTGGCGGGCAAAAGTCTACATACACCCCCTGTTTTCTTTGATGTGAGAGTACAAAAAGTTTTTAGAAAAATGTATTTATACAGTTTTATTCTAATATTTATTATAATAGCAATTAACTAAAAAAATTCATTATTTAACATAAAACAACAAATTTATGGAATAAAAACTCAAATATTGTGTTGACAAAAGTCTACATACAGTACAAAAATATCTTAGTTCAGTGCGAAAAACTGTACAAAATGCTAGTTATTAAGACGTTTTAGTATTTAGTTGGCTCCCCATTGGTATCTACAACTGCTTGAAGCCGCCGTGGCATTGATTCTGCTAAATTTGTCAACGCTGCAGATGTAATGCTGTTCCAAGGTTCCAATATGCGCTCTTAGAGTATAGCAGAGCTAGAAGTTTGGTTCTTTCTAATTCTACGCTCCAAAATCTCCCAGACATGTTCAACAATATCCTTATTTGGACTTTAAGGTGGTGTATTTAATTGCCTTGGAGTATAATAAAGCAACCAGTGCTTAACAATTTGCGCCGCATGTATCGGATCGTTATCTTGTTGTAATATCCAACCGAAACCGAGCCCTCAATTATCCATCAAAGGCTTCAAATTATGTTCCAACAGAGACTTATACTTATAACCGTCCATTTCATCTTCAATAAAGTCCAACTTTCTAACTCCAGAGGCCGCAACAGCTCCCCAAACCATAACGCTGCCGCCACCGAGCTTCACAATTGATACTACGTTCTTCGGTTCAAGCGTGGCGTTAGTTTTCCTTCAAATTTTAGTCCTTTCATCACTACTCTAAATTAGAGTCATCTGTAAATGAAACTTTTTTCCAAAAATCCATTTCCTTTTCTTTGTGTTTTTTGGCGAACTTTAAACGAAGTTTCCGGTTATTTCAGAAATAAAAGGTTTCTTCCGTGGTGTTCTATTGTGGAATCCGTTATCGTTTACAGTTTTTTTTTATTGTTCTTGGTTGGATACTCATTTGTGACGTATTTGCTATGCGTTCGGCTAAATTTGGAGCATTTACTTTTGGATTTTGGTCTACTTCGTTGAGAATTAGGCTGACGTATCTACGAGATTGTTTTTTTGGGCGTCCACTGCGCGGTTTATTTTCGTTGGAACCATTATTTTTAAAGTTTTTTAGAATTGTCTGTACTGTTGCTCGACTCAAGTTTAAAAATTTAGAAATTTCACCATATGATTTTTTTTCTTTTCTTTCTTTTATCACCAAATTTCTTACATCAATTGATATTTCATTTCGCGGAGCCATTATAGCTATTGAAGTGTTTAAACCACAACTAAATTCAATAAATATCAAACAATAAACATATTGAAATAAAAGAAAAAGGCTAACGTTACCTTACTGTTAATATAACAATGTACAAAGTATGAAATTTGAACTGTATGTAGACTTTTGTCAAAGCAATTTTTTCTTCCATAAATTTGTTGTTTTATGTTAAATAATGAATTTTTTTAGTTAATTGCTATTATAATAAATATTAGAATAAAACTGTATAAATACATTTTTCTAAAAACTTTTTGTACTCTCATATCAATGGAAATAGGGGGTGTATGTAGACTTTTGTCCGCCACTGTATGTATTACATATAAGTATATAAACAAATAGTAGGACTTGTAAACTCCCTAAATACATATAACAATTCGTAAGAGTATACATATAATGCTTGGCTGTGAAAGGACTTATTTTGTTTGTCAGCAACGTTCTAGTCCAGATTATTAAGTGTACATACATACATACATATGTTTTTTGAAAAATGTATACTAAGTCAAAAGTAAAAAAAAAACAAATAAATTATATATTTATAATTTTCTAGAGGCCCCAAGAGTTCAAACTATAATATTACTTTATTTTTCTATGGTGAGCCTTTTTTTGTATTATCGGATTCTTATATCCTATTTAAGCACACAGCTTTTCGTACAGGGTTATTTATATCACAACATACTAGTATTTACATACATAAATATTATTATATGTATGTATAATGAATAACCATATATATATGAATATGTATTTGCAAGTATTGACATTTTTAAACAGGGATATTTCCACTCAAACCAAAATCTTAACTTGCTACATACATACATATATGTATGTATATCGGGCACTGACAAATCTCAAATTACGCGCAAAGAAAAAGGTGCCTGATGGCACGACTGTCATCCTATCCGAGTATGCTTCACTGAATTGGTTTGAGGGAACAAATACGTTCGTGATATCCTATACAACATCACATTATTCCATTCTCCAGTGCGAAACAAATCGCACTTTGTTGGCCAAAGGCGGAAAGGGTGGCTGTCCTAACAAAAGCAATGAACGTACATACGTCAATAGACAAATTATGGTAGTGGAACTTCGTATATAAGATTCTACATATAAAAGGTAGTTGTGTTCATGACGGCGGTTATAATAATGATGACGATAACGGTGGTGTTATTGGTGTTGGTGTTGTTGACGGCAACATCGGGGCATCCGTGAAGAAAACCTTATATTATAGCTTCTGCGAACCTTCGCTACATTTTTAACTAATATAGGGATGAATAAACAAGGAACTTCGAGAAACTTAACGGCATTAAGCGATCCGGTTTATAATACTGCACCGTTAAAAGTGAATAAACTTACAAATATTATTATTTATTGCAAGTACAAAGATGCACATTATCATCATTTATCAAATTTCTATTACCTTGTTCACTGCAGCATCGACGGTCAAGTAATACTCATTTTTATCGACGTGACTATCAATCCCTTAGTGAAGAAGTGTGAAAGGTGAAATTTAGGACTTCAATAATTACATGAAGTAAATTACTATGTATGAAACGTTTTTTCGTAGTAATGTCTTTTTCGCTCGTATATCTCACGACTCACACGTGATTTGTCAAAAAAAGGCTTTTGAAAATAATATCTCTACTTGGACCACACGTTATATTCAATATAGAAAAAATGCTTTTAGGTCATACACTGGCCCATACTATCTTTCCTTAAAAAAGATTGTTAGGCAAATACAAAAAAGTTCCTGGAAACAAGTTTCCAACAATTTTATTCAATATCTAATTGAAACACTCCCAAACTTCAAAGCGTCAACAAAGGCAAGAAAACACGTTAATTTCGATTGCACTGAAGATTCTTTGCAAGGCTTTGATACCGATTGTTTAATTTGTATGGGGACGATACGATAAAGTTATCCGCTCTGAATAGTTTTTCGGATGTTGCATTGAAGCTACAAGGTGCGTTCCAAAGTAAACAGGGCTTAAAAAAACAGAATGAAGGGTTTTTTCGGCAAAATCAATTTATTTAATTGGAAATAGTCTCCTACTGCTTCAATACAGCTTCATGCACGGACCAAAAGCATGTCGATGGAGTGCTTTAACCGGTGCCAGCACGCCGGTGCAAGCCTTTTGAATGGCCTCTAAGTCTGCATAACGCTTTCCTTTCATAGGCAAATGCATCAGGTGAACAAAGGGAGTGGTTAATGGTTAAAATGTGATTTTTCAAATAATCGTCCTTCGAATGTTGGATTCTGAGCAATTTTTGGTCGTCACTAAATTTGTGCGGAACAAACCGTGCACACACCTTTCGTAAACTCAAATGTTCGGTCAAAATGCGATAAATCGATATTCTGGAGATGTTCAATTCCATTCCCGTCGATTTCAATGATGATTTCGGCTGATTTTAAATGAATTCATGCACAGTTTCGATGGAATTTCCGGTAATCACGGATTTTGATTTGCCCACATGTTGATCGTCATTTATGTATGTCCTCACGACCACTTTGAAAACGTTGAAACCTCTCATGCACTCTGTTACGGCATTGGCAATCATCGCCACAAACTTGTTTCATCAATTGAAACATTTCGGTAAAGTGTTACCAATTTTAAAACAAAATTTAATGTTGGCTCTTTGTTCGAAGCTCATTTTCGCACTGATAACACAAACATACTGACACTTAAAACGCAATAGCTTCATTTTCAATCAATGAAATGTCATGAAATTCTCACTGGAAAATCGATAAAAAATAGCAGATTATAACGCATCAGTCGACATATAGATGGCGCCATCAGGGGGGATAACATTCAAAACCCGACCGGACCTACTTTGGAACACACCTTGTATGTATTTCATCAAATGAAAAAGTTTTCTACGCAAAGACTTGATTCCGATTCAGGTTTATGGCAAATATATACTCGTATGTATATATATTCAGTCCCTCTGTGATCCATGGAACTTTACTTTTGGCATCAATTAAAGAAGTGGAAAATATCATTAAAGCTAGATTTAAGCCAAAAACAGGTGCCGACTTCGACTTAAACGCTTGCTTAGATCTCTGATGCGTCCCAATGTCATGGAAGCTATCTGAAATCATTATGGTACAAAAACCCGGAAAAAGCGCCCAGCAGGCCTTGTCATATCGTCCAATCTCACTGTTGCCTATTTTGTTCAAAATACTTGAAACTGTAATTGTAAGAAGACTTCAGAAAATAATTGAAGAGAACGGCCTTATACCAATTCATCAATTTGCATTTAGATCGCAACATTGCACAATCGATCAAGTTCATCGAATAACAGATACGAGTATAATAGAAAATGCGATGGAAAAAAAAGAAAATTGCACAGCTGTTTTTCTTGATGAATCTCAGGCGTTCGATAGAGTATGGCACCATGGCTTACTTTATAAATTAAGGCGTTTCTTTCCACAGCATCTAACTGAGCTACTTGCCTCCTACCTGAGCAACCGCTACTTCCGAATAAAACAGGGACAATCGTATACTGCGCTACAGCCAATAAGAACGGGTGTACCCCAAGGAAGTGTGCTGGGACCCCTACTATACATTCTATTTACTAGCGATATGCATACGCCGCCAAACTGCACAATCGCCACATTTGCAGATGATACCTGCATAATTACTACCGGTAAAAATCAATTCGAGTCGTCGAACAGAATACAGCCTTCAATTAACCAAATTGGAGAATGGACACAAAAATGGAACATTACTCTAACCGAGTTGAAGTCTATACATTAGGCCGGGTCGATTTGTAGGGAGGCAAAAAAATCGCCCATTGCTCTATGAAAATCATATTCTAGGGATCAAAATAAGAAACTTTGCCGAAGGAACCATACCTCTGAAACGAATTCTGATGTCCCCCAATTTGGGTCGAACTTTTGGGTAGAAGCAAATTTTGAAATAGAATTGAAATTACCATTTCATTCTTATTACCTCTGAAAGTGAGGAGACCTAAAGCAATAACCACTATGGTATTTCAAAAAAAAAATAATAAGTGAAGTGACCATTCCAAATCAAAAAGTTTACAATGAATCCACCATCTTCTACACAGCAAGATGAAGCAACTACATCAACAACTATCGAAAACCCAATGAGTCATATACCCAAGCATGATGTTACTATTTTTGGTGTGTCTACTGATTTGACTGATCTTAATTTACCAACCCAGCTGGATATCTTGAGATATTATTTTTACTTAAGCGAACGTGCTAAAACAGAACAAAAAAAGTTTTCCCATAAATCATTCACTATTCAAGTACAAGATAAGTTGATTGGAATTTGGGAAAAACTTGGTATGGAAATAATGCTGAAAAAAAGTGTATGTAATAAATTGAATAAATTGCTTGACAAGTATCAAGAGCAAATCGAGAGAAGAAACAACACCCAACAATTTGCAGAGTATGTAAAATCTCTGGAAACAATTTTTTACATTGGAACATGTAAAAGCGATTTGAAGGCAGCTCCAGCAGGACGTCTATGTCATCAATGCCAACATACCAAGATCCCGATGATTCAACATACGCACCGCCACCGGTTCAAGAAGATATGGATAGAAGCACAAGTTCACAATACACAGAGAGATACGATTGTTTTAACTTTGCCTTGGTGTGTGACAGATTTGGTGTGCCTGACAGAGTAGCATCAGCATTGGGAAACGCTCTATTGTAAGATTTTAAAATTAAAGAGAAGCATGGGAAACCTCTCATCATGGATAAATCGAGAGTTCGCAGAGAAAAAGAAAAATGCAGACAAGAAGTGCTTCGCAAACGGTTAGATGATACCAATTTGTTAGCGTTTTCATTCGATGGCAGAAAAGATGATACTTTAACGATAGATAAAATTGATGAGAAGTATCATACTAGGATGGTAAAAGAACCTCATCTTGTTATTTTGAGAGAACCCAATTCTGAATTGATTGGTTACGTAAGACTGGAACATGAAACCGCTGAATACAAAACAACCAAATTAAATGGTTTTTTCAACGATACAAATAAATCACTGGATACATTAATTGGAATATGCACTGACGGTGAGCCAACAAACACTGGCCCACACCGTGGAATTATACGACGATTCGAATTGCTGTTAAAAAAATCATTGCATTGGTTTGCTTGCCTTCTACACTTCAACGAATTTCCGTTTCGGCATTTGTTTGAAGCTTTGGATAAATCAACCAGCACTGGACCAAGATCGGCAACCGGAAAACTGAGCCGTCAAATCGAAACTGGTGAAACTCTTCCGGTAAGTTATTGCTATCACTCATTTATTATAATTGTCAACCATTTTTAATTATTTTATTATTATATATTTTTAGGTGGTGGACGGCTTCCAGAAAATTGAGTTGCAAAATATGCCCCCTGCTCTAGAAAAAAAAGAATTTTCCACCGATTCGAAGTACTTATACGACATGGTCCATGTAATTTCTAGCGGCGTGGTTCCGGTGGATCTGGCTAACATCAAACCAGGGAAAATTGTACATTCTCGGTGGCTCACCAAGGCCGCTAGATTATTGCGATTATATGTGACTACGGAAAATCCAAATGCTAATTTAAGAATTCTGGTTGAATTTATAATTAAATGTTATGTGCCAATGTACTTCAATATCAAGTATTACAGCTCTGTAGTGTGGGATTTTTCAAAATTTGCCCCTACCCAAAAGTTCGACCCAAATTGGGGGACATCAAAATTTGTTTTAGAGGTAAGGTTCCTTCGGCAAAGTTTCTTATTTTTTATTCTTTGATCCCTAGAATGCGATTTTCACAGAGCAATGAGCGATTTTTAAATCGACCCGCCCTACTATACATAAAAACTTCACTAACAAAAGTGCCACGTATATTCCCTTACATATTGGGAATGAAGTAATCTGGTACTCCACCTCAGCGAAATATCTTGGCTTGACGTTGGATGCAAAATTAAAGTGGAGGGGGCATATACAAAGGAAAGTTGCAGAACTGAAACTAAAATATAACAAAATAAACTGGTTAATCGGCAAGAAATCACCATTAACTACCTCAAATAAAATCCTTGTCTACAACCAAACGTTAAATGCCCCGTGGTACATACGCAATTCAGATCTACATCGTGATCTCCGCATAAAAATGGTTCGGGAAGTCATTCACGAAACGGCATCGAAACATGCTACAAGGTTACAAAATCACGTAAACGCTGAAGCCCGACAACTGGGCGAAACTCGAAATAACAGGTGCAGACTGAAAAGAACAAGGTTTCATGACTATTTAAGCAAATGACAAATATTATAATATATAGTTTTTAGTACAAAGTTTAGTTTTTGAATAAAGTTTTTAATAGAGCTTTTATTTTTGTACCTTATAAATTATGAAAAATTTTGCTTGTTAGTTTAAATTAGTCACTAGTTGCAATTTGAATGAAATGTAAAATATCCTTGTTACGTTTCAATCAAAAAAAAAAAAAATTCATGTATATAGTCATCCCACTATTTATAAATATATATTCATTCTATATATTATAAACATATACATATATATAGTCAGAAATATGTACTGAGGTTTATATATTTGTATCCTTGGGCTAATAATCTGATTTCGACAATTTTTAGATTGATATGTTTATGCAAAAGCTTAATTTCGATAATACTGCGTTTTCTAATAGGGATTATATGATTTTTAAGTGTTGTTCTCAACTTTAAAATCGCCAAGCACAATTTTTATAGCGGCGCACAGTGGGGCAGAATGACCTAAAAGTTGGCATCAACTAAACGGCTTAAGCTAGGAAGTTGGAAATTGGTACCCTGATTCCTCTTACTAAAGTAAGTATGTGTACCAAATTTCAGAATATTGCGCTTACAACCGAAGTTTTTAGACTGTATCAGATTTACCTGAACCGTTCACATAGTGATTGGTGGCGACTGCTTTATTTTATATATACATTTTAATTTATTTATTTTTTTATTTTATATATTTATATTGCTATTTTCATTCATTTCATCATCGTAAATATTAGGAATAAGTGGACATATCAATAATTCCAATACTTCAGTTGGTAACTTTTGGTTATTAGTTCTTTTGAATTTTCTCTTTGAACTTATTACCGGATCAGACCTTAGCATAAATGAATTGAATATGTCAATATTAGTTTCCACACGGCCTCATTTTCTTGAATGGTATTCGCGATATCTTTTAAAATCCTTGTTGCAGGCCTCTTGTGCTTCTTCCGATAATTGGCCGATTGGTAGTAAAGCGTGAGAAATTATTTATTAATTATTCATTATTAATTAATTATTAATTATTCATTAAAAACGTCTATTTTTCGGTATGTTCAAGCGGTTCAATGTTTTATTCAATTCTTCTTTAGTCATTTGCTGAAATTTTGTTTGTTTTTCCAATTCATTTTTTAAAAAAATAAACTTTTCATCAGTTGTGATTTTTTCACAACAAAATATTATTTGAATGAGCTCCCTACGATTGACAAAAATTGTTTTTGAACTAAGGCCTGAAATAAAAAGTTAAATCAACCACTAAAAGATTATAAAATTAAGATAGTATGGCAACACTGGATTCTATTTGACGATTTACAACTAAAATAATAAAGATCAATGCAGTTCACATTTGTCCTTGTAGTTGACGTTTGACAAACAAATAATCAAAACAAAATAAAAAAAGCTTCGAACTAAACTACAACAAAAGGTAGTACATAGGCATATACATAAATGCGAGCAAATGCCAAAACGCAAAAAATCCGCACAATTTTTTTCCAATTAAGTACATAAATATACATATTACAGGATAATTAAAAAATTTCCGGCCGATCATGCCGGGCTCACTAACTTTTCCAATTTTTAAAACTTAAACTGTAGCAAAATAACCTTATTAAGGTAGGTTTCCGAAAAAAAACGACCAAAATGTGAAAATCACAATTACGCACAAAGTGAATAGAAATGAATCTTTATAAATACCCGATGTTGATGGTTCCATAATTAAAGTTGCTAAATTATAGTCAGCGACTGGAAAATATATATTCAAACTGTGAATAGAAAATGCACAAAAATCAAACTGCACTTATTGCGAAAATAAGCTCTGTGTTTGTAAGGCTCTGAAAAGAGAGGTGGTGAAAATGACATTGAAAAACCGTTGGTTTATTGTTGCTAGTATATTCATAAATCCAAAGCAATAAACGAAAAGTGCTACCGGCTATTTTGAAAAAATTAGTTTTTGCCAACTTTTCTGGTCTGCTGCCCCATTGTGCGGCGGGGGGCTCTGATATGTGCGCTGCAAGCGCTCATAGAAGGCATACATATGTGGTCACATCGTCCTTCTCCTCCGTCGTGTCGTGGGCGCAAATCTGTGATATGTTGAAGAGTTTCGCTTTGATGCGGATTGTGGCTAGAAGATCATCCACCGGGGTGACAGTACTCGGCGACGGAGTCACTCCCCCACCACGAATTCCACACCAAATTTGCTGTCCTTTATATAGAGACTGTAAATGGCAGAAGGACCTACTCCCCTTAGTCCTTATCCCATCCATCGCATGTCTGCATTTCTTGGACAGCGGTGATGACAGTCTTTACTCATACCTACTACCGCTACTAATATTATACTATTCTTTTATTGCGATCACAAGTAACAATACAAAACTGTAATTGAATGGATAGAACTGCTGTCGTAATCACAATTCACAAGATGAAACTGTAATCGTAACTTTTAATGTGAACTTCTATTTCCAAAAGAATTATCGCAGTTGCAATACGTGGTTCTTCAATAACAATAAAGAATTCACCGGTAGTGAAACATTTTGAAATAATTTTGATGGATTTAAATGAATTTCTTAAAAATAATGTGGCCTAGCGATGAATTTGATCTAGACATTAGTCTGAACTTCATTAACCCATATTCGGCCGCTGCTCGATTTTTCGACCATCAACTTTGGAGGTCCATATTTCTGAAGCTAAGTGCTATTTTCATGATTTGTTTTCAGAAAAATTAAATTCTGAATTTTATTAAAACATAAAGGATAGTTTTTTCTAGTTAAAACATTAAACGAAAAATTTGGTAGAATCAAAAAAAAAATAATTTTTTAAAGTGTTTTTGTTTAATTTAAAAAAATTGGGAAAACAAAAAAATTGTTTTAATTTTTAATTGTATACGAAGACAAGAGATAAACTTTTAACAATCGAAAGAAACTCACCTCAATACTACAAGTTTTTTAACTTTTAAAACTACATACTCTTTGGAGGTCGAAAAATCGACCGCTGTCCAAAAATCGTCAAGTAGGACAAAATTTTTTCAAGCATGATTTTTGTTATTATTAAGTAAAAGGCAAGTACATATCTTTAAAATATCAAATATTTAATGGCCCTTGCTTTAGTTTTTTCGGATTTTACACTTTTATCGTTTTAAGTCTGGCATCACCTGTCCGCATGTAACCTTTTCGTCTCATATATTTGTCTCCCTCTGACTATCGTAACGTAAAATTTAAAAAGGGAGTTCCCGAATTGATTCTGATTGCTTTTGTTATTGCCAAAAGAAAGATTTCGAACTTGCATAGTACAATAAATTCAATTGCTGAAGATAATGCCGATTCGTAAAGCAATAAAAATTAGTGAAATCATGGCCATTTTAAATGAGCCATCTTCAGATGACGAGGAGGATCAAGCTGTATTGAATGCAACAGATGTCGACGTCGTATACATTCCACCACCTCATGTGGAGTTTATGACAGACGAAGAAGATCTGGACGATGACCGGATTAATCTTAATGACAACAATGATGATTTTTTAAATGAAATCGCTGGTCATGTTGAACTACAATACTCATTGGAAGGAGAAAACATTCAGGATGTAGGTAATGAACTCAGTGAAACTGAAAATCCATCAACATCTAATGCACATGGAAATGTTATGATAACTGGCGGATTTAAGAGGAAATCTGATTTTGCTGTCCCCGTGTGGCGAAACCCCAGAAATTTTGGATACAGCCGAACGCCAATTAACATCAAAGCTTTCAAAATAGAAGAAATTTTTTCTGAAATTAGTAAGCAATTGATTAACTATTTCTAAC
The DNA here is from genome assembly GCF_023373825.1 of Bactrocera dorsalis. Taxonomy (NCBI): domain Eukaryota; kingdom Metazoa; phylum Arthropoda; class Insecta; order Diptera; family Tephritidae; genus Bactrocera; species Bactrocera dorsalis. Next base: position 61,127,485 of record NC_064304.1, on the reverse strand, counting down.
TACATATTTAGTTTAAATTGCCATTTCTATATATGCATAAATTCATATACATATATACTTAATACGTATACGAGTATTTATTCACACTTAACTTTTTTGCAGGCTCTAAATCTCCGTATGATATTTTCTCGTTGTATTTTGATAAATTAATAATTGCAGAGATAACGCATTTCACAAACGAATATGCGAATCAACACAATGCTGCCATTAACGTCACGCCAGTGGAAATACGTAGGTTCATTGGTATTTTGTACATTTCGGGGTATCACACCTTGCCTCATATTGACCATTAGTGGTCTGTTCGGCCCGACATGGGAATTCCAATTGTAAAACAAGCGTTGAGTCGTAATCGGTTTAAAATAATAAAACGGTTCTTACATCTCGCTGATAACACCGATTAAAATACAGTAGATCGTTTTGCCAAGGTTCGCCCGCTTATTGATGCTCTCAATAAAAAATTTATGCAGTTCGGAGTTTTTAGCCATATTCTTTCCGTAGACGAACAGATGATTCCATACTTTGGTCGACACTCATGCAAAATGTTTATCAAAGGAAAACCGATTCGTTTTGGATTTAAGTCGTGGTGCTTATGTTCAGAAAGTGGATATTTATTTTCTAGTATACTATATGGGGGTGCAGCAACCCCTCACGATAAAAATATCGGTCTAGGAGCACAAACTGTTTTAGATTTTCTTGCTAACGTAACTGACCCCGACTGCCATATTATTTTCTTTCACAATTTTTTTTCATCCTATCATCTTATGTGCCTATTGAATGAGCGTCGATTTTTTGCAACCGGTACTATACGTGAAAATAGGATGGCAAAATCGCCCTTGAGGAATTTAAAAAAAGAGAAACGCGGGGCATTTGACCAGCTACTCGATGGTCAACAAGAAATATTGACTGTACGGTGGAACGATAACGCTGTCGTCAATGTTATTACTAACAACTCCACAGCCGAACCAATGGTATATGCTAAAAGATATTGTCGGAAGCAAAAGAAAACTATCACCATTCCACAGCCCAAAGTAATACAAGAATATAATCACGGTATGGGTGGAGTGGATCTTCATGACAATACTGTGGCCAACTATCGGATATGTATACGAGGAAAAAAATGGTGGTGGCCAATATGGATTAATGCTCTTGGCAACGCAATGGTCAATGCATGGAAGTTGCATTGTATGTTAGCAAAATTTCAAAAGACGAAACCACTTTCACAAATTGATTTGACTTACGACAATAAGGAAGATTACGAGAATGGAGATGAAGATGAGGACTCTAGATATCCATCGAACCTCCTTGGATCAACGAAAAGGTACACGCCTTCATCAGAAGTCTTGAAAATGAATATCGGCGCTGTAAGTTATGCAAGAAACATACTATTTCTACTTGCAAAAAGTGTAACGTCTGTACAATATACATGTATTATATAAAAAAATACATATCTTTTAAATAAAAGCAAATAATTTGAACTAAAGTCATTAAATTTTTCTTAAAGAAAATAAAACAAAAAAATATATTTCTTCATACTTGACGGTTTTTGGCCAGCGGTCGATTTTTCGACCAGTTCATATCAAGAAAACGGTTGGTCAAAAAAAAAATTTTTTTTTAATTATTCTTGATTATGATCTCATGTAGTGGCCGAAGATGGGTATTCGGTATGTTCTTGTCTTCTGGTTAATATTTTCCTCATATAGTTGAGTTTGTATCTATATGTATATCTTATTTCATTTACAAGATAAAACACCAAATATGATATTAATTCATAAAAAATTTTGCGAATATTGCATTTTTTCGTAACGTCTCTCTCGCAACATATTTACAAAGTATAATAGATTTGTTCGCCTAACGGTTGTTTGTGTGTCAACTGAATTAATCGAGATAATTACAGAGTTATAGTTATATACAATATACATATATATTTTCGCTAGTTGGCGCTGAAAGCGCGTAGTTCTAGTTTTATTCGTCGCATCGGGTCATGCTATACCTTTTTGGAAAGCTCATTTCACGCGCTAACTTTTGTCTTTGATTGATTGTCGTTTCTTTTAAGTCGTTCGTGAGTTATAGCGTCGCAAACATGGAGCAAAATAAAGAGAAAATACGGCATATTTTACAGTACTACTACGATAAAGGCAAAAATGCATCTCAAGCCGCCAATAAAATTTGTGCAGTTTATAGACCCGATACAATTTCCATTTCCACCGCACAACGGTGGTTTCAACGTTTTCGTTCTGGTGTAGAGGTGGTCGAAGATGCGCCACGCTCCGGAAGGCCTGTCGTCGAAAATTGCGATAAAATCGCTGAATTGGTCGAAAGAGACTGGCATAGTAGCAGCCGTAGCATCGGTCAAGAGCTGGGCATGAGTCATCAAAAATTCATTTCAATTTCAATAAAAAAAAAAAATTCAATAAAAATACCGCAAGACTTTTTTGACAACCCAATATAATGATCGGGATGGGAGTCCAGTTGAATTCTCATTTGAACTGTATGTTGGTCTCTCTTTTTATAACATTATATTTACATTCTTTTGTCAATGTGGCCACAACCGCGTTTACTTTCCATATTTCAATTTTAAAATTCATATGAGGTTTCCACTTTACAGATTAAAAATCAAGAACACAGTATGTTATCGAAATGAAACCTTCCATGCAAAGTAAACTTAAGCTGTGGAATTTTCCGTCCAAATAGTCGAAGTAGTAGGATACCTACATTAAAGAAAGTCAGATAACATCTTTTTCTGAAAATAATACGTCGTGATGTCAAAATGGATAAAATAAAAACTTTGTCTATAGATAACCTAAAAGAAAGATTTGCGAACATCTTGTTGACTATAGACCGTGTATAACGATCAAATTAAATATTCTTCTTCTATCTTCTATATACTTGTACATATATAAAATAAAAAGTTTATATGTATGTTGCTTATAAGTAGGGGCATGCGAATATTCGAAATTTCGAATTATTCGACGCGAATCGAACCGAATTATTCGATTCGAGATTCGACCCGAATATTCGCATTATTCGAATTATTCGAACTATTCGAATTACTCGAACTATTCGAATTACTCGAACTATTCGAATAATTCGAATAATTTTAATATTTGACTATTTGCATGATTTTTTAATTAGCGCCAGTAGTATCTGAATCTCTGCCATGCATCTGACGTACATTTGTCATTTTCGTTTAAAATTATTATTTAAATTATTCGATCCGAGATTCGACCCGTATATACGCATTATTCGAATAGTTCGAATAATTCGAATAGTTCGAACTATTCGAAATATTCGATATTTGACTCGAATATCGAATCGAATCTAAGGATTCGATTCGACTCGAATCGAGCTGGATTCGCATACAACTACTTATAAGCTTCAGAATGGCCCAAATTAAAATTTGGTAGCAATCTAGTCTTTTTTTAAATATCAAGGAAATGTTTTTCTTCTGCTATATGCTATTGTTGTTATTGCACTATTTTGTTGACATGTTTGTCTTGTATATTATTAAACAAATTGAGGTATAATGAAGGATATTAAAGTATATACGTTACGTAATAAAAGTGTAATGAACGACATTGAAATATCAAAAGCATAGGAAGCATATTGATGTATATAATTAAGCCTATTGAAGTATATAACTAAGCACATTACATTTTTTAAGGTAAGTAATACTGCCCCGGATGTACCATATAACGGGTGATTTTTTTGAGGTTAGGATTTTCATGCATTAGTATTTGACAGATCACGTGGGATTTCAGACATGGTGTCAAAGAGAAAGATGCTCAGTATGCTTTGACATTTCATCATGAATAGACTTACTAACGAGCAACGCTTGCAAATCATTGAATTTTATTACCAAAATCAGTGTTCGGTTCGAAATGTGTTATTATCGACAAATTTTGTTCAGCGATGAGGCTCATTTCTGGTTGAATGGCTACGTAAATAAGCAAAATTGCCGCATTTGGGGTGAAGAGCAACCAGAAGCCGTTCAAGAACTGCCCATGCATCCCGAAAAATGCACTGTTTGGTGTGGTTTGTACGCTGGTGGAATCATTGGACCGTATTTTTTCAAAGATGCTGTTGGACGCAACGTTACGGTGAATGGCGATCGCTATCGTTCGATGCTAACAAACTTTTTGTTGCCAAAAATGGAAGAACTGAACTTGGTTGACATGTGGTTTCAACAAGATGGCGCTACATGCCACACAGCTCGCGATTCTATGGCCATTTTGAGGGAAAACTTCGGACAACAATTCATCTCAAGAAATGGACCCGTAAGTTGGCCACCAAGATCATGCGATTTAACGCCTTTAGACTATTTTTTGTGGGGCTACGTCAAGTCTAAAGTCTACAGAAATAAGCCAGCAACTATTCCAGCTTTGGAAGACAACATTTCCGAAGAAATTCGGGCTATTCCGGCCGAAATGCTCGAAAAAGTTGCCCAAAATTGGACTTTCCGAATGGACCACCTAAGACGCAGCCGCGGTCAACATTTAAATGAAATTATCTTCAAAAAGTAAATGTCATGAACCAATCTAACGTTTCAAATAAAGAACCGATGAGATTTTGCAAATTTTATGCGTTTTTTTAAAAAAAAAAGTTATCAAGCTCTTAAAAAATCACCCTTTACATACAGGTATACTGTTATAAAGAAAATGTTTGATCCGAATTTATCTCATAGATTGACCATGTTTTCGATAAAGTGTTCGCAGTAGGAACTGGGGTACACATATTCGGTATAGGGAGACTTGAACATTTGTAAACCGATTCTGAAAATTTTTGGTCATAAGGTGGCCTACTTTAAGCGGACTACCCGGGAAAATTTTTATCCCAATACATTCATTTACATACCGTTATTTGATTTGCATTCTGGAAAATGAATGGAATAGATGGAATTTAAAATTGTATTATATAGAAAGTGTGCGTGATTGTAGTCTTATTTCACTCATTTTTCCACTAGAACATACAAATGTCAAGATAATGTCACATACCCAATGTGATCGATGTCGGTCGAACAGTTTCCAATATATGAGCTTTGACGTAAATGCGTGCGGTATCCCCCCATCGTCTTATTTTAATCTTGTGTTTAGAATTCATTGTCATCGGTGTGTTTATTTATGGATTTAGGAAGGCAACGTTGCAGTTGTTATGTCATCCATCTCAGAAATATAAATATTCGCCGCCTTGTGGAATTATAGTATCCAGTTCTTTTTCTACGTGACGAAGATGGGTAACATTTCAATGAAATGCAAGTGAATTTGAACACAATCGACGTATCAACAAAAAAGTTTCTTACATGAACTAGTATGCCTACCGCATATGGTAAGAAAAAAGTAATTGAATCATTTGTTGAATTGCCGTGAACTTATACATCAATTCTTGACAAATATGTACGCCAGTAAAATACATCGATTTTCTGGACATATGAACGAGTATGCACAAGGTACTATGACTTATGTATGTGCGCAAGTCATCCGATCATCCAGGACATTTCCATTACTTTCACATTCAATCCAACATGGAAAAACATCATTGTTACACCGCAGTAAAAAATCGGCACACAGATATGATCGCTCGCACGAGTATTGAAACAATTATTAATGAAGCTAATAGATGTAATCAACAAAAATCATATGTAGTATATTTTTCATGAAACCCAATTTTGTATGTCTTCAATTAACTGACACATGCTCATATTTTATTTTTGCTAAAACAAAAAAATCTAGCAACAGAAATCGATGTTGTTATTTCTGCTGAACAACCAAATTCTATAGAAGATCCAGTTCTATAAGATACAATAGGAAAGCACAAAACTTGCGATGAACTTAATCTGAATTCCCCAAGCGTGAAAGATGGTAAGCGTACAAAAGGGAGAGCTGTAAAAAACTATTTATACTAATTGTGCGAAAAAAAGTAGGAATTTTTAATTTAAATTTCGCGCGAAAACCCATTCAGCGAAATATTTTTTTTTATGTTGATATGACAAAAGAAGTGAGGTGGTTCCCAAATCCCTCAAATTAAAAAAAAAAAAATTATCACATTAACGTCTGGGAAATAATGCTTTCCGACTGTCAGGATGGCGATAAATTTCGGATCTATGCTTACGACCCGGAAACAGACGATTAATCGGCGAATAATGCGACAAAGTTGAGCCGCAGCCGAAAAACCACGCAGGTTCAAAAATCGAGGTTATGTTGACAGTTTGGAATATCCCAAATAAATTCCAACCGGCCGAACTATCAACAAAAAATACTATTTGAGTGTTAAGCGTCATTTGGGCGAAGCTAAAAGAGGCCGGAAATATGGGCCGACCACATTGCATTATACCGTCGCATACTACATTGTTTCTTTGTAAGGTTTTCGCCAATTTTTCAACCAATATCGAGCCGCAACCACCGTATTCGCCTGATTTAGCTCCGTGTGACTTCTGGCTTTCAGCAAACTTGAAGAAACCGTTTTGAGTAAATTGAAGACATTAAACGCGATTCCCTACGCTCAAATTGACTTCAACAACTGTTTCAAGAATTGGAAGAAACGTTGGCACAAGTGTGTTGGAGCCAAAGGGATTACATTGAAAGGAACGATACAGATTTTAAAAAATAAACTAAAATTTTTAAAATTATCAACAAAGTTTTACAAAATTATGTTTTTTTCTGTTTATATAACCATCATGTTGGATATAACGATGTAAACATGAAGCACAATGTTAAATAGACAATTTTTTTCAACTGACTTTCAATTTACAACTTATAAGATAGGCGAATTGTTAATGCACATCTATGGCTAAATTTTATGTTTAGGTTTCAATTTTATTTAGCGTCTGTGTGAAACTCCGAATTCGTACTTTATGGTCGCTTGTCAACAAAATTTTAAAACTATTTCATAAAATTATGTCTTTCCAACGCCAACGAATTTAAAACAAGCTGTACCCTAAATAGCACATCAGTTTCTTTATTAATTATTATTAAAGAGTACAATGTTACAATTAAATTTTTTTGATTTGATAATAAACTTTATAGACTAAAAATATTGAAACTAATAAAAAATCTTGATTATTGCAAAGCATGTATTTTTTATGTACATACATTGTTTAAGAATATTAATCAGTAAAAAATTTTAATAAAATTAAGTTATTGCGCAGGTACGTATTTATTTATTTTTTCAGAATATGCCATTTCTAAGAAAAATCGTTTACTTATTCATTAGTCGAGAAAGTTGTTATTGCAACAACTGATGAAGCAAAATTTCCTTTATTTTCAATATAATTTATCCAAAACAAATTTCACTTACTACAATGAAAATTTTGGTACATTATTTTCATAAATACTATTCACCATCTTCAGCAGGAGAAAGAAATATTAAAAAGTCATAAAACGTTAATAGTCTAGTAAAAAAGACGATGAAAAGATTAATTAAATTCGCTTTTTACCTCTACTTTTTGAAAAATTGTGTTTCATATTAATTTTTAATTTTTAAACTTTGTTCGATAAGAAAGTACGGAGTGTTAAAAATTGTTACTAACTATGCTGAGTAATTTTCTTTATACTCAAAAAATAATAATTAAGTTGTATTTTAAAGAAAGTGGGTTATTTCACCTGAAAATTTTATTTAGTTAATTATTGATGTTGTACATTTATTTGTTAATTTTTTAGTTATAAATGTTTTGTTTTCTTGTATAGAATTTCGTATCGTAGTAAATATCCACATAATCATATATAGAATATTTTTTACAAAAATTTGTTTCAATGGGAGTGAGGCCGAACTCACTTTTCAAAATTTGTTGAACCACAGGTGACTCTTTTTAGATATTTTTTTGTGCCGAAATTTGAGAGAGAAAGAGAAAAGTACGCTATTGAATGTTTCGAGCTTCATTGAACGTAATAAGGTATATTTTTAGCTATATTTCAAGATTCTTTTTTGCAAAAATGTTGAAAAATAACGGCGTTATTGAATCCGTTTCAATCGATAATTATTACATTGAAATCATTAAAACCGTATCGAAAATTAAGTTTTCGATGCAGTTGAACTTACTTGCCGACTTGATAAAATACATTCCGTGGCTAACAGATGACGCTAATTTCGAAATCATTCAAAATCGAAAATTTGTCGAGGTCTACCCGTTGATCAGTGAACTGCGTAAATTGTCAAGAATGGAGCATTTGTAAGTATTTATGTAAAAAAATACTTGAGAACTCATTAAATTATGTACTCTCTTGTAATAATTAAAGTCAATAATTTTTTTGTCGCTTCTACATTTAATTTTTTTGACACGAGAGCAGAAGCAAGTATAGAAATGGCAAATCGAAGACAGCTTAAATATAGCAAGTCTTACGGACAAAGATACATCTTAAATTCAACTCATCTCATTTTGATTAGAATTTCGATTTCAAATAGGTTCACCGTTAGGTGAATAAAACTATTATGCTATGAAAAATATTGGAAGAGTATAAAAACTATACCAATCAGTAATTTATAATTTCTCTGTTGGGCACAAAATATATATGTATATTTAGATTTCTTCACTGTTTACTCTAATATACAAAAGTTGAGCTCGAAGGAAAAAACATATTTACATATTTGTGCTTTCTTAAGTACATAAGTGTTAATATATGCAGGAACATATAATGACGATAGTGGCATTTACACATATGTATGTATATAACTTACGCAATATATAGGAATTTCAAAGCATTTGCAAGCAAGAAACAAAAGGCTAGTTTGCTATATGTAAAATTAACCATAAGGATTTTCAAAGATACATACGTCTACCGCATCGCAACAGGACATTTTTGTTTCTGATACCGAAAGAAACGACAAATGATCAAAACAGCAACAATTTGGACAAGCATAGAGGAATAGCACAATGTCATCTCTGGTAACTGAAACAGCAGCAGTAAAAACAATTCTTGCTACAAACGGCAACGTTTAAAATATCCAAGTAGCAGAATGGTTGGTGAACAACAGGCTGCCAAAACAAGAAGAAATGATGTTGCTTATTCGATACTAATTTAGAAGGAGAAATTCACCTTGGTTGAGCTTTTATACATATGTACGTATACAAAAGTTATTTACATTTTTATAGAATACACATGAAATACCAAAGAGAAAAGCAAATTTCTAAATTATTTGCCGCCTTAGAAGTTTTCAATTTATAACAAAGATCATACTTAATCCCGTATAAGAAATTTTACCTTTTTGCGGATTCCATAACACTGATATTGCATATATTTAGCGATTTCAAAATTATAAATAACAATTGGAAATAAAATTAAATATTGGCTTAGTTGAATGTACAATGCCAACAGATTGAATCCTCTTTCTCTCTTGTTACAAACTTTCCTATGCTATTGGTTATGAAATCAAGCTCTATATTTTGATTCATATTCGGAATAAAAGTTATATTGTTATAATAAGTTAAATGCAACATATTATTCTAGGGAGAGTATATCGTCACCTGAAATGCAAATTAACGTAACAACATTTTCAGAAATTTACAGTGGCATGAATGAAACACGAAATAAAATCGAACATGAGTGAAACAAAATATTAATATTGGTTAAGACTGGTTTATATATGACCGCAGAACCAGAAAATGTTGAGCATATGTAATATTATATATATAATTTGAAGTAGTGAAGCGTAATCAAAAAGACACTCGGTTTCGATTTTTTTGATGATACGTTATTTTGCATTTCAGGTGACGATATGGATCTTTATAAATCACTTGTGGTACGTAATTAATCTTCTAGAAAGGGATACCTAACTATTTACATTCATCTCGAAGTGGTTCCACATGAAATTAGTTTTCTTTACTTACTTCTTCTTTTTTGATAATAATTTACTTTTTCAGAGAAATGGTCCTTCATAGATCCTCTTAATAATACAATCGCATACCTGTATTGTTATGAGGCCAGAATTTTGTATATGCATTTGCTTGTGCAGTGTATATAATTCATATACTAAAGCATGTATGTATGTATATATAAAGATTGGTAAGCATGTTTGCGGCCTTACTGAAGTATACTAGTTCGTCCTTCTTCGGATGCCAAAGGAAGAACTAAAGCAGCGAAGTAGTGTTCTCCCACGTCTACAGAAATTATTTCGCGGCGGTGGCAGACCAACGAGAGTTGGTAATAACAACAAATTTAATCCTTTAGGTTGCAAAGCAGCAGCATGTGATTCGTACTCTAGGTACGCTCCCCTTCACAATGTAATTATAAGCAATGACTGCTGGACAGTGGTGTATCGGTCAGCTAAATATGTGCATAAGCTCTAGAGAATGGTGTATGTAAAATATATTTCAATGCTGGTATAAACTTTAGTTGTGTGTTCAGCTAAATACTTAAATTTGTGTATGAAAACTCATACTTACGAGTACATGCATATTTATGTAAGAAGCATATATGTACATACACACATATATATAAGTACATATGGTAACCACTGAAGCTTTTTCATGAGTTAAGATTATGCTTCAGTTTCAAATTTAACTTTATTCTTCATATTATTGCTTAGCTCCAAACTACTCTTTATGGTTTTATACATACATATATGCTAAATGTTTATATATATAGATATAAGTTGAAATAAATGAACGATATTTTCTAGCGACCTGTCCATTTGATTTGTATCCCTTTCTGCTGACCACCCATTCTTTGGAAACCTCAAAGCTTGTTTGGAAGCCTTATTAGGAAAGATGTTTTACTCATACCAAAAACAAACGCAATATCGAAATTGTGAGCACAGAGAACTTCCGTCGTGCGCGCTTCATCGTGTCATGCTGATGTGTACATTTAACGATTTTGCGTCTAACGCCAACATGGACGTACGTTCGTTTTCTGGGCTCATATGCAAATATCGGAATCGTTGATGTCAAGAAACTGAGAAGCAACTGAAGCAAAACTGCCAAGTATTGCTTGACCATTCTATGCAGCTCAGGCTGCTTTGATGTGAAATTTACAACGTGCAAGAACGAGTAAGAAAGATACTATTCTGTTAGAAAATGAATGCACAAGAAATGATGGAATCTGCACACCTATGTTGAAAGTGTGAAATACATATACACGTAAAATTTAGTTTGTACATATTTTTTTATAGATGACAACACTTCAAGACCCTATTTTGAGTTGGGTGATGGTTGCAATCTTAGTTTTTCCTTGAAAAATACAATTTTTTAAGATCATTGAATCTATGGTACAAAAATTTAAGCTTAGAACTTCTTAGTAAGAAATACGACATTATTAAAAAAAAAACGAAAAATATATTGAACTTTATATTATTACATATGTATATAGATGGGTAGAGGTAACTGAATATGTTTTATTTATATATACAAGTATATAAAGCAATTTTCACATTTGAAAATCACAAACATGATTGTGCAGCTATTAGAACAAGTAATTAGAAAATTCATAGTCGGGAAGAATAAAACATATCCAGTTACTTCTCCCAAACGTTGGATTCAGGTTATCGCGATAAATGTAGAATTATTACAATTGTGAAACCGCTCAGAGTTATCAATTCGTTGTTACTTTCATCTTCAGCCTTCGGTTGTATCAGCTTCTTTTTAATCTCCATTTATCATCTTCGTCATCATCAATATATGTATAAACACAAGCTGTGGTGGTCCTTTCATTAAAATGATAACATTCAGTATGCATACTATGTTTATCCTGCTAACTTTATGTCGAATATAACAGTTAATATTTGTAATATTTCGATAATTTTAGTGCAAAAATTGCCGCAAAAAGTAAAATTAAATATTTAAAATATAAATGTTTTCCATGAATTAAACTGAATTGGCAAAAGGTATATAAAAAATACTTTGGGTACTCACAACCGGTCATAAGGCATTTTAAAATCACAAAATTATAAATGTTTACACTTGTTTAAAAAATTGTTGTTGGATTACATACAAAAATTAATTTACACATTTACAATTATCAATGTTATGTTTTTGGATCGTTATAATTTATAACTGTATGAGACTATGTGAAACCCATATCTAAGTATATGCCTAGAATAAATTCAATAGGCATCAGCGTTTATAACTAAGCGGAGGCATATTTCCAGTTGTTGCCAAATGTATATTATATAAACAAGGAAGCTCTAAGTTCGGATGTAACCATGTGAAATTTACTGTGACGGTGCTATATCAGTTCGTGGAGCCCAACAATGGTTCTCTCGTTTCCGTTCTGGAAATGTCAATGTGAAAGTTGCACCTCGCTCTGGTCGACCAATCGTTGAAAAAGTCGATGAAATTATGGACCGTAACATAAGCAGCCATGACATCGCAAAGGAACTTAACATTCATCATCAAACGGTTTTGAACCATTTAAAAAAAGGCTGGCTACAAAAATAAACTCAATGTTTGGGTACCACATAATTTATCTGTGAAAAATTTAATGAATCGAATTAGAATCTGCGATTCTCTGCTGAAACGAAAAGATGACGAACCATTTCTGAAGCAAATGGTAACAGGAGACGAAAAGTGGAACAAATAGGGCAATAATGTGTTAAAAAGATCATGATCCAAGCGTGGTGAAGCTCAACTAATAATCGCAAATCCAGGATTGACGCCTCGTAAGGTTGTGCTAAGAAAATGTATAGTCGGATTTGGTCCATTTTGGGTAAGAGACTACATATCTTAAAGGCACTATTTACCAAAATTTTGTTCCGACGCCTTTGTTAGTGCAACGTATGGGAATAACATAACATTCTAAAGAATTTTGTGCAATAAAGGGTTATGAATTAATACTGCTAATTTATTTTCTGAAAGTTTCTGTAGGATGTAAAATTGAGTACATGCCAGTTCTTTTATTTTTATTTGTTTTTTTTTATTAGAATTTGCCATTTTAATTTTTGTCTACAAACTTTGCTTCCACCGTTTTCCAATATATGTCTCTAGGGTCAAGCGCTGGTCGATTAAATCGTTTTATAACGATTTTGGACATTTGTGTCAACATTAACCCAACAAAATATTTGTAGAGATCTGTTTGCATCCCAAACTTATTCTTAACTGAAAATGTCATTTTTGGAGCCGAATTCTCGACATTTGCGGGAAATTTCGCGTTTCTTTTTTAATTCCAAGAAAAGTGCGGCTGAGGACCCGTGCACGCTTTACTGAGGCTGACACATATGTACATAGATAATACTATTACTCTACTACTACTATCTATATGATTTCTATTAGGTATTAAAAAAATATAGAATTTTTGTAAAGCAACTTGTGTTAGTTTACAAAAAAAAAGGGATTATAAGGCATTTTGTGTGTTAATTAAGCATTGCTTTTGGAGGGAATAAGGAAAAACACTTTTAGAGCGTTTTTATACAATAAAGCCTTAAATTTACAAAAAAACGCGGAAGCAAAGCTGTAGACAAATAATTTTGGCATTTTCAACGCTTACCTGTTTTTGGAGAGTGGGCGTAGAGCATGAGTGGGTACTATTATGAAAAATAAAATAGTGAAACTTTGTTCATAATTTAAAAATTTCCATTTATTCTTCAAAATATATGTCGTCCCCTCAAAGAAATCACCCTTGGACAAAATACACTTAGGGTTACACACTTGTTAAAGTCAATTTCCGGAATATGTAGCTTTAAATGCTCGTAGCGAATCACGTTTAATGTCTTCAATTCACTAAAAACGGTTTCCACGGAGCGGTCGTTTGAGTTTGCTGAATAGCCAGAAGTTTCATGGAGCTAAATTAGGCAAATACTGTTGTTGCAGCACGATGTTGGCTGAAAATTTAGCAAAAAACTCACGAAGAATCAATGCAGTATGCGACGGTGCATTATCGTGGTGTAAAAACCAATAGTTGTCGGACCATAACTCGGGCCGTTTTTACAAATAGGTTTGTATAAACGACGCATAACACTCAACTAGTTCTCTTTGTTGACAATTTGGCCGGTCGGAAGAAATTTGGAGTGAACCACACCTAGAAAATCGAAGGAAACTGTGTATAACCTTGATTTTTGAGCAGCTTTGACATGTTGTATTGCTGCCACAATATTCGGGAACTCCTTTGATAGAAATTTTCAATCAGCCTAAAAATCGCACTTTATGTACTCCAGAAAACAAGCGTATACAAGAAACAAGAAAAAACGTTAGTTTCGGCTGCACCGAAGCTAATATACCCTTCCCAGGTGTATTTCTTTTAGTAACTATGTGTTCAGTTTATATGGGTGCTATATGCTATAGTAAGTCGATCTAAACAATTTCTTCGGAGATTACATTGTTGCTTTAGAAAATAACCTGTGCCACTTTTGTGAAGATACATTGTCAAATGTGAAAGTTTTCCATACAATAATTTGATTCCGATCCTTCATTTTGTATGACAGCTATATGTTATAGTGGTCTGATATCGGCAGTTCCGACAAATGAGCAGCTTCTTGAAGAGAAAATGACGTTTGCAAAATTTCAAAACGACATCTTAAAAACTGAGGGACTAGTTCGTATATATACAAACGGACAGACAGACAGACAGACGGACATGGCTAAATCGACTCAGCTCAACATACTGATCATTTACATATACACTTTGTAGGGTCTCCGACGCTTCTTTCTGGGTGTTACAAACTTCATAACAAACTTAGAATACCCTGTTCAGGGTATAATTAATGACTATTTTGATGTGACATTTGGCACAGCTGTCACAGACAGTCATACCAACCTAAAAAAACTTATCCCGACGAATGGGTTTCGTGTGAAATTTAAATTAAAAGGTCTTACTGTTTTTAGCCAAGAGTGGTATAGTAATAAATATAAATATGTGTTTTTGTGTATACATTGGGGAAAGTCAGAAACAACAATTATTTATTTTCGCTTTGTACTCTGAAAAATAGGTTTTTACAAACCTTCTCCGCATTACATTTTTTTATTTCTTTCTTAAGCATATCAGATAGAATAATTCAAAACTCGCTTTCAACTATTTGAAAAAATGTTTCGTTACATACATTTTTGTAGGAAACTGAAAAAATTGTCTGATTCGAACCACAACTGTTCTTGACCCTAGATATCGAAAATGAGGTCTCCAGTTCTTATATTTAACTCTTGACAGAAAAAAACGGTCAATGTGTGAGATATAACGGGTGGGCCATCTAACGTTTTAAATTTGAATTATCGACAATGGAAACGTCAAATACCATTCGGAAAGTGACAGAAATTCAGTAAAAAGTCTAAAATTTACGAAATGGGTCGCTATTCACTATTCTACAGTTCGCAGATTGGGCAGAAGATCGTTTGACCGAGGATGGTCAATTTTACCGAAAAATCATCTTTTCGGACGAGGCTCATTCATTTCCACCGCGATGTTTACATTAACAAGCAGAATTGTCGCATTTGGGGCACAGAAAACACGCACGTAATCGTCGAGAAGCCAATGCACCCAGCACGAATCACTGTATGGTGCGGATTGAAGAAGGAGCCGTAACCATCAATGGCGAGCGATATTGCGCAATGCTAACCGAATTTCTCTTCAAGCAAATTGAAGAGGAAGACTTGGACAACATTTCGTTCCAGCAGGACGGCGCTACGTGCTATACAGCAAACGCTACACTCAATCTTTTACGCCCTATCTTCGAAATTTAAAGTTTTATATGGCCCACCCTATATATAGTAAATAAAGTTCAGAGAAAATTCTTTCCTGATAATAGTATGTCTGTGTGTCAAAAATGGGTTGCAATAGTTCTTTTAACCCCCTTAAGGTATTTTTATGGCTTTGGGCCTGACAAGAGGCAGGAGCGAGAAATGTTCGGTTCCACCCAAACATAGCTCTACCGCCGCTCTCTCGCTTTAATTGAGATGACTCGCATATGACGATATCTGCGCTGACATTATACCGAAAGTTCGAAAATCTTTATATTACTTAGGTATAAAGGCGCTAAGTGAAGCAATGACCCGATCCAATCAATTTTTGACATTCATGCAAACTATTATCAAGAGAGGACTCTCTCCCCAAACTTCAACTACATATATACATATTTATCTCACACATTAAACAATAATATCGTTGCCCGCTTAATATATTGTAATTAATAAACATCAATAATGTGCATGGTTAATGGAGATGTCCGATTTATAGGTCATCCATTTAAAAGAGCTTTCACTGTATTCAGATATCCTGCGTTGGATTTTGAGGCTGACCTTGTTGTTGGTTGGTTCATAAATAGATCAAATTATCCTAGACTTCGAAGTTATGACTCTCAACAGTGACGTCGGAGCCAAAACGCGAGTGCGACGACTGTTTGTTTGATGACAGCAGATATTTTGTCTTACCCCCGTTTACTACCATACCCATCTACTTCGGTTCTGTATCCAGTCTGGAGAAAGCAGAACTAACGGCGTGGTTCATAAGTCCAAGGATATCGATGTCATCGGCGTCCGCCAGCAGTTGTACACTCCTATAGACGATTGCACCTGCTCAATTAAGTCCTGTAGCTCGAATTATTTTCACCAACCGTAGATTGAGGAAGTCGCCTTGTCTGAAACATAGTTTGGTATCGAATGGCTAGGAGAGGTCCTTCCCGATCATGACGGAGCTTTTGGTATTGTTCAACGCCAGTTTACACAGTTATATTAGTTTTGCGGAAATACCAAATTCAGATATCGCGCATAAAGACTTTTCCTTTTCGTGCTGTCAAAAGCGGCTTTGAAATCGACAAAGGCGTTGTGTGTGTCGATTCTCAACTTTTTACGCTTGGTGAATATCAGTTGTTGACTTTCCAGGTCTAAAGCCACACTGATATGGTCTAATCAGGTCGTTGATGGTGGGCTTTAATCTTACACATAATAGTAGTTGGGCCAGAGTCTCCCATTTTGTGGACTGCATAGAGCACACTTAAATTCCTATCCTTGGGCATGCTTTCGTCCACCAATATTCTGCAAAGAAGTTGATGCATGCTTCTTATCAGTTCTTCCCTGACATCCTGACATGTTTGAATAGCTTGGCCGACAATCCATTGCTATTCGAACTTCTTCGTGGTTGGGCAATGGAACGTCTGTTCCATTGTCATCGATTGGGGAATCGGTTTCGACATCTTATGGTGTTATGCTTTTCACTGCGGCTGGAGAAGTATTCCCTCCTGAATTTTAATTTGTCTGGAGCATCAGTTAGTAGGTCACCTCTGGAGGTTTAACAAGAGTCTTGAAATCATCTGTTAGTCGCCGCATTTTTTCGTCGAATTTTCGACCATTACCCTTGTCGGCCAGCTTGTCAAGCTCTTCATACTCACGTTTTTGCCGTGGTCGATTGTAACGTTGGGAGGTAGGCAGTCTCTCCGCTGCGACGCGGTACTTCTCTTCGTACCAGCTGTTCCTTTTCATTTTCCGAAAATCAAGGGTTTCGGTTGCAGCTGTACGTAAGGAGCTTGAAATTCCGTCTCACAGTTCCCTTATACAGAGTTGTTGACGAGTGCTCTCAGTGAGCAAGAGTGCAAGTCAAGTAGAAAATCGTTGGGCTATCTGTTGTGATTGCAGCTTTTCGACGTCGAACCTTCCTTGTTTTTGCTGACGTGCGTTTTTTGCTGCACAGAGGCTAGTACGAATATTGGCTGCAACAAAATAGTGGTCCGAGTTGATGTTAGGACCATGACCTTCTAGGGCACTGGAAACATGTCTTTCGTCTATCACAACTTGATCGATTTGGTTGGTGGCTTTTCGATCCGTAGGTAGCTCGGTGAATTTTCTTATGCTGGAATCTAGTACTACAGATAACCATATTTCGGGCCCGGCGAGGTTGTGGAAGACATTCCTAGTCAAATCTACCCGCCTCGGTCCTTTTCTCGTCCATCGCATTTCTGCACTTCTTGGACGGCGGTGACGTCAGCACGTCAGCTTTTACTCTAAAGAGCACATCAACCACCAAAATGCTGATTTTCTCCATTTTAATCACAAAGAAACACTGTTGTTAGTATAACACACTTTTTCATTTCCATTCCGATAGCTCACATATTGTATTTTCCGAAACTTTATATTCGCCATATGGGGGCTAAAGGAAGTGTTCATCCGACTCAATCCATTTTTGACATACGGCATACTATTAACAAAAAAAAATATTACTATTATCAAATTTAGTTCTTCTTTTTTTTCAATTAATGCCGTCTTTCAGGCGTGGCAGTAGTCCTTATACAAGAGAACTTATTTTCAAGCAATTTTGTAAATATATAAGTATAAACACATACATATATGGAGTAAGGTCAACCGAATGTATCAAACTCCTTGATATAAGTTAAATGGTCGATAATGCAAGTTTTTGCCTGATTTTATCCATTTTAGGTACAAAGATATACTATTGTAGGCTTTCTCAATTTCGTTAAAATGACTTACATTTTTGTGGCTTGAATAGTTATGATCCAATTTTGACAATTTTTAGACGCGAGATTGCATACCGCAAAGATACTATTTTTTCACAGTTGTATTCATCTTTTTTAATGGTTCTTTGCTTTGTGTAGTGAAAAAAAATCAGAAGGAATTTAAAATCGTGCTATATGGGAGCAGGCGTGGTTGCAGTCCGACTACGACCATTTTCACAACTTGACAGGATTATATTACATACCGAATTTGGTTTATCGTTCAATTTTGATACCGTCCCTTATAAAGCTCATTCTGAGTATAAAATTTTATGCTTCTGGGGCACTTTTTGTTAGGTCTACAACTTTGCTTCCGCCGTTTTTTTTTTATATTTAAGGCTTTATTTTATAAAAGTGTTTTCCCTTATTCCCTAAAAAAGCAATGCTTAATTAACACACGAAATGCTTTATGATTCATTTTTTTTGTTAACTAACAAAAATTCTATATTTTTTAATACGCTTTTATTAGCTTCACTTGTATGTATGTATGTATGTATGTATGTATGTATGTATGTTTGTAACTTTTTTAAGTGGTACTGAAACGCAGAATATTTGAGAGACACTGTAGGAAGGCGACAGTAAGTTTAAGCAGCTCACCAAAAATATGCAACATCTATATAAAACTAGTTTTGGCGACATTTGAGTAGCATATGTATATAATATAACAGTTAGTCAATGAAAGGTTACGAGCAGATATTAAATGCTGTCTAATTATCGATTTACTTAACCAATACTACATGTCATAGTTCATATTTTAACAAATTTGGGGTTTCTCACATCAAACTAAAAAATTAAAAATAAATATAGTTTAAAAAAACTAAAAAACACGCTTTTAAAGCATATCAAACTAAAAAGTGAAAAATAATTCTTTGTATTCGGAAAGTCCAATTTTGGGCAACTTTTTCGAGCATTTCGGCCGGAATAGCCCGAATTTCTTCGGAAATGTTGTCTTCCAAAGCTGGAATAGTTGCTGGCTTATTTCTGTAGACTTTAGACTTGACGTAGCCCCACAAAAAATAGTCTAAAGGCGTTAAATCGCATGATCTTGGTGGCCAACTTACGGGTCCATTTCTTGAGATGAATTGTTGTCCGAAGTTTTCCCTCAAAATGGCCATAGAATCGCGAGCTGTGTGGCATGTAGCGCCATCTTGTTGAAACCACATGTCAACCAAGTTCAGTTCTTCCATTTTTGGCAACAAAAAGTTTGTTAGCATCGAACGATAGCGATCGCCATTCACCGTAACGTTGCGTCCAACAGCATCTTTGAAAAAATACGGTCCAATGATTCCACCAGCGTACAAACCACACCAAACAGTGCATTTTTCGGGATGCATGGGCAGTTCTTGAACGGCTTCTGGTTGCTCTTCACCCCAAATGCGGCAATTTTGCTTATTTACGTAGCCATTCAACCAGAAATGAGCCTCATCGCTGAACAAAATTTGTCGATAATAACACATTTCGAACCGAACACTGATTTTGGTAATAAAATTCAATGATTTGCAAGCGTTGCTCGTTAGTAAGTCTATTCATGATGAAATGTCAAAGCATACTGAGCATCTTTCTCTTTGACACCATGTCTGAAATCCCACGTGATCTGTCAAATACTAATGCATGAAAATCCTAACCTCAAAAAAATCACCCGTTATAAACTAACAATAATAATGAAGGAAAAATTCCTGCATTATTTTGAGAAAATCGTAGGGTGCTTTGTGACATATTTTTCATATATCGAGCATTCCACGCTATTTTCACAATAATGCAGGAATTTTTCCTTCATTATTATTGTTAGTTTATACAAAGAATTATTTTTCACTTTTTAGTTTGATATGCTTTAAAAGCGTGTTTTTTAGTTTTTTTAAACTATATTTATTTAATACCTAATAGAAATCATATACATAGATGGTAGTAGTAGAGTAAAAGTATTATCTATGTATGTATGTGCCAGCCTCAGTAAAGCGTGGACTGGTCCTCAGCCGCACTTTTCTTGGAAATAAAAAAGAAAAGCAAAATATTCAAGATTTTTCCGGAGCAAATTAGTTTATTGTATTTTCAGTTGATGCAATGCAATGTCTCACAAAAGTATTCACAAAACTTATTTGGAGAAAGAAATTGACTGAAATACTTACAAACGTTTACTGTTAAAACTCTCTTCTGTAGTTTTAACTTTGATTTGAACTAAAAAAATTAATTTTAATTTTAAAGGAACATACATAAGTATAAACACGTAAGCCGAAAAGTTCGGTGATATCATATAACAAAACTGTTTGTAGAAAATTATGTATGTATATAAACCAAAATTAATTTTACTTAAAATAAATATCGGGTAGCATATCTATTCATCTTTAGAACTTGTTTTAATCTACAAGGTGCATTCCAAAGTAAACAGGACTTTATGAATCTAGTGCCCCCTGGTGACGCCATCTATGTAACTACATATATGTCGACTGGTAAGGTGGTGGTGAGAATTTCATGACATTTCATTGATTGGAAGTGAAGCTATTGCGTTTTAAGTGTCAGTATATGTGTGTTATCTGTGCAAAAATTAGCTTCGAACAAAGAACCAACATTAGATTTTGTTTTGAAATTGGAAAAACTTGTTTCAATTGATGAAACAAGTTTATAACGCTGATTGCCTATCCCGTACCAGAGTGCATGAGTGGTGCAAAGTGGTCGTGAGGCAATAAATGACGATCAACATGTGGGCCAATCAAAATACGTGATCACCGGAAATTCCATCGAAACTGTGCGTGAACTCATCAAAAATCAGCCGAAATAATCATTGAAATCGACGGAAATGGAATTGAACATCTCCAAAACACCGATTATTATTTAATCTATTATTTGGGTTTACGAAAGGTTTGTGCACGGTTATTTCTGCACAAATTGACTGACGACCAAAAATTGCTCAGCCAATTGCGCACCAAAAACATTGTTTTCAGAATTTCCATATAAACAAAGGTATCTTTTATCAATTTAATAATAATTTTAATGAAATTTCAATAAAATATAGATTTTTATAAAAATAGTTACTTGAAATGCATTTCTCTAATGAGCACCTAGTGGTTCCTCAAAGGACCAACCAAAAAACAGTCTGAAAAATCTAAAAGAATTATTTTTAAGAAAAATCGTAAGACAAATGATATTTGTAACCGACAATTATAATACGTAGGCTGCTATATATATTTCTGACTAGGCAACACTAAGTTTTGCCAGGTGCAATCTGACATTTCCATTGGAAAGTTTGACACTTTTTAGCATAACATCACTCAGAACGTTTTGTCATTTAATCGTGAATTGTTTTATTTACAGGGAATTAAAAAATTCATCTCGGCCAAAAAATGGAATTAACTCGTGAACATTTTCGTGCGCTCATTTTTCACAACTTTCGACGTGGATTATCACGACAAGAGTACATCAATGAACTAAAATCTTTGTATGGCTATGAAGCACCATCCTATAGCACTGTGAAAAACTGGTACAACGAATTCAATCGTGGCCGACGCTCGCTCAAAGACGAATTCCGTGAAGGTCGTCCAAAAACAGCCGTTGTGCCAGAAAACATCGATGCCGTACGTGAACTGATAATGCAAGACCGTCATGTAACATACCATCAGATAGAGGCATGCCTATGCATTTCTCCCACCAGCATACATTCGATATTGCATGAACACCTGGCCGTAGAAAAGGTTTGTTCTCGTTGGATCCCGCACAATTTGACAATCGCTCAAAAAAAGGCTCATGTGGATTGGTGTTAAGAAATGCTGGAAAAATACGATCGCGGTGCTTCTAAAGACGTTTATAAGATCGTCACAGGTGACGAATCATGGATCTAAAAAACCATGTTCGTTGATAAATATGCCTATTTTCATTATTAGGCCAGAAATATATACATATAGCAGCCCTCGTACATATCAAAGGTTTGAATGAATATGGTACTAGTGGCCAGGTACGTGCCTCGCTACGTAATAAAAGTTTTATTTTAACATTAAATTCATACATATAAACCAAAAATAGTTTATTTGTTGCTAGCTATTCTAAAACTTAATTGTAAGAGTTTGAATTGAAATGGCATATCAGTTGGAATAATAGGGATACGCGGTATCAAAAAACTTTTCCTTTCGATTTAGCAATTAAGATCGTAGCTTCAATCAAGTTTGGCAATAACTTTTTCACTGCCAACAGCAAAAGTTTGGAAGAGTTTAATAATTTTGTAGCACCAAAATATGTCATTTGAAATCGAATTGCATTGTTAAACATGACTCAAATAAAGCTTCGACGTTTGAGATGTCCCAAAAATTTATTAATACAATGGTTCGGGTAGAGTTTTGAATGCTGGCAATCTCACTTTGCCATTAGCACAACACATCCCAAGCGTTTCACCTTGAAAGTTAGCCGGGTCACAATGTGGACAAGTTGCATCCATCTTTCCAATTCCATTGTATCCGTAAATAATATAATCAAATTGACTGTTGTAAGCAAAAGCTTCACGCATAATTTCAGCCAAAATAGCGCGAGGTTTTCGTGATCGCCGTGCAAGATTCAGCAAATATTTTTTTTGCATATCGTTCAGGCTGCGATGCATTAGCTTCTCCTCGTCTTAGTACTGTCAGATCATTTGCATTACGCCTTCGCCGAGCTATATTTGCCGTCTGGTCCGTGGCATTCTTCCTTTATATAAAAAGTACAAATCAAATTAAAAACTAATTATATATACAAAAGAATAAAACATCTGCATAAATGCACACAATATGTTTTTTCAAATAAAGGAACACACATGCATTCATATATTTCACTTCAACTGCTCTAAACATACCGTTATTTGAAATAGTATACATAGTATACATATGAACAGTTTAATTTTCACCGTTTGTATGAATGCTCTCAACAATATGTTTAAAAATATAAACACAAAGCAATAATTATCGCTGACAATTTTCTTTAATGAAAGCACATCCGAAATGAAATAACTATGATGAACAATAACAATTTGACAGTACAATCCCCATCTTAAGAAGTTTCAATTTGCCACAAAAATTCCTATTAACATACATATTAAGGTGGGCCAAAAATTAGTTTATATTTTATTTTTCGTAGTTACCATGAAAATCTCATTCAACATCGAGAAAACTCGATTCTCGAGTAGTATCGGAATCGAGTTTACCATCCCTACTGGCCGCCATCGCGTGCACATTAAAACCTCCGCACAATAATCACCACAAAAAAAAAGATTTTTTTTTCATGTAATTTATATGGGAAATCGAAAATGTCGATGAGGCACCTCTTAATATTAATATAAAGAGCTCAGATTTTACCAGGACTTGTTTTTAGTCATGTTGAATGAGATTTTCATGGTAACTACGAAAAATAAAATATAAACTAATTTTTGACCCACCTTAATACATATGTATGTATATTGAATTCATTGGTTACAAAACAAATGATAAATGAAGAACTGCTTAACCGATTTTGTGCAAACTTCACATAAACCATCTACTAAATAATGCGAACAGGCTTAAACATTTGAAAAGTTGCATTACTTTATATATACTATATATAGAGATACAGCTCCCTATCTATCTCGATTAGATTTAGGTGACGAAAGAACCGTTAGGTGAACAAAACTATTATTCTCTGTAGCAATATGTTGCAAGGCTATAATAATAACTTCCGAAACTAACTGATCATTATTAATGACGATTATAATCGTTATTCATTCAGGCTGGCATAGGCCAGTTAAGTAGTTAACCATTGTAAACATTGTACCTATAACCCAACGTACATACAGCACAGCTAGCCTTAGGAAGGTAACACCTACACTTTCAGCTTCCATTACAAATAGCTAATAATGCTCTCTTTTGGATAAACGACGAATCTTCCGTTTCTATTCCATTTTTTCCGCAAGGATATTTTAAAGACTTCAGTAATTTGAGTCCCCATGGGTATTCTCCTAATCAGAAGTTATAAAGGTGCAACCAGAATGAGAAATATGAGAAACGAATTAGTATACAATAGCATGCGACGTGATCGCTTTATGGGGTTATATTCACTTCTAGTTTTGAAAAAATTTGCATATTTGTGAAGCCGCCATTTTGTATAGAATCAAAACTTTGACTATTTCTTCGATCATTACCTTTATTTATCTATCCTAAACTTAATCCTTTTGGTTGTTTCTTTCAGATAATTTGGATCAGAGATATCTTCCTCACCGTTAAACATCTTTTTGTGGAGGACTTCCAGGAAGTCTTCTACAGGAACGACGTAACTCAATAGACATTACCGACACAGTTTTTGTAGAGTAAAAATAATGTAAAATAAAAAATGTTGGACTGCTTGCTGCAAGTAAGATGTTACCGAAAAATGGTTTTCAGACTTCCTCAAAAACAAAAACGAAAAATTATAAACTTTTCACACAAATACTTAAATATAGTGGTGCCTGGTGCATCCATACAGTAACAGTACTCCCTGACCTGAACTAGAAGCAGAGTACAAAATTTAGGTATAAGCGATATTCGGTAAGTATATGTATGTCGGTTAAGATTTATATGGTTATAATTAAGATAAGAATTAAAAATATTCACGGTCTATTCAAACATCAACGAAGTTTTCAGAATATAACTTTGCACAAATAGTCTCTCAATGGTCGAAATCGGACTATAACTTTTCAAGGTTCGAGGCACCAAATAAGAGTATTTGGACCCCAGACCATACCGTGGTGATTTTTTTTCGATCATACTGGTCAATCTGTGAGGTCTGGTGTTAAAATTCTGAGAGACTATTTGTGTGATGACAGCATGCACTTCCCCAATATTCTCCCTGGTTCCATATACATACTATGTACATACATATATAAATAATATGCAGATTTTCAAACATCCGCCTGACTTTATATATTATATATTGGGCAATCCATATATTTTGTGTGCATCATCTGAAAAACAATATATGAGGTAAAGCCCCAGTACGTATATTTTTTTATTTGCGCTTAGCCTATTTGCACACCGCGATACAAAGTCCTATAAAAAAAAATTGAAGGGTTTAGCTCGAATGCAACCGGATATTTTATACTCAACAACTCCTAGGATCACAGCGAGGGAAACATGGCACTATAGAGCAAATAAATAGAATTACTAACGAAATCAGGAAAGCATTCGAGCGCAGAGAGTACTGTTCAGTTATTTTTCTAGATGTAGCTCAGACATGAAGGCCTTTTATGGAAAATCAAAAACGTTTTACCTTATGAATTGCATAAAACTTTGGAGTCATATTTAAGAACCAGGAAATTTACAGTTAAAGTAGCAGACTTCAAAACATAAGAACGAGTAATTAGAGCTGGTGTACCTCAGGGTAGCGTTCTAGGTCTAACTCTGTACATAATATATACATCAGACATTCCAATAACTACTAACGTATTGACATACACTTTCGCGGATGACACAGCTCTAGTAAGCCACAACATATGCTCCATCAGAGCATCAAGAGCATTAAAGCAGGCCTTAACTTTTGTCGAAGAATGGGTAGCGAACTGGCGTATAAATATTAATGAGCAAAAATGCAAACATGTTACATTCTCGCTAATACCAGAAAAGTGTCGGACAGTTAGAATAAACAATGTTATGTTATAGTACCCCAAGCGAATGAAGTAGCTTAACTTGGGATTCGCCTGAATCGAAGGCGAAAACATATAGTGAGTAAAATAACTTGCATGATGTTAAGAGCAGCAAATTTAAATTGGCTTTTAAACAAAAATTCTAAACTTAGTCTAGACAACAAAGTCCTGTTATACAATGCAATCTTAAAACCGATTTCGATGTATGGCATTCAATTGTGGGGTATGACCTGTGCAAACAACATTGATGTAATACAAAGGTTCCAATCTAAAATGCTTAGAGCAATCACGGGTGCACCATAGTACATGCGTAATGAAAACGTTCATAAAGATCTAGATATTCATATTGTTAAGAAGGAGATAGAGGACAGCAGAATTAAATATGGATATTTCTAAACTTCGCGACCATCCAAACCCATTGGCAAATGCCCTGGCAATTTCCTGCAATCAAACACGTTTAAAAAGAAGTGATCTACCAGCCTACTAGAGAGCAACGTTCAACCACATTATTGAGCTTCTTTAGTTTTAAATAGATTTAAGATTTGAATACTTATTGCTAGGCTTTACTAAGCAAATCCAATAAATAAAGAAATATTGAACAAAAAAAATCTCATACTTCATTGGTTATTCGCAACCACCGCTTCGCCTGATTTACCTTCGTGTAACTTCTGGCTATTTAGCAAATTTACATGACCACTCCGTGAAAACCATTTTGACTCAATTGAGGATATAAAAACTGAATCGAAGAAGGCTGTGATGGCCGTCACGACGGAGGATTTTCCCAAGTGCTATGATGACTGGAAAATTCGTTGGCATAAGTGTATTGCAGCGGGAGGGAATTACTTTGAAAGAGATGAAATGGACAAAATTAATTTAATCACAGTAGTACATATGTAGTATATGGGAGTCGGGGTAATATCGACCCGATTTGATATTTTTTCTCAATACTACGCTATTAATATTATATGTCACATAGTACTAACAAAATACTCTCAGAGGTTCTTTAAGGTGCCTTCACCAATCGTATGGAATAAAGTCACCCGGATGTTATGTGTTTGTTATATGGGTTATTTTCATATACATATATAACTCGCATGTTGGATGTTATATGAGATATAAAATCACCTGGAAGTTCGAAAATCGTTGTGTTAGTAAAGATTATCCCTGAATTATGTATCGCGTCCATTCACCGAGTTGGCGGTAAAAAACATCAGTATTTCTCAAAAGAAATGAAACATAAACTCCTCCATACATACGAGATCAGATACATATGTACATACATACATATTGACGCTGAATTCTGCGCTTGGTAACGAAGTTAACAAAATTTCTATGTATCTACATCTTGTGACAATGTCGGCTGGCTATCCTTTTGTTCATTTTCAAGTAATTGATTATTGAAAATTGACTCTTTTGAAGAATTTCGATTTTTCGATTGGGCTGCATAAATCGAAAATCTATGAATTTATATAAATATTAAGTAAAACAAGTAAGGAAGGGCTAAGTTCGGGTGTCACCTAACATTTTATACTCTCGCATGATAAAGTGATAATCGAGATTTCATTATCCGTCGTTTACATATTTTTTTTATTTTGCTGTAAAATTAATTAAATTAGTAGTTCCTGAGATATGGTTTTTGGTCCACAAGTGGGCGACGCCACGCCCATTTTCAAGTTCAATCTTCAATCTGTTCTAAGCACACTCTCGCAACAAAGCTGCTAAGGAGAGTTTGTTCACATAACGGTTGTTTGTAAGTCCTAAAACTAAAAGAGTCAGATATAGGGTTATGTATACCAAAGTGATCAGGGTGACGAGTAGAGTTGAAATCCGGATGTCTGTCTGTCCGTCCGTCCGTCTGTCCGTCCGTGCAAGCTGTAACTTGAGTAAAAATTGAGATATCATGATGAAACTTGGTACACGTATTTCTTGGCTCCATAAGAAGATTAAGTTCGAAGATGGGCAAAATCGGCCCACTGCCACGCCCACAAAATGGCGGAAACCGAAAACTTATAAAGTGTCATAACTAAGCCATAAATAAAGATATTAAAGTAAAATTTGGCACAAAGGATCGCATTAGGGAGGGGCATATTTGGACGTAATTTTTTTGGAAAAGTGGGCGTGGCCCCGCCCCCTACTAAGTTTTTTGTACATATCTCGAAAACTACTATAGTTATGTCAACCAAACTCTATAGAGTTATTTCCTTCAGGCATTTCCATATACAGTTCAAAAATGGAAGAAATCGGATAAAATCCACGCCCACCTCCTATACAAAGGTTATGTTGAAAATCACTAAAAGTGCGTTAACCGACTAACAAAAACGTCAGAAATACTAAATTATACAGAAGAAATGGCAGAAGGAAGCTGCACCCAGGCTTTTTTTTTAAATTTGAAAATGGGCGTAGTGTCGCCCACTTATGGACCTCAGGAAGTTCTCGACCGACCGATTTCAATGAAATTCGGTGCATAATATTTTTTTAACACCCTGATGACATGTACGAAATATGGGCAAAATCGGTTCACAACCACGCCTTCTTCCAATATAACGCTATTTTGAATTCCATCTGATGCCTTCTCTGTATAATATATACATTAGGAACCAATGATGATAGCGGAATAAAACTTTACACAAATACGGTATTTGAGCTGAGGTATCCCTTGTGGAAAAATTGTCGTGATCGGGCTATAACTTTTCAAGGTCCCTGATATCGAACACGAAGAACTCAGTGCATAACCTAACCACCTAATTTTTCACCGAAAATATCGGTAAATCTCTCAGAATTTATTTCTAATTAATTTTACAGCAAAATAAAAAAATATGTAAATGACGGATAATGAAATCTCGATTATCACTTTATCATGCGAGAGTATAAAATGTTCGGTGACACCCGAACTTAGCCCTTCCTTACTTGTTTTTATAGGAAACGGTTAACATTTCGTTGTACAGAAATACAAAACAATTGGTCAGCACTTTTACCAACAGGTGAATAGTAGTATTGCCAATTATATCAAATTCAGGAAATTGTTATGTTTAGATTGGAATAGCTTTTTTGGGCTTTTTGGTAAATTCCAACGTCCTCATTCGACGCCCTTAAATAAGATATTAAACATTTTAAATACCAATTTCATTTGATTTGGTTTCGATTATTAGTACTAATTTCATTAATAGTATTCCAATTGTAATTTAAAAACTTTACATTGTATTTATATAAAAAAGTACATTATTCTTATTATCATATATTATATTTAAATGTATAGTTTTAATTTTTTTGAAATATCTTTATAGATTTTATTAACAATGTCTCTTCTAATTCGAGATATTTTTTTAATATTATACTGGAGTTGTACAATATTCCGTTTACTTTTATAAAGGGTGATTTTTTAAGAGCTTGATAACTTTTTTTTAAAAAAAACGCATAAAATTTGCAAAATCTCATCGGTTCTTTATTTGAAACGTTAGATTGGTTCATGACATTTACTTTTTGAAGATAATTTCATTTAAATGTTGACCGCGGCTGCGTCTTAGGTGGTCCATTCGGAAAGTCCAATTTTGGGCAACTTTTTCGAGCATTTCGGCCGGAATAGCCCGAATTTCTTCGGAAATGTTGTCTTCCAAAGCTGGAATAGTTGCTGGCTTATTTCTGTAGACTTTAGACTTGACGTAGCCCCACAAAAAATAGTCTAAAGGCGTTAAATCGCATGATCTTGGTGGCCAACTTACGGGTCCATTTCTTGAGATGAATTGTTGTCCGAAGTTTTCCCTCAAAATGGCCATAGAATCGCGAGCTGTGTGGCATGTAGCGCCATCTTGTTGAAACCACATGTCAACCAAGTTCAGTTATTCCATTTTTGGCAACAAAAAGTTTGTTAGCATCGAACGATAGCGATCGCCATTCACCGTAACGTTGCGTCCAACAGCATCTTTGAAAAAATACGGTCCAATGATTCCACCAGCGTACAAACCACACCAAACAGTGCATTTTTCGGGATGCATGGGCAGTTCTTGAACGGCTTCTGGTTGCTCTTCACCCCAAATGCGGCAATTTTGCTTATTTACGTAGCCATTCAACCAGAAATGAGCCTCATCGCTGAACAAAATTTGTCGATAATAACACATTTCGAACCGAACACTGATTTTGGTAATAAAATTCAATGATTTGCAAGCGTTGCTCGTTAGTAAGTCTATTCATGATGAAATGTCAAAGCATACTGAGCATCTTTCTCTTTGACACCATGTCTGAAATCCCACGTGATCTGTCAAATACTAATGCATGAAAATCCTAACCTCAAAAAAATCACCCGTTACTATGTAGAGTAGTCTTAATTTATTAAATATGTGGTATTTACTGTTAAACTTTAATTATATACTAAATGCTACAAGTATATATGTTCTTATAAGACCTTCACATATGCCGTATTAATTAATTATCGTTTTATAATTTCTAATTTGAATTCTACATATGTATGTTTAAAAATAATATTCTTCTTCTTACTTACTGGCATGGAAACCGATCCTTTGGGAAACTCGAGCGCGTAAGATTAAGGATGGTAAATTAAATGCATGAAGGCGAGTGTATATTTCAATATTCTGACAGTTTGAGGGTGGCTTAGAGAAATAGCAGGGTGAGAAATCTGTAAAAAAAACGTCACCTTGAAATACTCGAGCGCGATAGATTTTTTTTTTTCATTTTAAAGGTAATTCTGTCAGAATCACGAAAATCATATAATCTGACAGTTTCCGTGGGGCGATACAGGTAAAATCGTCGACAAAAGGTCAAGTGTACTGATCACCATAGCGTGGTTGTTGTTAGTAGAGATATCTACTCATAGCACTTTCATAATAGGGGCTGTTGATACAATAGACGAGTAAGTGTTAATGTAATAGATTATTTATTACATTGTATTAAATTGTGATGTTGAAAAAAAAGGATTCCTTTCAATTCTTATAATAAAAAAAATGTTCTGATTATATTAACGTTTCAATAATTCTATTTAAAAAATATATGAGAATATGTAAATATTATATTATAAATAAATAAATAAACATATATACGTATATATATATATATATATATTTTAAATCGTCAGATTAACGACATGCCTCTATATAATTGTCAGATTATCTTTTGGGAAGACTCTGACATCAAGTTCATCCCCCTGCATAAAAATCTGACGCGCTCGAGTATCTCAAGGTCATCTTTTTTTTTACAAGTTTTAAAATCAATAAATGACTTTTGTCCACGTCGAAATTGTCAGAAATTTAAATGGTACACTTTTTAGAGGTTTATAAACATCGCTTAGAAAATCTGACGCACTCGAGTAACTTATTTTTTTTTTTTTTAAGCTCTCATTACGGCCTTCAACTTTGAATTGATTGTTAGATTAATATATATCGACTATCAGAAATACAATGCGCGTATATTCCATAAATGACTGACGCGCTTGAGTATTTTTATGTGACTGTTTTTTTTTACATTTGTGAAAATAATTACCTGCTCTTCTCCCCACTAAAATGAAAAACTTCACCTAGACTTTCTTTTTTTTTAATGTTATCTTGACAATCTAGTAAGTCTCCATGACGCTTCAGGCTCCCCTACTATAACCAGCGTAGCCGCTGTCTTTTTTTTTCGCTGAACTATGTTAATGACGCCGTATATCTTTTACATCTCATCGTTCTATCGAATGCGATATTCGACGTGGGCAACGCGCAAAGGACCATAAACTTTCGCAGAACTTTTTCTCGACTAATCAGTTATTGACATCGTCCATGCTTCTGCACCATACAGCAGGACGGGAATAATGAGTGACTTATAGAGTTTTGATTTTGTTCATAGAGAGATGACTTTACTTCTCAATTGTCTACTTAGGCCGAAGTAGTACCTGTTGGCAAGAGATATCCTGCGTTGGATTTTGAGGCTGACGTTGTTGTTGGTGCTGATGCTCGTTCCTAAATAGACCAAATTATCTACAACTTCGAAGTTATTACTGTCAACAGTGATGTTGGTGCCTAGTCGCCAATGCAACGACTGTTTGTTTGATGACAGGAGATATTTCGTCTTGCCCTCGTTCACCAACAGACCCATTTGCTTCACTGCTTTATCCACTTTGGTGAAAGCAGAACTAACGGCACGGTTTTAAGGCCAATGATGTCAATATCAATAGCATACGATACCAGCTGTACACTCTTATAGCCGATTGCACCTGCTCAAAAAGTTTTGTAGCTCGAATTATTTTCACCAGAAGTCGCACGAAAGGGAGTCGCCTTGTCTGAACGCAGCTCCTTTTCGTGTTGTTAAAGGCAGCTTTGAAATCGAAAAATAGCTGGTGGGTGTCGATTCTATTTTCACGGGATTGTTCCAAGATTTGGCGCATGGTGAATATCTGGTCAGTTGTCGATTTGTCAGGTCTAAAGCCACACTGATAAGGCCCAATCAGTTTGTTGACGGTAGACTTTAATCTTTCATACAATACGCTCGATAGGACCTTATACGCGATGTTGGCGCAGATTGTGGGGTCTCCCTGTTTGTGGATTGGACATAGCTCACTTAAATTTCATTCGTTCGGCATGCTTTCATCCGACCATGCAGGCAGAAGCTGATGCATGCTCCTTTTCATCGCATTATGCATTCACTGCCATTGAGCAGTCTAGAGAAGTGTTCCCTTCATAATTTTAGTATGCTCTGGGCTTCGGTTACTAGATTACCGCTGGGGTTTCTACAAGAGTATGCTCCGATCTTGAAATCTTGCATCTTGAAAAATGCGACGATAAAATTTTTTTGTAGAATTTTCGAGCATTATCCCTTTCGGCCAGCTTGTCAAGCTCTTCATACTCACGCATTTCGGCCTCTTTCTTTTTCTGCCTACAAATACATCCCTCTTCAACTGTCGGTATATATCCCATCCCGCACCTATTGTGATCGATCGTAAATTTGCCAGGTAAACAGTCTGTTTTTCTCCTCTGCGACGCGGCACTACTCTTTGTACCAGCTGTTCTTTTGTATTTTCCGAAAACTAATGGTTTCGGTTGCAGCTGTACATAAGGAGTTTGAAATGCCGTCCCACAGTTCCCTTATACCGAGGAGTTGACGAGTGCTCTCAGAGATCAGGAGTGCAAGCCGAGTAGAAAATCGTTCGGCGGTCTGCAGCTTCTCGACGTCGAACCTCACATGTGTTTGTTGACGTGCATTTTTTGCTGCACAGAGGCGGGTGCGAATCTTGGCTGCAAATAGATAGTGGTCCGAGTTGATGTTAGGACCTGTTTTATTCATGTACTTCATTTATTTATAATTTTTTTCAGCTATCTGTTAATGTATTTGTTATATTAATTAATACAACATATATATTTTATTATTTATTCATCGATTTGTTTATAATAATATGTGGATTATTATTTTCTTTAAAACATTGTTAATTTTTGTTTTTGACTATGGACAGAAATTCAATTCCGCCGGTACGTATAAAATCGAATCATTTTTTTCTAATTTTTTGTTTATTGTAATGGAATAAAGTATGTGAGTTATAATTTTTTCCATTGTTATTGTAACAAAAGTACAAATTAATTATTAATTAATTATAACTGATTATCATTTTTTTATATCTTTTTATAAAGCTATTTGCCGGTTTTGGTTAAAACTTTTGAATTATGATTTTCTTTAATTATTTATTTTTTATATCTAGAAGATAATTTATTGGCGTATTTTGTATTAGATTTATGTAAATGGTTTGTCCAGTGTGACAGGTTTTAAATGCATTTGTATTTTTATTGCGAAGAATTAAATATAATATTAAATCAATTTTTTCTTGGATAATTTTGAATTTAAGTTGCTTGAATTTTCGGATTATACGGGTGTTTGTAGTATTTATTTTCTGCGCAAATGGTACATTATTTAACTATTGATTTGTTTTTTTGTAACATTTTTGGAAAATAAATTTTTTCTAAAATTTGTTTTTTTATTTTCTGTAGCAATTCTGTGAGCTCTTTTATGTTCTATAAGTATATTATTTACCTGTTCTGTTCGTTCGATTCTAAATCTTTTACTTTTGGTTGGGTGTATCTAACTTTGTTATTACAAAAATGTATTGGGTAAATTTCTTGAATTCTGCCTTTTGTTTCTTTTGAGGTAAATATTCCATTTTCTATACAAGGGTTAAATCGTCTTATTAAAATTGATGATACATTTTCTTTAGAGTAGTTTAGTTTAATTATTATACATATGTCATTGGTATGTTCGGCAAGGTAAATTTGGTTTTTGAAAATATTTATTGAGGATTCTACCGAAAGAATAAAATTATGAAAAGAACTGTCACCAGAATTGGTGGCTACTGATAAAAAATTTATTTGGAATGGTCTAGAAAGTGCATCTGTTACTATATTGGATTTCTCAGGTTTGCTTAATATTTATATTCTTGTAGGATAGATTTCCATCGCTTTAGTTTGTTATTTTTGTTACTAATACTATGTTCGGACCGACAATGAAAACATGTTTTTCTGGGAAAAACTGGTTTTTGCCCTTAAACTTGTGTTTTCGTCCATGTAAAATCTGTCAAATGTGTCAAAAACTGCTTGAAAACTTACATTCCACTCATTATAATCGGTGCCTGCTCTAGTTTAATCGATTTTATTGGAAGACTTATTTTGCCACCCCTAAATTGTCACTTGATATTTGTTTACATTCCATATTCTCTTGCTCTTGCAAAACCCCTGCACGATGCACGAATTGCGTGCAACGGCACAACAACAAATGCACGGAGAAAATTATTTACAATGGCTGCAAAATATGTCAGATCAAAACCCCTGTTTATTTTCGTGCAATGACACGTAAAAATATAATTGCAACCCTGTTTTACTGTCATTTTACATATAGACATATTTCGTCGGTAAATTGTTGAGGAAAGTAAGTTTTAAATAGATTTTTATATTTTCTACATAAATTATAAACATTTGTTGCCTTGCATATTTCGGTATAGGATTTTTGCATTTTGTGACATCGTGCAAGAGCAAGAGAATCCTCCTATTTATGTTGGAAAATGGAAAACCAAAAATACAAAAAGAGATATTTGGGGAGTGATAGGGGAGAAGCCAAAACTTACCATTCTCGTTGCTCAAAATGTAAACAAACAAGTAAATTTGTGAATTGTCAGTGAAAACTCATCGAAAACACATATTGTCGGTCCGAACGACTTAGATTCCACAACCCACAAATGTGTTTTCAATATGTTTTCATTGCCGGTCCGAACGTAGTATAAGTACATAAGTTAATTTCATTGGGTTCTGAAAATAAGCTTTTATGTTTTTGTAAAAGTTGTTTAATATTGTATTTGTCTGAAGAATGCGTATGTTGATTACGGATTTTAATTGAATTAATTCTTGGTGGAGTATTATATATTTGCTATTATCATAAAATTTTCTGTAGTATGGATTACTGCTGATAATTTAGACTATTATTTTCAAGTATTGCATGAAAAGTTGAAAGAGCTGGTAATAAGAAAAACTAAATTAAAGATGAAATTTAGTCTGAGAAAATTGTTAGTTTGAAGTCCGTATATGTATATTTTGGTTGAAAACTGGTTTTGCGGAAATTGTTTTTGTTTTTGATTATTGTCATATTGTGCTCTAAAATGCTGATTTTTGAGTTTTAAACAAAGCTTCGAGAAGACTTTTTGTCCCTTTAATTCCAAGAAGTCCATTTCACTCATACCATTTCTATATCGTTCGTCTATTGTCTGGTCTATAAAGTTAAGATTTGAACTATTGTTTAAGATGGACTGAAATATGTTTTATCCTTATATCTGTAGAATTTAAGTCACAATTTTTTATTAAGTAATTTAATTCGGTAAATTAGTGGGGAACAGGATTAGAAGTGGATGGTTGAATTGGTGTAGGATTATTATTTAATAATGATGGTTGATTAAATTTTGAGAGTTAGCCATTTTGCAAATTTTTTTTATTTTATATATGTATATACAAAAAATTATTATTTATTATTTAATTGTAAAGAATTTTCAATATTTTTGTAGCATTGCCGTTTATATTAAAATCGAGAAATTGTTATGTTTGGTTTGGTGAAAACTTACACTACATGTATTAAAATTATTGTTTGTCTGTATACATATCTATGTATGTACATATCGTCACCTGAAATGCAAAATAACGTATCATCAAAAAAATCGAAATTGAGTGTCTTATTGATTACGCTTCACTACTTCAAATTATATACATAATATTGCATATGTTCAACATTTTCTGGTTCTGCGGTCATATATAAACCAGTCTTAACCAATATTAATATTTTGTTTCACTCAGGTTCGATTTTATTTCGTGGTTCATTCATGCGGCTGTAAATTTCTGAAAATGTTGTTACGTTATTTTGCATTTCAGGTGACGATATGTATGTATATAAATAAAAATGAATCGCCAAAATGTATGTATGTACGCTCATAACTTTCATACGACTGAACCAAATTTGATGATTCTTTTTTTATAATGTTCGTTGAGGTTCAGGAATGGTTTCTGCGGAGAAAAAAATTCGAATAATTGCCGGAAACCCCCTGAAAACAGCCCTTTTTTTTCTCATACAAACGAATAAATGTTTGTTCGTTAGTAACGCTAAGAGAACACCTGAACCAATATTGATGAAATTTTAAGAGGTTGTTCGTCGTGGATCGGGAAAGATTTAGAAATATAGAACCTGTATGTCTTTCATCAGGAAAAGTCGGAAAATTGAACAATTCCAAAAAGTTAATTTATTCCATACAAATGTTTTTATTCAATTTTTTTGTTTTTTTTTTTTTTCAATTATTTAAATCTTTCAAATTTGGCGTTTGCTTCAAAAATTTTTGAAAATTATTCCGTGAAAATGTTATGTGTTTTTCACACAAAGTGATCAATTACAGCTTGAAATTTGTCACGATGCCATGAAGAGGTCGCGCTTATATCGGTCGGCGTTCTTTTTGGCATCAACATACATTAGCAGCCCAAGCCACATGAACGAATACTCCCAGGATGCGATGATACTTATACGTGCGGTATTAAGGGCCGCGATCAATCAGAAAGCGATCGTCACGATGTCATAGCAAGACTTTTCAACAGCTTCGATGGACATTATCTTGAAGCAACGCATATATGGTGCTGTTAGATGGTAGATGTACTCTGTTGAGTGGCAAAAGAGAGGTTTGCCGCACGCACACATTCTTCCACATACTTTTCTTTCGGAAACACAAACTAGAAATGATGGATATCCACTCTATCGGCGTTGCTCACCAGACGACAATGGCAGAACATTTAGCATTCAATTTAGAGGCGTGAGTATCGAAGTTGACAACACATGGATCGTACCATATTCGCCACTGTTGTCTAATTCACATTCAAAATTCATGTCAATGTTGAGTATTGCAGTTTGTTGTTTATAAAGCTGCGTTACATTGAATAAAAAATGAAATGATAAATTTAACTTTCTTTTCATTTCAAACTACATAATTTCACGCAAGATGACGGCTGCGGGGTCAGCTAGTCCTTTATAGAATCGTAAACATTGAATACTCGTAGATAATGGCTGTGCTGTGTTTCTGCATCCAGAAAAACAAATGACTTTGTTATAATTGCGAGCGAAAGATTGTTGTTTTAAATTCTCTATACTTGCTACGAGCAAAAGTTTCATTGCTTTGAAATTATTATACTATTAACTGTCTTTTTTTTTTAACAAATATGGCAATATAATTGCGTTTTCGCTCAAAATTGCTTCACGTAACTTATACTAGAATTTATCCATTGCAATTGTGCATTTCGGAATGAACAAATAATTTTTTTTGGACAGTTAAAGAATGTTTCAGAGAAAACATCCTGTTTTAATTGGATACAGTTTGCATATGTACATAGTTGTCTTTAAGTCTATATTAATATGCAATAAAGAAGGGATATAGCAGATGTTATTTTCAACAAAAACGAAACTAAAATAAATCAATATACTCCTGCTAAGGAAATACTTTAAGGTGTAAAACGTCAAACGTTATACATATACTCTATATAACTGATACACTGACAAACACATTAGGTTTGTTAGAAAAACGATAATCATTATATGTAGTGTATGAAAGTGGGAGTAGTATCGACCCGATTTTATTTATTTTTCCCAATATCACATACTATTAGCATGCCACATACTAAAATATAAATATAATAATATACAGCAAATCAGCAGGATTATCAAAAATCTTGATATTGGTTATATTCGGGCTAGCTTTTGTTCAAATTTATCAATTTTAACCACAAATATATACTGTCATGAGCAAAACACGCCCTCTCATTTTCATTGAGATAACTCACATAATAGCCGATATATGCGGTATAAAGTCACCCGGAAGATCGAAAATATTTATATTAAGTACATATATGGGGGCGAAGGAATGATTCAACCCATTTTTGACGCACAGACAGGGCTTGAACGGTTCTCGTTAGATTTGAACAATTTTTGATCAAAATGTGGCATACACTCAAGGCATTATTCGTTTTAATATTAATTGTCCCTAGATACGGAACTTTACAAAAAAGTAAGCGGTGCCTCGTCATCGTGATCATTTATATCTATCTCGTTTAGGTTTAGGTTATACATACAAACGTTAAGTGAACAAAACTATTATACTCTATTAAAACAGTAAAAAATATAAACAATGTTTTTTTGAATTCATTTCACTGTAGGTATGTTGGAATTACTTTTATGACCTCAACGGTTGTCGTAACTTTGTGTCCTACGGACGTTGTTTCATGACAAAGATTTCAAAATGTATGGTCATGTGCAGAGCGAGAGCCATCTGCATATACATACATATGTACAAGTAGCGTTGCAAAGTAAGCAGGATTTTTTGAATCCAGCCCCCCTGGTTAGAATCTGCTTTCTTTATCGACTTTTTAGTGAGAATTTCATGACATTTCATCGATTGAAAGTGAAGTTATTGCGTTTTAAAGAGCCAACATTAAATTTTGTTTTAAAATTGATAAAACTTTTACCGAAACGTTTCAATTGATGAAACAAGTTTATGGCGATGATTGCCTATCCCGTAGCAGAGCGCACGAATGGTTTCAACGTTTTCAAAGTGGTCGTGTGGATATAAATGACGATCAACAGGTGGGCCAATCAAAATCCGTGATCACCGGAAATTCCATTGAAACTGTGCGTGAATTCATCAAAAATCAGACGGAATTATCATAATTGAAATTTATGGAAACGGAATTGAACATCTCTAAAATATCGATTTTTCGCATTTTGACCGAACATTTGGGCTTACTTAAGATGTGTGCACGGTTTGTCCTTCACAAATTGACTGACGACCAAAAATTGTCCAGGATCCAACATTCGAAGGACGCTTCTGACCACACATTTTAACCATTAACCACTCCCCGTATTCACCTGTCTGTCTTGCAAAAACACTTAAATTTGAAAAATATGTGTTTAAGGCAGTAAGCTCATTCATATATGTACATATCTTGGTTACTGTCTAGTTCTGTGGAGATTAAATCTAGGGCATGAAATAAAACATTTTCCGAAAAAATTTTGACTTTGTCAGAATCGAGTCTGATCTGGATAAGATAGAATAATGAAGTTGGCTAGCTAAGACAAGGTGAAAATTTTTTACAAACTCA
The DNA here is from genome assembly GCF_023373825.1 of Bactrocera dorsalis. Taxonomy (NCBI): domain Eukaryota; kingdom Metazoa; phylum Arthropoda; class Insecta; order Diptera; family Tephritidae; genus Bactrocera; species Bactrocera dorsalis. Next base: position 61,087,897 of record NC_064304.1, on the reverse strand, counting down.
TAATATCCTGGGTTATGTGACAGGTGTTACAATAGGTAATCAAAATTAGTATGCACTCGTGGCCACGCAAAGCTTACCTTTATACTTTCATAAATGATTTTTCGGGCTTTTTCGTTCGTTCGGAATTTTCTTCAATTTTATTTTTTTTTTATATTTTTAGTAAGCATAAGTAAACTAAATTATTAAATTTTAAATGGTGACCACAAGTGTAATCTGCAGTAACATGTTGCGAGAATACTTTACTTTAATTTTGGCTTGTTGCGGTTTCAATTTGAATTTATGAGCTGGTCGGCTCACTCACCTAACGTTAATCGAATTTAGCATCTTCGGGCAGAGGTCAAGAGACCCTAGGGAAGGAGAACTCATGAAATACAAAGCAATTATGGAGTAATTAAACAATGGAAGACCATTTTCATCGAGAAATGCATAGGAAATGTCGTAATTCGAGGAAGTACTCATTTAGTTTTAAGTGATCATTTAATAATTAGTTGAACAAAGCTTTATACTCTGTAGCAACATGTTGCACGAATATGAAAATTATGCTTTTCTTTGCAGATTATTTTTAAACATGGTTTTCAAATGTCTTTGCCAAAAATTTGGGTCTTGAATACTTCTCATTAGATACAATTCATAGGTACATATACGTTTCCAATTTATTAACCCACCATGTACATATGTATGTATATACATATCGCTCATTTGCTGCAAGACCGGCATAAGTCAAAAAAATCGATTCTCCAGAAAACGCGTTTAAAGATTTCAACTGACTATAACCTTACACGGTGACTCCAACCTTACACCTCTTCTCAAGCGGAGCATATAAGAGGTATTCATATGAATTGTTCACTCAGCATGATGTATGATATAACGAACAATTTTGCATCATTAACTCAAAAATCACGTTTTTTGATTTATGCCGGTCTTGCAGCAAATGAGCGATATGTATGTATATTCTGATTTGGGTGTTACATGCGTTAAACAGTCACCAAACTAACTGTTCAATTTTACGAAACAGCAAAAAAATGCACGGCATTATCAATTGAAATCCCAATGACGTCTGCAAGCATTCAGTAAACGAAGATTGAACCGAAGAAGCACTGCACTATCAGGGATGTAGACGCTACTTTCCACATGCTTATGCATATCCTCAGAGCGCAAAGAGAGCGAACATCTTTATGAATAGCAGCAAATAGGACTCTATACGAAAGTGGGAGCAAAACAAAAGTCAGATAAATCACAACAACTAAGTTGCATAGTATAACCACAAGAACAAAACAGAGAGCCGTGCAGAATTTTTGAACAGGTTTGAGTTTCTATTAAAGCAATAAGGAAAGGAACGAGATGTTAACATCGGTAAGTTGCCAGTTGGCCAGAATGAAAAGCCACTGTCCAGCGAAGACGCTAAATGTGTTCTTGCCATTTCAATGCAAATGGGTACGTACATGCATATTTACATAGCCAGGCTCTTCAAGAAACCTACCTACTTGTAAATTTAGGTGGATCTATTGTATATGCACGAATAAATAAATATGTACATATACATATAGGCGTAGGTCTGATCCATATAAAATCTTCAAGTGAGCATATTTCCACTAAAGAAATTTTAACCAAAGATTTATGCATATACATACATGTGCGTACATATGTGAAACAGGGATATTATAGCGAATCAGTATTTGTATAAACATGTGATTGACGGATAGAGATCCTTACATATTCACGTAAACTACTAAAGTACTTCTAAAGGGAAACGTATTTTTTCATGGCCATACATATGTATATCTACGTGCATGTACATATGTATATACATTTCAAATCTAAAGCATGTACATACATATGTATGCATATGTAGACAGATGTAAGTAATCGACGGATGAGAATAATTTGCAAAAATTTTATTTAATGTATTGTATTATTGAAACGAATGTAAACAGAAACAACAACATCACGAATATAAACACACAGACATTAATAAATAAGAAGATACATACATATGTACATATCTAGTTTTCACTATTGCTTACTTTAGTAAGTCAATGTCCATCCATAGAAAATGTATGTACATACATACATACATATGTAATACATATTATTATATGATCGTTTTAACCGATTCGAGGAAAATGTGATAAAGTATAATAGTTATTGAAAAGTGAGGATATTAGAAGTAATACAAAAACCATAGATGTTCCTTCTTATGTATATACATATGTATGTATGTATGTATGTCTACATAATATAAACAAATCTACAAACCGATTTACATTTTAGTGTAAATTCATGTATGCATTTGAATATGTGGTCTTTCAAATGTATTTCTGCCTAACCGAAATGATGCAGCATTTGGTCATATACATATGTAAGTATGTATGTATGTACCTAACTTTGCACTCGTATGAAGATGTACACATACAGCATATACCCAACAGGTAAAGGTGAACTGGTCAACACGTTAGACGAGAACTGAGACGATTAATTTGCAAGAGCTCGAGTTAACCTTAAATTATTTATTGTATTTAATCTAAACATTAAAAGCTAATGAAGAAATAGTTGACAATCGCAAATAATTTAACTATTAACATAAGAACTCTTTTAATATGCATAACTGTGATAATTTTTTTTTCCAGTGTTCTTGCATATACTTAGTTCGTTCGTTGATGTAGAAGTCACCGTCTTGGTCTATGCCATTTTTTCAATCTTGTCCACCTTTGTCTTTTATATTCATTTCCATTATGCTTTTGTGCTCTTTCCTGATTTTCACCCGTTTTGGTCAAGTCATGTATGCCATATACATACAACGTGATACATAAATACGTGTACCTACATACATTCATTAACAATAGAACGCTCAATTATGCGTATACATTTGCATGCCTGGTTGGGAGTATGTTTCACATACATATCTACGTATACATACATACGTACATCAGCTTTACTGTTGCCTGCAAACTCACAAACGAAAAGCTGAACCAAGTCTTCCTATTAAACACACACCCCCTGTTCCTTTCAGACAAAACAGGAGTTCAACGTAAAAACGGATTCGTATATCGCACCATGTTCAGTTGTTAATCTCATCATACTACAGTACTTGTCTCTACGCAAACCCGCGTTTGCTCTGTCCTATGCGTGTATACGTGCGACGTAGACACTACCCCACATACGTATGTACATATACATATATATGTATATCATCTACACATGTATCAAAACACATCTTATATTTTCTAAATAGGCGCATTCTACACGTATTGATCCATATATTCAACCTACCAACCGCTCAGGATGGCCAAGCTAGCCTAAGCAAGAAATAGGCCTGATGCTCATTCATATGTACATATACATACTATATATATATATGTATATATGTATATACAAATATATGTAGCACATGTACCCATAGGTATTTAAGTATGTGTCCGTAGTGTCCGACAGCATAGCGGTCGCAGTCTCCGTCGTAGTAGCAGTTATCGCAATCGTCTTCTATGTCCTCGCAGTCGTCGTTGACGCCACAATGGGTACCGTTAAGAAGGAAGAAGGATGCAAAGGATAGCTTTGCCGAGTGTCAGAATTGTGACAATGACCACCACTTTGCCAATATGAGTTTATATTCATTTATACGTACATACATACCCATACATACATATGTATACTGTATCTTGAAAAGAAGGTATTGAGGTTGACGTACATACATATATATATATATACATACATATGTACATAGGTCCACACAATTACACGTGCTATAATATGTATACTCACACCTTATAAGGGTATGTGAGATTGCAAATATCTACATATGTACTTATGTATGTATGTCATTTGTGCGAATGTACGGTTGACAGGACACAACAGCGAAATTGTGCCCGTGTAGACGCGCAATTGTCCGATACGGTCAGCGGATTACCTTCTTTACCGTCTTCTTCTTGCTGATTGTCAGCTGGCTACGACGTTGCTATCTTTGTCGCTCGCTTACGTTACGCGTCGCTCGCCTATTAATCATTACATTTTTGGCTGTCACTAAAATCGGTGGTGTGGTTTAGCTTGGTTCAGCTTGGTCAAGAGCGCGCGCAACTGACCAAATGCCCAAAAGGAAGCACTGCAAACACACGCATAAACACATACCCTTTAATAAGTTCATGTGCATGCACATATTAAATACACACACAAAAACAATCGCACATATGCACACGTGCTCATAACCATGTTGTATCCGTTAGTAGTAAATTTGAACGCAACTACACTGTCGTACAATAAGGCGGTAGTTTCTGCGACGACCATGATGGTGGCGGTAAATTTGTGCAAATTCAAATACTTTCGCCGCTAAAATTAAACTTCGGCGCTCACTAGGTCCAGTTCAGCGACACTCGCGTTCGTAGTCGCGCTCGCGCTCATAGTTGTTGGGCCTTATTTACACTCGCGACAATTTGTCGCCTTGCCGGTACGTCGTTCATATTCGAAGGTTCGCAAAGCACCGTTGAACGGAAACACAATCACATCCTTTGGACACGCGGACGAGACAACAGCGCCACGGTGAAGGCATAAAAAGGTGACAAAGTTACGATCAATATAAATAAATGTGCTTTTCCACGTTGCGGACATTACTACGCGAAGTGACAAATAATAAGAAGAGAATAAAACTTAATTTCAGTGAAAGTGTGATTATTTCTAATTTGATAACGTGTGTATATACTATGTAAATGTATGTATGTATCAATATGTATACGAAACATGTATATTGATCCATATTAAAGTGAAAAATCGTAAATATAAATCTTCAAACATTCAATTGTCCAATTTTGATTTAGTAATTATGCTAAAATTTCCGCGATTGTATTACAAGTGAGATAGTGACGATATACATACATACATACATGATTTATTAAATTGTTTGAAAGGAAAACTGTTGCACTGAAGTGTCATTGATTACACTGCTTATGGTATACATATGTATGTATGTACATACATGAGTAAAAATAATAGTTGTACGCTATTGTGTATATGTTACGTTTTGTATTGAAGATTTTATAACTTAGGCAGAAATAAAAGACAAGCTAATAAAATATAAAGTAAGGAATTGCTTTGAAGCAGAACCTCTTTCATTCTTCGAAGTGTTTCAAATAAACGGTAAGTATGATATAAAAATTTAATAAAAAATTAAGAAGTTTCAATGTAAGGGAAGGACATGACTTAAAAAACGAAAAACAAAGAAACTGCAATTAAATATGTGAAGTTTTAAATGTGATGTAATGGGGTCACGTAAATATGATAAGACAACTTTATGTATCACACTTGGTTAAAATTGATCGAGTAACGCGCTTTTATTAGTTTTCAATAGAACTGTTATCTGAGTAATGAGCGCGGTTATCATCGGATGGGATTACCACTGAAATTTTAGTTTAGCAGCTGTGTCTTTTTTTCTAAATTTAACGATTTTTAATTTTAATGAAAATACATTTACTTTTGGTTTATTTTACGAATTTTTAAATAAATTTGAGCAATGATTGCTAAAAGTAAATAGTATTTCTCAAAAATCTGATATCTGCATTTTCAAATATACTAAAATCGTAGACAATTGAAAAACAGTTATAATAAACATGTAGGCGTGGATCGCAAATTTGTCTTTTTTAATAATATTGTTTCATGTAGCCTCTAAAAAAACTCATTTTGCAATAAATCTTTGGCACGATATGGGCGGATAAATAAGGGGCTCAGGATTAACATATACCCACACTCACTTTGGAATATTTGTATCTAAAGTTCAACAATTTCATATAGGAAATTAACATTCACAGTTTATGTGTTTACATTCATGACTAATACCCATGTTGCCGCATATTGTGTTGTGAAAAAATAATCAAAATTAATTTTTTATTAATATATAAAGGAACAATGGTTAATAAAAATGTATAATGACAGATAAGTTATATACTATTTTGCTTTATAATTCTTTTTTATTATTTTTTCACAAAACAAAATGTGGCAACACTAATACTTATCATAAATGGAAGTCACAAATCTTTTGAAACTGTAGGAACGCAAAATAGTTTATAAAATATATTATTATACATATATATGTATTATATATATATTTCAAAGTGTACGGTGTAATTAAAAATATATTAATTGAAAAATATTATACGTGCAATTTGAGTAAACATAGTGAAATAGCATGTGTTACTTTTACAAATTTTTGGACTTTAAATACAAATATCTCGAAAACTATAAGATTGAGGCGGGTTTATGTTTTATTATTTTTTTAATTCTGAGGACCTCCTCTATCCATCGGTACCATCAAATGACGGCTCCAAAAGAATCGTAATATTGCCACAATTTTGACAATGCAGCTAAAAATAAATAAAGCACGATAGAAAATTGCTAGTTTTTAGAAATATTCGAACACAATTTAAATGATGATGTAATAGCTTTTAAACTCAATGTTTATTTAATGTCCTATTTAATCAATTGTCCCTAACAATAGCCTCGAGAAGACTTTAGTTTTTGAAAATAAAAGTAGTACTCAACAATAACGAAAATATTGTATATCCTATATTCAAATTATTAATTCTATGTGACCAATTTCGTTTGAATGATCGTTAGGAATTTTCAACAAAACCGTTATACATGTTGAGTGGTTATCATAGAGGCGTATACACGGCTACTTTTTCAAAAGCTTTAAACAGCAGATGCAATATCAAACTCCAATGCCGGGTACCAATTTATAATATTGTAATTCAAATTATAGTTTACAATAACAACTTTCCTTCTGTGCCAAGGAATACATGTATGTACCAATTTTGATCATAATTTTTTTTTCAAGTTATCGCTTGCGCGAACAGACAGAGGGGCAGATATTCACTCAATATTCAACTCGTCTTGTTAGTTATAATATTTAACTCTATATCTATTTTAATTAGTTTTAGGTGATACAAAGTACTATACTATTATATGTAGTTTGTAGCAACATGGTGCGAGAGTATACAAATTTTGTAAAGGAGGATTTACCAACGGAGGATGCAAATTGTTTACTTCGTCAATATCTGTTTAATTTTGATTTTTTCTCTCAGCATTCTCTAGATTAAGGGATTAAGAGGTACGAAGTCAACTAAAAGACGAACAGCAGTATATCGGTTAAGAGTAAGTCGAATAGTATGTGTAACAGCTTATATTTCAAATTTAAACTTTTAAAACGTGAAGTCAATATACATTTACGAATTTCCTCCTTTATGTTTCTCTTCAACCTCATTTAACAACAAAAACTAATAAGGAATGGTTTAGATCAGTTGTGACCGATTATTTTATACACTCGCAACTTGCAAAGATTAAAAGTATGAAAATATTTGCAGGTGTTGGCAAATCGTTGCGTTTAAAAAATGTTGCATTGCATTTCATCGTTATTCGACGAATTTACTTCAATTTTCTTTGTGTCTGAAATAATTTTATAAAAATCGACTAATGACTATATTTTTCATATTAATGTGTGGGACATACATATGTTAATAAATAATTTATACGCAAACTGGTCCTTCAGTTTCATACATCTTTTTAGATACTATTCTGAATTTTTCATACATACTTTCTTTTCCAAGAATCTGTACATTTGTCGATTGATATTGGACCTTTATATAATTTAGTACAAACTAACTGATTAAAATCAAGTCTTTTTATGGAATACTTTTTTACTTTTTTATTTGAACGGAATTCGGCACGAATTATTGTCTAAAATAAAACTATAATTTTCGAAGAAATTGTTTAGATCGGATCACTATAGCACAAAGATGCCATTCAAACTAACCGATTAAAATCAAGATAAAGAAAATTTTATAAACTATACTATACAAAATTAACCTGTGAAGGGTATTATAGCTGCATCAACCAAAGTTAATGCTTTTTCCTGTTTTACTTTCGAATACGAAAAATTTTCGCATAATTCGGAATTCAGCACGCATTATTGTCCAAGGTATTATAAAATTATAATTTCCGAGCAAATTGCTTGGATCGGATCACTATAGCACATAGATGCCATTCAAACTAACCATTTAAAATCAATATGACGACAATTTTATTACCATCAATGCTATAAGAAATTTACCTATAAAGAGTATTATAGCTTATTTGCGGTCAAAGATAAAGTGTTTTCTTATTTTACTTCCGAATGTGAAATATTTTCGCATAATTTTATTGATGTATGTTCTACACAGTTATGCGATATTAAGTCAGCCGAATGAGCCATTTTGATAAATTAAGTATATGATAGGAAAATCAACAGAGAACATCATTCAATGGAATAAAGAAATAATTACAGGTTCACATGTAGTACATGACGACAGGAGTAATTCATGAGGCCAACTTTTCAATATTTTGTGACCCCATGTTTACACGGTTATTTTGATGTAAAAGGTTAAGTTTCCTTGACAACCTTGTCTACTCTTGTAACATGTTGCTACAGTTTTGTTTACATAAAGGCTGTTGGAATAAAGCTAATTTAGGAGCGACGTTCTTATATTACATTGCAAAATGATATTCTATCACATCTTTAAAAATCGAAAAAGTCGAAAGTGGACCATTACTTTTTAAGCCCCAGATATCGAATATGTGGACTCAGTGCCTTAGCTAAGTTTTCAAACGTCCGGCTCACTCAACTGACATTGATGATGGTATGTGAAGAGTCATACGAGAATTTAAAATTTTATGCCATATGCATCGGTCAATTTGTACGATATCTTACCAAAATTAAGTGAATCCAGGTCTCATGTATTACATGTAATGATGCATTATTCTAGCAGACTTCATGGTGAATATAACAATGTATATCTGAGTTATTTTCATAAACTTGTTATCAAGTAACCCTTCCTATCCCATCTATAGTTGTGTGAGTACAGCTGCTAATCTACAACATAATACCAAATAAAAATTTTATCAGAGAATGTCGTCAAGCTACCGCAAGCAATTTTGTATATTTTCGAATACTATAAACTTTTAATGCGAGCAAACAGGTGGAGGTGTCGAAATGTACATTACTTGCGAAATTTACGGTTTGCATACGTTGACACCACATGTACTTTAGATTTATTAATTTATGATCGTTCCAAATGAATTATTTAACAAAAATTGGTGTTAAAAAATCGTTGATTAAAAAAATTGTTGCCAAATATTTCTTAAGAATTTATTTTGTGCATTTATGCATTAATATCATTAAAATAACATTTATAGTTATAGTAATTGTATATAAATGCTGCAAACCGATTTCTACAGTCCTCCATAAGTGATAATCTTATTTTGGCATCCAGCGCAAACACAGCGACAATTATAATCCACTAGCCTGCAGCATCAGGGATTTAAATTTAACATCTTTTGTTGGGTTTATTTAATATTGTATTACATCTCATTTGAGTTAGCTATGTTAAATATATGTACGTAAATATTTCGGACGCGAGGCAAGCTTATAACATACCAATGCGTCGAATAGCGAATGTTGAATTCTTGCTCAAAACATTGATCGCAACATGTTGCTATAGAGGATAATAATTTTTTTTTAAACCTAATCGAAATAGGTATAAGATTATATACGTAATCTGTAAATGATCAGGGTGACAAGAGGAGTTGAATTCCGAGTGACTGTCTGCCCGTCTGAACGTGCAAGCAATACATAAAAGGTGTCCCTAAATTAACCGAAGATTTTGGCTTAATATGGATACGCTCCATACGATACGATGGAACAAATGTCTTCATTATTGAGGCCGAAGTTCGAAAAATGCATAAATAAATGAAGATATTAATTAAAATGGCGACAAATTTAAAATTTATTGCAATTTTGGGGTACGCGTCCCAAAGAGAGCATGTGGGTTTTCCCATAAGGATAATATGATTTCAAAGTGTCGTTTCGGCCATTTTTAATAAGTCATGATTTGTATTTTTTTGTTTCAATTCAGTAATATTTACGTAAGAACAACGTTTACAAATTAATCAATTTAAATTATTAATTAATTATTTAAAACTTTCGGTTCTGGTGCGAAGAAAATCAAAAATTATTCATGAATAACCATCACATTTACCTAAATTGGCAGTTTGGTGTAGTTTTTTTGGCTGTTATAACCATCAGTCCGTTGATCTTAGCAACATCTGGTTCTAACAAGACCAGACTACGTGCCACACAGCATGTGCAACTACTGAATTATTGCGAGAAAAGTTGAAAGATTTAATTATTTCAAGTAATTGTGACGTTGGGTGGTCTCAAGAAGTTGTGACTTAGCACCATTATACTACTTCTTTAGGGGTTATTTGCAGTCATTGGTCTCTTGAAGCTTTAGAATTTAATATTGAACGTACTATTCATGATATATGGCTTAATTTAGTGGAAAAGTACTCGAAAATCATCAACGAATTCTCTATCGGTTGTTCTTTCTTCTTCTTTACTAGTGTAGAAACGGCTTACGGTTTTAGCCGAGTTAACAACAGCGCACCAGTCGTTTCTTCTTTTCGCTACGTGGCGCCAATTGGAGATTCCAAGCAAAGAGTTGAGGTCTTCCTCTTCCTCTGCTTCCCCCCGCACGTACTACGCCGATTACTTGTTAATGTCGTTGTATATATCATACAGCTCATCATTCCATCGAATGCAATATTCGCCGTGGCCAACACGCAAAGGACCATAAATCTTTCACAGAACTTTTCTCTCGAAAACTCGCAACGTCGACTCATCAGATATTGTCATCGTCCATGCCTCTGCACCATATAGCAGGACGGGAATAATGAGTGACTTGTAGAGTTTTGTTTTTGTTCGTCGAGAGAGGACTTTACATTAACTAAAAAGCATTTGCATTTCCTTAACTACTAGTGTCTTTTTTAAGGAAATCGTATCACTCTGTACCTTGGCATACATTGGAGGTTGATATTGCATATGTATAAGTGGGCTATTACTACGCCCACAAAATTTCAGTAGTTGGAAACCAATAAAGTGCCGTAATGAACCTACATACAACTTAAATTATAAAACTGTAAATTTGTCCAGAGCATCGGATGAAGAATGTCTGTGATTGAAAAATTACAAAAAGTAGGCTTGTCCCGGCCTCTAATTGGTTGAATGTATATATCTCACACACCATTTTAACCAAACAAGAAGGCAGAGACCTCAAATTTACACCCGAAATGGACTTAATGCTGGCTATCATTAAAAATTGGACGATGGACTACGGGCATGGCACTGAAGCGAAATAATATTAAGTGAGTCTATGATTTATAATGCACATACATGTAGAAAGATACCAAATTTCATTGTGATCCATACGGTTTTTCAATTTTAAGGTGAAAGATTTGAACGGAACTTAAAATTGTAATAGTTGTAGTTGTAGGCCAATTTCACCAGTTTTTCCTTCCGTACCAGCTTTCTCTTAACTTTCTGACATACTTCGTTTGCAAGTGAGTAGTACACTTTATTAGTTTTCAGTATTACCTGAATTTACCAAGTATGTTGGAAGAATAGAGAGGGTTGCCTTTAGCAAGTTTGGTTAGTATAGCTTGGGTGTTTATTAATTTCATTAATCACATACATATATCTTTTTTCGATTAAATGCAAATAATGAGCTAAGTTCGCCTATCTTTAGTACCAACCTTACTCTGAGAAGTGTAGCAAATTTTACTGCATATCTATCTCGATTAGTGTTAGGTGTTACCAGTAATCGTAGATAAACCAAAGTATTGTGCTCTTAACAATATTTGGCCTTGATAAAATTTTAATTAAATATATTAAGACGTGAAAGATTATACAAATTTGTAGTACGCAAACGAAATACTCAAAAGTAGGCTATTTAATATTATGGGATCTTATTTCACTTTTCAATTATTTACTCAAATTTTGGCTATTTACTATTATGGGGTATTATTTCACATTTCAATTATTTTTGTTGTCTTCGTTTTTTCCATATCCAGGATTGCAAACATAAATCATAAACATTCTTTTACCATAAACAATTCTTGCGGATTTGTATGCAAATTCCAAGGTCGCGTTATATACCACAAGTCGAAAACAATTTCATAAGGTTCTACATTGAATGTTTTCGCTTTTCGTATATTTCGTAATCAAATTTCTTCAGGATCCCGATATATGAATTAGAGTTTATAATAAAAACGAATTTCCTGACACACATATAACTATACATATGTTCTGGGTATAAAAAAACCTGTACATACATACATATTTGAGCAATACGTATTTATGTATGTATTTTATTCATATTACATTATCATCCGGCAGTATCAGCTGATTTTCATTCACAATCCGGGAAGCAAGTAAATAGCACAGTTCAGAACTTCTAAATGTATTTATATATATATATATATATATCTACGTGAAAACACATGAGCATAAAACGAGGGAGAAAGGAATTATCATCTGATTCGTATTTTTATTTTAGTTCTTTTTTATTGCATTGTCTCGTCACAACAAGCTAAGCATATAAAACACATAAAAATCAGTATATGGCACACTGATGTTACAATATTTATACACATACAAATTGGTATGCGTGCAAGGGAGCTCACAGCTAGCAATGGACCCATAGCAAAGCATTGAGAAGCTACATATAACACATTTTTTCCTTTCTCTTATATTTTTATATACTCTGGTGTTTACATTTATACATATAAAATGAATGAACCATTAATACCAAGTAATATATACATATGTAATATACTCCGACATATAAGCAAAGCATTCCAAGATACAAGTACCAGACTTGAATAAAGGCTTACATGAACCGTACATATGTTTTAAATAGTTTCCTTTGTTGACCTTTATTTGCCAGACTCAAATGCAGTCATTGGATAGTAAACTTTTATACATATGTTCAAACTTTGATACTTATGCACAAATGCATTATGCATTCATAATGTTTGTACTACGTTTACCCACTCATTATTATTACATACTATATATGTATTCCTGGACCTTACATTTATTCATACATATGTACATATGTATGTATGTATGCATATTTTCACATTTAAATACCCAACGGTGGGGATTTTCAAAAAAGTTTATAGAAATGTAATAATAAAATTTATAAAATTTAAAAAAAAATAACGGCACATATATGTACATTAGGGTGATTCAAAAACATTTTTTTTTTTTTCGATTGGTACTCGGAAAAATAAGTTCCTAGACACCTCTAAGAAAGCCTCTCTAAATATGAGTTTTTAATTGTTACGGGAAGGTCCTCCTACATACAGTTTTCTATTTTTTCTTATTATCAGATAGAAAAATTTATATCTCGCTTCCAATTACTTGAAAAAGTATTTTGTTCCTTAGATTATGTAGGAAATTGAATGCTCTACAAAAAAGGTCTGCAAGATCTTTTCGTAAACTCAACCGTTTAAAAGATATTGACGGTTGAAATTTGATTATTTTTGGGAAAATTTTTTATTTCTTATGAATTTTATAACTCAATGAAAAAAATCATTATGAATGATGAAACTCGTAGGTTTTTGGAGAGGCTTTCTTAGAGGTGTCTAGGAACCTATTTTTCAGAGTACCAAACGAAAATTTTTTTTTTAATCCACCCTAACAGGCATTGATGTTTGACGATGAATATCTCGTAAACGCTTAACTTAATCGAAAAATCATAGGAGACCATTTTTATAGAACAGTTAATTTCCTACATAATCTAAGGAACAAGATATTTTTTCAAGTAGTTGGAAGCGAGATATAAATTTTTCTATCTGATAATAAGAAAAAATAGAAAACTGTATGTAGGAGGACCTTCCCGTTACAATTAAAAACTTATATTTGGAGAGGCTTTCTTAGAGGTGTCTAAGGACCTATTTTTCGGAGTACCAATCGAAAAAAAAATTGTTTTTGAATCACCCTAATGTACATATCTTGGAAAAATTAATAATTCACTTACAACTATATTAGCGTAGTCACTTTGGTTGTTTCTAAACAGACAAGTGTAAAGATATTTAACTTCCCTTTGTTTGTAAGTTTTTAGCAAAAATAACATATATACATAGATGTTTCAGAAATAATATTCTGTTTCTATAATGTTTTGTGTAATTGGTAAAACATTTCCATTTAGTATCCTTGCTCAAATACGATTATTTGATGTTATGACGAGATTTTTTTTTTGGCTTTTATAATGTTTCCCTTGATCGCGCTTTTTCACCAATAATACACTGATAAAACCTTTCGGCTTGAGCGTTACCCAGAGCATTCAAATTTGCCGGAAAGAAATCCATATCAGCAGCATATGTATTTTTAAGATCATACTACAAGACAAACCTCTATATGATATTATTCGATCATTTATCAAGTCTTTGTAATTTCCCTCTAAGTAGTTCCCCCCCGTGGATCCGTGACTGTATATGGTACATATCTAAGTATGATTCAAGTTAGTCGAATACAATAGTTAAAAAGTAGTATTAATAAAGGTATTTAAAAAGAGACAAGCGCATATGTTATAAGAGGTCAGAAACTACATATATGTAACTGTCCCAAACAAACTGAGTGTGATTGACACAAAATTATTATCTGAGGGGACAACAACATAAACAACAAGTAAGGAAGGGCTAAGTTCGGGTGTCACCGAACATTTTATACTCTCGCATGATAAAGAGATAATCGAGATTTCATTATCCGTCATTTACATATTTTTTTATTTTGCTGTAAAATTAATTGGATTAGTAGTTCCTGAGATATGGTTTTTGGTCCATAAGTCGGCGACGCCAAGCCCATTTTCAATTAAAAAAAAAAAACCTGATTTTCGACATAACCTTGGTATGGGAGATGGGCGTGGTTATTATCCGATTTCTTCCACTTTGCACGGACGGACAGACAGACATCCGGATTTCAACTCTACTCGTCACCCTGATCACTTTGGTATATATAACCCTATATCTGACTCTTTTAGTTTTAGGACTTACAAACAACCGTTATGTGAACAAAACTGTAATACTCTCCTTAGCAACTGTTGCAAGAGTATAAAAACCGTCCCAAAAACCTTGTTACAAAAGCAGTGTAATTTAAATATCTTATTGGTTATTCCCAATAACGTGAACGGATAAACGCTTAACTACTAGACGTTTTATTTATGTGAATAAACTTACTGAATCGTGTTCCTTGAATAAAATGTCATCGTAACTGAGAGCTTTTTGCCATCGTCTAACTTTGCAACGGCTGATGCAAGTAGAGCTACTTTTTTCAATAGTATTTTTTTCACAGATCACGCGTGAGTCGTGTCAAGCTATCATGTTATTTTAGTTCAGTATTGTTTGGCATTTCATCATGATCAAAGTTTAGAAATTGTTCAATTTTATCACGAAAATTCAAGTCTGTAAAAAATTTATTTCACGCGCTTTGTTTAACTTATGGTCAACATAATCGGCCTATTGAGCGTACTTCTCGCAACACCATCACCTATCTTGAGACCCAGTATTCATTATTGTATAATATTCGATCGAATATAGCACGTCCAGTAAACATTGAAGATGGCAGTGATAGCAACCGTAGCTGGGAGTGTACGAGAAGATCATATATGTAGAGTCGATTCGGCTTTGCGCAATGTACGTCGAAATCTTAAATTGAAACTTAAAAAATACATGCAAAAACTAAAACCACACGACATTCCCAAGTGATATCGCTTCGCTCTATGAAGTCTTGAAAAGTTTCAAGAGGATCCGACGTTTTCGAGTCAAATTCAGTTCAGGTCCATTCTGGCTCAGTGGATATATAAACAAGCAAAATTGCCACCTTTATAATGAAGAGCAATCTGATTCAAAAGCTGCCATTCAATCCAGTAAAACAACGGTTTGTTGTGGTTTGTGGGCCAGTGGAATGATCAGTCCATATTTCTTCAAAATTGACGCCATGATAACCGACTATTTGATGCCTGAAATTGAAGGTCGGGATCTCGACGACAATTGGTTTCAACAAGACGGCGCCACTTCCCACACATCACATCTATCAATTGGCCACAAAAATCGTGTGATATCACACCATTCGAATTTTTTCGTGTGTGGATTTGTAAGGTCTAAAGTCAATGTGGACAGTCCCGCTTCGATTCCATCCTTGGAGTAAAACAACACCAGTGTCATTCGTCACTTACCAGTCGAAATGCTCGAACGATTTATCGAAAATTGGACTCAACGGATGGACCATCTGAGACGTATCCGCGGCAAGCATTTAAAAGAGATAATTTTCAATAGTTAAATGGCAAAAAATGGACTTTCGAATGATAATAAACATTCCACGTTAAATTTGAAGTTTATTTGCTTTTTCTTTAAAAAAAAGTAGGGAACCTCGAAATAGATCACGCTATTCACGTTCACGAAAAGCTATTTTTTTGCAAACATTACAGAAAATAAAATTATTTTTTCAAAATCTACTGGCGTGGCACACCCTCGAATAGGTTTAATGTGCATATCTCACAAACCATTACAGCTATTTTAATCAAACTTGCCGAGAAAAATGTTCCAAATACATCTACCGATACTGTAAAAATAGATAAAATGAGATGATAACCACGCCCAATCCACATATAACGGTTATGTTGAAAACTATTAAAAGTGTAATGCCTCAATAAGTAATTGAGTCGGAAAATTAAACGAACTAACTTAATGGAAGCTGGTGTTGAAATTGAACAATGGTATCGCCAACCTTTGGCTAAAATCTTATATCTCAAGAACTACTTCACCAATTATACGCATAACAATATTTTTATCTTCTAATGTTATGAGTGAAATCAGGATACAACCCATATTGAAATGAAAGTTTTCAGACAAAAGCGTAGTTAAGGTATGCAATTTTACGTCGAAAAATAATGGAACTAAACTCGGGCCATAACTCTTCAAGTTCCCAGATACCGAATATGTAGACCTTAGTGCTGATAAATGATTTTTTTCCGAAAAGATCTGTCAATCTGCAAGCTGTAATCTGTGTTTTGTAAAACAAAATTAGGCTTAAAGCTGAATAAGAATGAAATTGGTCAAGATAGTGGTCGAAAGGTCATATCCCTGATAAATTGACTTCCGACTGACTTTTTCCTCGTAACCTAATTGGTTAAATTTTTTACACGCCTATAGGCTAGGGTTGTTCAAAAACTTTAAAAAATATAATAATAAAAACAATATAAAACCGTCAAGCAGAGGATCTTCCCACTACAAGGGCTTACAGTACCAAGCGAAAAACCCGTTCTTTTGCCCACACTAATATAGGCAGATTATTTTACAAATATTACGTACGTCTCGTTTGGTTAATAAGATTGATTTCAATAGAATTAATAGATTTCGGAAACGAAACAAAAAGAAAAACTAATTAAGTCTATTTTCATTAGTATGCCAACGCCGGGAATGATATACATATAATATGTATTTCCTCGCTTTGAAACGTACAAACGTGGGAGTATAAGTCGGTTGGTTATACCCGAATATTAGTTCTCCCTCTTGGTTGAGGCAAAATTTATATTCAGATAAACCACATTAAGCGAATGCATATTACGAGCATATGGAAGGGTGGAAAAAGTCCATATAACTAAGTTATTTTCGGAAGAAATTCATGAAAAGACGAATTATTTTCCAAACTGTTTTTGATAATGCTTGAGAAATTTGAATAAAATAAAATAAAAAATATCTTCAGCCTTTAAGATTATACAATGCATTATTCTCTGTATTATCCTCTAATTATCACTTCAACATAAAAAATATACATATGACTTTTTGTGTCAGAGCTATTCATAATGAAATCATCTTAATTAACTTAAAAGAATAACATATATGTACATATGTATATCATATATATGTATGTGTGGCATAGTTATGACTCTTTATAAGTTTTCAATTAACGGTATTTTGTGGGCGTAGCAATGATGGGCTCCTCTGTAATGCTAACCTGCATATATCACCAAGGACCACATGGACCAGAAATACAACTAGTATCGTCGTTTTTATTATTGTTATATATGTACATATGTATATAACTATACCATATATCCATCTCGGATTAATTTTAGGTGCTACAAAATAGATGCAACATGTTGCTATGAATTTGTTAATAATTACATGCGAATTGATGTCTCTTCAGCCAAACAAGACCTGTTTAATTTTTAGTCGTATTCAAATTTTCTCTTACAAATATCTCTTGCAACGTATTTCTATTCAAGAGAAATTTATACTTCTCTTATTCAAAATTTCTCTTGCGTTAATAAATTACGTATCCTAGCATTACATATTGATTCCCCACTCGTTAGTTCAAAAGCAATAACCAGCTCCTGCCTCTCTTCATATTTTTGGGCGGAGCTAATGCTAATATGAAGTGGTTGTTTTTGCTAGGCTTCTATAATGTAAGACCGTTTGCCACAAAATGGGGAGCCATATGCCTTGTGCATACCTGTTTTCATGATGTGCCTTAATGATCCCACTGTGAGTTGCAACATACCTATAGCTTGGTTGACGAACGAACTCGAACAAACATGTTGCGCTCTTGGTATTGTGTTAGGGTTGTATATCTCTTTGGCTGCAATGAGTACAATGAGCGTACAGGTAAACAAATCATAAATCTTTGGTCACGTGCATAAACCCGACTCCCGGGCACCCGACATAGAGCCGACGAAATTTCGCTTGTTGCTTATTCGTAATTTCGCGAGGAAATGTATGTCTCCGCAGTCGCAACTACGGTTGGGTACAATGCGGTGTCGAAGGAAGCGCACCAATTAGCATTTTCCATTTCAGTGTGTTGCATTGTCTTTCGTCCACTAAAAAGTAACACGCTATGACTGCGTATCAGCGTTGTTATATGTAAATTTAGATAAGGGAGAACAGCGGGCGTTACTTTTGATATGGTGAAGCTCGTACCAATGACTGCCTGGCAAAATAAAATACTTATGTATATTTATACTCACTTTGCATAACATACACTTGCTTACCAATGTGAGGTCGCATGTTCATGAAAAACGTTTCAACATGTTTACATACTATATAAACGGCGTGACACGGTTTTGTTTACACAACCGAAAGTCACAGGTATACCGTAAAACTTATTTAATATTTTAAAAGAGTGGTGCATTTCTATTGGATGTAAATAGTAGTACTGTGGCAATCCTGCCCCAGTATGTTAATTTTTTAGGAGAAAACAACCCTTGTATATAGCAAACATATTGTATGCCTTCAGATAGCGAATTTTAATTTCTTGCATCTCTGGGTATACTGATAAATCTATGAAAGATCCTCTAAGTATTTCTTTGACATACTGTTATTTATATACTTTCTCTTTTGCAGAATTCAAACTGTTCGAAAACGGTCTGAAGTTGGATATCTCCAGCTATTCCCATATGAATATTCGGATGACTACAAAGGGCAAACGCCCATTGCGTAGTTTGACTCCAAGTGATAAAATCAACGCCATTCAACGAATTCATGATGGAGAGTCCAAAGCATCAGTGGCTCGTGATATTGGAGTCCCAGAATCTACATTACGTGGGTGGTGCAAAAACGAGGATAAGCTGCGTTTTATGTCACGACAAACTGATAAAATAACAGCTGATTCATTGGCCGAAAAACTGGGAACATCAGCCGCTATTCTCGTAGGACCTCCCGAAAAACGTCAAAAGTTGGACGGTAGTTCTGTACCCTTCATTTATTCTAATAAAATTAAATACGATGATATGATGTATAAACGGTCTCCGCTAAATGGTATTGACTATGCGTCAAGCAAAACACTTTCAGAGATTACTTTCAATGGCTTGTCTACAGACTACGTTGCTTTCAGCAGTGCTGTAAAGAATAATAAAAGTTTTGGCACTGACGTATCACGTCAAACAGATCCAGCAATTGCTGCTATAAGTCCACTCACAAGCCTATCTCAGCTTTCCGGGCTCTCTGGCCTTGCACAATCACCTCTAGCAATTAGTTTCAATGAACTTACATCAAATCTAAATATTTTAGCACAGTTAAATCCTGGACTGGCAGCAATGTCTTGTCTAAATGAATTAGGGGCTACAACAAACCCATTACGTAACGTAAAAACAAAACCTCAACTACAATTGGAAAGTCCTCAGAGTGACTGTGGAGATCGACAACAAGGGTTGTCTGTTAAAAATTGGGCGAAACAAAAATCCCCATCATCGACTTCTGAAGAATCTTGTTATGGACTTAACCTACGTTTAAATGAAGATAATAATAATAAAAACAAAATTAAATGCCCTAGCCCATCTCTCGCACCATCGCTTTCTATTTTATCAGATGATCCCTTAATTTATTGGTTGAAGTCTCAGCAAGCAATGTTGGGACTGAATAATATATATCCATCGCCACTAGCACCGCCAATGGGGGCATCGAGTCCACCTTTGCGCTCTTCAACACCACATCAATCAGCGAAACTTCATGTTACTACCCCATTAAATGTTTCTGCATCAATTACCCCATCGACTGCACCTTCTTTGGATGGTAAAAACTCCGCATGGCTTAATTGGTGCAAAGCTTTGGGCGCTAGTCTTAATTCGTTAGCACCAACTACAGCAGCCGCTGTTCTTCATGGCCCACCAATAAAACAACAACATCAACCGTCTTCCATTGCGACCATTTCAACAGATATTGAAACTACTGCATTGACATCAAATATATCCACTCAAAATTCTCAATTGGAAAATATTCTGTTTACTCAACTAACAAAAAGTATTGACAGCTGTTCAACGGAAAGTTCAACAATACTGAACAATACCCATTCTACCCATATGGAAAATGTAGATTCTTCAAACAAGCCCGAAGATCTATCAGCTCGCACGGTAAAAAACAATTTAACAGCTACTTCACCATCACCGACAGTACCAGCCCAGAACTCAACACCAAGCCCTAACACAGGAGAAAGTTTAGTTCCTACTCCAATACATAGCCCAAATGAGCAATTAATAGCAGAAGTTCCCAATTCTCCCCTTTATAATGAAGAAGCAGAAGACTGCGGTACAAATATGTCAGATTGCAAGGACGTTCTGGATAATTTATTGTACAAAATCAATAACAATCCGTCTGTAATTTCATTAAGTAAAGCTACTACCCCGACAAGTGTCGAAGGAGCAGATGATGATGGATGTGCAAGTGAATCTAATATTAGCTATGGAAGTGACAATAATCAAAATAGTAGCGATGAAAATGTCAATAACAACAATCATTCCAATAAAACAGATGAAGAAGAACGCTTTAAATTATCGGCGTTAAAAAAAGAAGATGAAGATTATGAAGCCATAAACCATGGTGAACAATTTCTTAAATGGTTAGAAAACTGTAGCAATCCTCGCATAACGGCGTCACATTTAATGCAATTGAGATTCCTTATATCAGCGCTAAAATCTAATTGCGATCCTAATGATGAAAGTAGCCTGCATAATTTAAAAAGTAGTAGTACGGAAAAAGCTCCTGAAAATATTGTTGATACATTGGAAGATAACAGTCTTATAAATAAAGGGCGTCGTCGAAAATAGGAAAAACCAAAATCGACAACAATAGAGACAAAATCCTGTAATCCAAAAAAGAGTATATTATATTATGAAAATCTTCGGAGTTCTTCAATTGATATAGTAACCTTGAATAGGCATTCAATTTTATCGATATATAGTGTTAATACTGAAATCACTGGATAAAGTCAAAGGAAGGAAAGCAAAAAATATAGCTTAATTTGTAATATCGATAGCGAATCTGTTGATTGAGATATCTACGTACTACTAACAATATACTTACGTTTATTTATGAATATATATTAAAATTATTTACATACATGCACAACGATATTTTTACTGACTAAATTGGAATTGCATTTAATTTGCTCCTTTGTCAAAATAAGAGTACTAACAAATGTAACGGAAGAGATAGTGCGTAAGGTCTGAAATTTATTCTGATATTGAACTTGACTTTTAAAGAAGTAATGAAATGTTTGAAGATAATTTAAGTCGAGCTTTTTCCGTCTTCTATATATTACTTTTAATACCAAAAAGTAGTACACCTTTTATTGGTTCTAAACCATTTGTAGTTTTATATACATACATACATACAATGGACCAATAAAGTTTACATACACCTAGTTCTCTTAAATTACGACACGTTTATTTGTTTCAAAATGAATAAATTTTGTGGTTTTTTTCTATCCATTTCAAGATATGTATATTAAACATTAAACATTGCATATGAAAATATTTTTTTTTTACACAAATATAGGGTGATTTTTTAAGAGCTTGATAACTTTTAAAAAAAAAAAACGCATAAAATTTGCAAAATCTCATCGGTTCTTTATTTGAAACGTTAGATTGGTTCATGACATTTACTTTTTGAAGATAATTTCATTTAAATGTTGACCGCGGCTGCGTCTTAGGTGGTCCATTCGGAAAGTCCAATTTTGGGCAACTTTTTCGAGCATTTCGGCCGGAATAGCCCGAATTTCTTCGGAAATGTTGTCTTCCAAAGCTGGAATAGTTGCTGGCTTATTTTTGTAGACTTTAGACTTGACGTAGCCCCACAAAAAATAGTCTAAAGGCGTTAAATCGCATGATCTTGGTGGCCAACTTACGGGTCCATTTCTTGAGATGAATTGTTGTCCGAAGTTTTCCCTCAAAATGGCCATAGAATCGCGAGCTGTGTGGCATGTAGCGCCATCTTGTTGAAACCACATGTCAACCAAGTTCAGTTCTTCCATTTTTGGCAACAAAAAGTTTGTTAGCATCGAACGATAGCGATCGCCATTCACCGTAACGTTGCGTCCAACAGCATCTTTGAAAAAATACGGTCCAATGATTCCACCAGCGTACAAACCACACCAAACAGTGCATTTTTCGGGATGCATGGGCAGTTCTTGAACGGCTTCTGGTTGCTCTTCACCCCAAATGCGGCAATTTTGCTTATTTACGTAGCCATTCAACCAGAAATGAGCCTCATCGCTGAACAAAACACGCGCGCGAAACACATTTCGAACCGAACACTGATTTTGGTAATAAAATTCAATGATTTGCAAGCGTTGCTCGTTAGTAAGTCTATTCATGATGAAATGTCAAAGCATACTGAGCATCTTTCTCTTTGACACCATGTCTGAAATCCCACGTGATCTGTCAAATACTAATGCATGAAAATCCTAACCTCAAAAAAATCACCCGTTATAAAAAATTAATGCTAAAGCTTAAATGCGCCTAATTCATATTTAAAAAGTTTACGTACACCAATGATTATTTATATAAAACAAAAGTAATTACAATAGTTTTACCGGTTTTTGCCCTACATTTTGTTGCAATTATTGTCTCTAAACGTCGACGAATGCTCCCCACTCGATTTCTAGTATTATTTCCGGATATTTTTACCCACTAAGTCGATGATCCGTTTTTTAGTTTTATTTTAAAGAAATTCAATGTTTTCGAATATGGTTTTCCAAATAGTTCCAGATATTTTGAATAGGATTAATGTCTAGTGATTGTTGGACCTATGGAGCTGTTTTTATTTCCATAACAACCCTGCACATACATGATACAATGTGTATTTTAGGTCGGTATCCTGTTGAAAATTGATTTTGCTGCTATTAACAGCCGATTTAACCACACTTAAAATTAAATTTTTTTTTAATGTTCAGAAACATATGCTTAGCCATGTTTTCACTAATAAAGCTCAAATGTCTAACTCTAGATGCAACCATACACCCGTAAACCATAACATTACCCCCACACCTTTTACCTTTGACAATACCTTTTTTTCTTACGACTCTTCAGTGATCTTTCTCAACACTTTTCGTGATCCATTCGAACCAAATATATTAAATTTTGATTCGTCGGGGAACACAATGTTTTCCCAAAACCAATACGGTTTGTTTAAGCATTGTTTAGCAAACGCCGACCTCTTCTTTTTATTAACCTTACTTATGTATGGCTTACGACGTGCGATTCGTCTATGATAACCAGCACTCTTCAACACATTCCCTACTGTTTGAGTATTTATTTTTTTTGTGTACATTTCAAAAATGGATAAACAAATGTTTCTGAACACTTTAACAAATTAATTTAAATTTCAAGTGTGCTTAAATCGGCTGTTAATAGCAGCAAAATCAATTTCCACAACTTATCTTGTACGTGCAGGGTTGTTATGGAATTAAAAATAACTCCATAGGGTCCAACAATCACTAGACATTAATCCTATTCAAAATATCTGGAACTATTTGGAAAACCATATTCGAAAACATAGAATTTCTTTAAAATAAGACCAAAAAACGGATCATCGACTTAGTGGGTCAAAATATCCGTAAACTTTTTTAATATGAATTAGGCGCATTTTAGGCTTTAGCATTAATTTTTTATATTTGTGTAAAAAAAAAAATATTTTGATACGCTATATTTAATGTCAAATATACATATCTTGAAATGGATAGAAAAAAACCACTAAGTGTATGTAAACTTTATTGGTCCACTGTATGTATGTATATGTTGACAATATGTTAAATGAATTGAATTGATTGAAATTAATGAAAAAATATATCGTCGACTAAAATAAAAAATAACGTATGATCAAAAAATTCGAAATTGCGTGTTTCATTGATTACGACTACTACTTCAAATTACATACATATGAGGATAAGCCTGTCCAACATTTTAAGGTCCTTCTATCAGATATAATCCAGTTTTAACCAATATGTAAATTTTTTCTCACTTATGTTTCATTTTACAACATGTACCATTCTTTTCCCTGTAAATTTCCGAAAATGTTACGTTATTTTGGATTTTACTGACGATATGTAATTCCATATATGCTGGTAGTAGTAAAGAAATTTCTTAAGGACATAAGCGTTCAATTATCATAAGATATATGTATGTACATAAGTATATGCGTCTGACCAATTATTATTTAAAAATCAAAATTTCTCGTTTTGCTTAAGTCAACTACTTTAACGAATTGCCATATATGTCTGACTTCTACATATGTCTAAAAATAAAGAGCTTATTTATACCAATGTATATACATATGTACATATGTGTGTACTTACAGACATGAATGCACACATTTAAATGTATTTTCTAAATGAAGAGCTGTTTTAATTATCGATGTGCATATGTAATATTCACAATTACATACACATATTGAATTTTTATTCATAAGATCTTCCTTTACTCTGAAAAACTTAAAATTGTGGTTCTTATTTTTTATTTACTTATATAGATTTAAAACTAATAAATGTAAGTATTATAGTTCTAAATGATCCAAAACTTTATAAAATGTTGTAAGAAATTTTGCATCCCTGCATGCATAAGATTTCAAAAAATTTTTTATATACGAAAAAATGTATAATATTTTATTTCTTGTACATATATATAATTAAAATTAAACTAATTTGTATGTCAAAAAATTATTAATTTAGTCTTGTATAAGTATTAGAAAATTTTTATCGGAATGTACGATTGTTTAATATTATTAGTTAATTTTAAATCGAATTTTCTGATAAAAAATCTTTTCAATTTACAAATATGCATTATGTATACAATTTTTTAATGGCTTACGGGAACGGGTGCGTGTTTCGAATTCTCAACTTGGTAAGGCATTAATTATATTAAATATAAATGAAGAAACGCGCAGAATGAACATTTGTAAGCAAACACCACCTTGAATTTAGAAGAAAACTATGATGTTCTTTGCAATTTAAAATCGTATTTTCAAGATCCTGAAACTTGTTTTCATTTGCAAACATGATAAACTAGCTGGCAAGAAATCTGAATCAAATGAGGCCTCTTTTCCAGAAGTAAATAAATTTGAAAATTGCCGAGTCAATCGTATTAATCTGAAAAAAATATGTTAAGCAACTACTTGACCGATGTAAACCAAATTTGTGCGTACCATTAATCTGATATGTTTATTTAACATATTTAGGAATTTGAATTCCTTCTGATTAATTGTTTTGAAATATATAAATAAAGCACGTATTAAGACACTGAAATAAAACTGTGCAAAAATAATTCGTCTGAATTACAAAGCATTTTTTGCTCATATTAGTGTAACCTGGTGCTGAAACACTATTCGATACTTAAATTATACACTCGTGGCCACGCAAACCTAATCGGTCAAGACTTTCATGTATTGTGCATATTTGACAACACATTATAGCGGTACTTTTTGCGGCATAGAAATTTTTTATTTAGAAATAAGTTAATGACATGTTATTAATCAAAACAAGAAAAAACGTTAACTTCGGCTGCACCGAAGCTAATATACCCTTCACAGGTGCATTTATTTTAGTAACTATGTGTTCAGTTTATATAGAAGCTATATGCTATAGTAATCCGATCTAAACATTTTTTTCGAAGATTATATTATTACTTGAAGCAGTAATCCATGTCAAATTTCGTGAAGATACCACGTAAAATGCGAAAGTTTTCCATACAAGCCGATTGATTCCGATCGTTCGGTTTGTATGGCAGCTATATGCTATAGTAAGCCGATCTGAATAATTTCTTCGGAGATTACATTGTTTCTTTAGAAAATAATTTATACCAAATTTTCGTGACTATATCTTGTCAAATGCAAAACTTTTCCATGCAAGAACTTTTTTCCGACCGTTCAGTTTGTATGGCAGCTAATGCTATAGTAAGCCGATTTGAACAATTTCTTCGAATGTTACATTGTTGCCCTAGAAAATAACTTGTGCCTACTTTTGTGAAGATACATTGCCAAATGTGAAAGCTTTCCTTACAAGAACTTGATTCTGATCGTTCGGTTTGTATGACAGCTACAATTTCTTCGGAGATTACATTGTTGCCTTAGAAAATAATTTATACCAAATTTCGTGAATATATCTTGTCAAATGCAAAAGTTTTCCATACAAGAACTTTTTTCATGAATGATCGTTCAGACAGCATTTCTAAAATGCAAAATCGTCTTTCCTTGCTTTTGAATGCATATTGCTGATTGTAACGGTTTTTAAGAATTTAGAACCTCTACCTCTTACAAGCCAAAATCACCACTCCTAAATTATGCAAACTTAATCTTCAAAGAAATGACATATAGTGAAAATAGTGTACAAGTACAGTAACTCTCGCTAGCACACTTTTGTTATGGTCCCTATTATGGTTTTCAACTCAAATGCAATTTTGTTAAAGTTTTGAAATTCGGTCTGAGTTGAAAACTTTGCGCACACGAGTCACTCTACTTCTTGGTAAAGCATCATCTCGGTAAGCCTGTTTGATCATATCAAACATCTCTGTTTGCCGAGTTTCACACATAGTGTCCGTAAAGTTCACAAATTTCATTGGTGGATTACGTGACATTCTTCCCTTTTTATACAAAAGTTTCTCAAAAAAGCGAATTTCTTCATTATTTTCACTAATTTTTGAACAGCTGTAACTTTTTTCAACCTCCGCGAATTTAATTTTTGCTTTGGTTAAATTAAGCTTAGAATCTCACCTTTTCAATAGTACCACTGGAGATATACGACTTCAGCGAGATCTATTGCCAAAATACGAAAAGACTACCGAGTCACTATAGGACTACTCAATATAACGAGTTATAACTTTACACGAGTAGTACCTTTTAGGTATGCCATCTTAAGACTAAAATTTTCCAAATTGAACCAAAATTGTTCAAACCCCAAGGTTCTGAATATGTTCATCCCAGTACTTATAGTTTACTTTTTACCAAAAATGTCGGTCAGTGTGTGAGATATAGTACAATTGAAATTCACAGAGAATTCCTTCCGAGTAATAGTCAAAATGGTTGAATTGGGCCCCCATTGTAGCTAATATAAAGAAATCGAGTCAGTATTACCCCCAACTCCCATATACTACTTTAACTTTTCACCTGTATTTAAACCGTTTGGTTAAAGTGTGTAAATATAACTAAATATACAAGTTTTCTAAAAAATTATGTGGTTAAGCACTGAATTAGAATATAATTGATACGAGTATGTACCTTCCTCTATACCGTTCCTACGGTTGATGCTTTCTATATAAACTCAATTTATTAAGGTATATCCTCTCTGGTCTCTGATCTAGACGCATGAATTTTAGGCATTTTTGAAACTAAGATTAAAAAAAATGAAAAACATTTTTATTATCCATTTTTTATGCTTTTTATTGACATTTTAATAATATAAAAAAGAAATTGAAAGAAAAAAAAACCAAAATTCGTCGAGATATGGGCCGGTGGAGTGAGGGCTTCAAAAAATCCGGTGCCTCTTGGTTGACGTGATTTCAACCCTTGTTGAGATCTAAAACACAAAAAACACGAAGATTCTTCATTAGCAAGGTTGTCGTTATCGGGTTGACCATTTTCAAGAAAAAAAAAAACAAAAAAAAATGGTGTCGACTTTTTTTAACCCAATTTTTCGACCTTTTCGAATTTTTTAAAAATACTTAAAATTAAAATTTTTGCAAATCCAAAGCAGACACGATAGAGCATTGTATAAAGAAGATATGTACCAAATTTCAAGGGAATCGGTTCAGTAGAACTGGAGATATCATGTCAACCACCTCAAAAAAAGTAGTTTCGAGAAAAAGGCGTTTAAAGTTTAGGAAACAATTCTGGTGAACATGGACACCACGTCACAAAATCGGCTGTATCTCCGAAAATAAGTCGAATTTTGAAAAATCCTTCCAAGGTCATATTTTTGAAAGTCTAAAATCGATTTTTTCAAAATCCTAGATCAGAATACCCCCTTAAAGGCATACATGGGGTTCTTAGGGTAAAAACAGTCTTTTTTCAAAATGTTTTTCTCATATAAGAAATTAAATATTTAATTAAATTTTTTTTTAATGTTATAAACATACACTATTAACAAAGAAATTCTGAAATTTTTAGATAAAAATAAAAAGAGGCGCCCGCGTTGACAGGATAAACGGCGCACTTAGTATGGCTAACCGAAAAAGTTAGGATAAAATTCTATAAAATTCGATTTTTTGAAACCCGTAACCTATACGAGTATAACCCTTTAAATCTTCGGTCGAGTTAATATCACATATCACACAAATCATATTTGAAGATGCTTCTATGATAATAATACATAGTAAGTCAAGAAGATGTCAAAATTGTGTGTAATTTATTCACGATTTCATAGAATAATGGTAGTTTAATTCTTTCGCAACATGTTCTTAATACAAAACTTTGCCAGTACGAAGGACTTTCACGGGCCTTGATTCTTGCACGTTTCAAGAACTTTAAATTCAGTTAAACCTGAACTTAGCCCTTCATTAATGGCTAAATTACAAATTATGTTGTAAGAGGGGCAGGTTAGGTTAGGATAGATGGCTGATACCTAGGCACGTATTTTGAAATTAAATTTAGTAAAATTATGAAATATTCAACTCGTAAATGGACAATGTACAAATTAAAAAATATTCTACACCATATAAAATATGAAATCTTATCTTTCTGCAAATACACTTGTTCAAAAAAGTGGAATATTAACTTTTCGCACTCTCCGCATAAATTGTTCCCGTCCGGATGAATTAAAAAAAAACTGCATCTGCCTAACGTCGTTGCGCAAAGGATTACGTCAAGGTAATAAATGCTCACACAAAAACGTTGCCAACCTTAATGGCAATAGATTTAACAGTTGCTTGGCAACAGCTATGCATCTTGCAAAATATGAGTCAGAAAATGCGACCTACTAAACTCCCGCCATTATATGTAGTAAGTCTGATCAGTGAACAAGTAGTGAGTTAAAAATGTATTGTTTCTTTTTTTACTTAAACTGTTCCAAAACTATCTAAAAACATAAATATTATATAAATATTATCTTTGAAAACGAAGTGGTTTGGTTTGTTGCACTTAACCAAAATTTTGATGCCATTTTCTAAAAACCATATTTTTGAAATTGCTCGACTCACTATCTACCTATCATTCTGACCACCTCTTCGTCGATGCCAAAGCTGCCTTTGACAGCACGAAAAGGAGCTGTCTGATGTCTGAATTTGGTGTCCCCGTTAAACTAATACGGCTGTGTAAACTGACGTTGAGCAGGACTAAAAGCTCCGTCAAGATCCGGAAGTACCTCTCCGAGCCGTTCGATATCAAACGATGCTTCAGACAAAGCAGCTCTATTTCGTGTGACTTCTTCAACCTTCTTCTGGAGAAAATAATTCGAGCTGCAGAACTAAACCGAGAAGGTACAATCTTCTATAAGAGTGTACAGCTGCTGGCGTATGCTGATGATATTGACATCATTGGCCTTAACAACCGCGCCGTTAGTTCTGCTTTCTCCAGAATAGAGAAGGCAGCGAAGCAAATGGGTCTGTTGGTTAACGAGGGCAAAACGAAATATCTCCTGTCATCAAGCAAACAGTCACACCCACGTCACTGTTGACAGTCACAACTTCGAAGTTGTAAATAATTTGGTCTATTCAGGAACCAGCGTCAGCATTAACAACAACAACAATCAGCCTAAAAATCCAACGCAGGATATGACTTGCCAACAGGCCAACAACTGATGAGACGAAGTTGCGAGTTTTCGATAGAAAAGTTCAGCGAAAGATTTATGGTCCTTTGCACGTTGGCCACGGCGAATATCGCATTCGATGGAACGATGAGCTGTATGAGATACACGACGGCATTGACATAGGTCAGCGAATTAAAAGACAGCCGCTATGCTGGCTAGGTCATGTTGTCTGGATGGACGAAAACACTCCAGCTCTGAAAGTATTCGACGCAGTACCCGCCGTGGGAAGCAGAGGAAGGGGAAGATCTCCACTCCGTTGGAAGGACCAGGTAGAGAAGGACCTGGCTTCGCCTGGAATCTCTAACTGGCGCCACCTTACGAAAAGAAGAAACGATTGGCGCGCTGTTGTAAAGTTGGCTATAACCGCCAGTAAAGAAGCAGAAGAAGTTCGTAGGTTGCCTTTTCTATTTCGGGATAAGATAACAAAAACAAATACTAACCATCGAAAATAATGTATAGTTTTTCAAAATATTCTCCATTAAGATCTATCTATTTTTTCGTTTGTGAAGCACTTTTGCCACTCTCATTGAAGTATCTCCAAAATATGCCTTTTGAACGAATTAAACGCCTCATCAGGTATCGAGAAACGTTGTACGGGAATATAAAAACATCATTTGGTCCCACGTTAGAATTATACGGTTGATTACTTATCAAATTGAAGGTTTAGTGCTGAAAAATGGAATTGATTCAGTCGATGTTTGAGACCTTTGGTTTTCCGCATGACGATCTTGCAATGTCACATCATCAATGGTTTCCGAAATTACGACTGACTTTGAACGATCTTCACGAAATTTATATTGTGATCTATGACCTCGATTGAATTCACCATACTATTGAAAAAGCTAAAAATTAATGAACAGCCCTATTTTCATGCCCTCCCAAAAATCACCGCCATCACTATTGTGAGATTCTTGTTACTTGTGAGGTTTTCAGTATGTTGACGAACCTCACAACACAAAATCGGTTCTGTTTGTTTCAATAATTTCAAAATTTTCAAAAAAATTTACAATTATTTTATTGAAGTTGAACGGAGGAAGTATTCTTCCAAAAGCGTTATCCATTATAAACAAAAGTATTGTATTTCACATTTTGAAATCCTAAAAAGAAATGAAATTATTATATATGCACCAAATTTAATAGATTTGCATAATTAATCACTTTTCTTTGTTTGTCCATTTCTATACTTTGTATTGGTTGTTTTTGTTAAACAGCTGGTTCACAGCGAAGTGCTTTTCACCTCATGTGGTGAGTGTTTTGTGCTTATTCCTTGTGAGGTTTGAGCAAGAATAACCTCGCAACAAACCTCACAAATTATTTCTGACAAATCAGTTGTGAGGTTTTTTTAGAATATGGCTGTTATTAGTCAAAGCTTCATTGATGTTGCCATCCCCAAATAGTGAAGATTTGACAGATAATTACACAAATAAAAGAAAGCGCTTAAATGGCTTTTAAATATTGTATGCGATTAAATAAAGAAGCATTTTGTTATCATTTTGAGCTTGTGAAATGACCTCAGCATAAGTAAAATCTCAGAAGTAACTATAACATCACAATACAGAGTTTGTCCCGAAAGTAATAAGACTAATTTTCTTCCGCAGCGACGGTACGACGGAGCATGCGCGCACCGACTGAATTCGATAAAGGGCGTTCCTAGCTAACGAACGTGTGGCTAGTCAGTTATCTCCGAGCACCTGGCGAGTCAGGTCAAACATTTTCGCGCGACGTGTTTCTGTGAGTGGTACAAGCCGAAAATGCTGAGCTCCGCGATTAAATTCTGTGTGAAACTCTGTAAATCTGTGACTAAGACGTTTGATATGATCAAGTAGGCTTATCTAGATGTTGATTTGGCAAGAGTAGTGTGTTTCGGTGGCACCAGGGCTTTTTGGAGGGCTGGGAGAGGGCGCTGATGAATACCGTGCTGGGAGACCTGCGACTTCGACAAACACTGACAATGTGACTCATAATTGTTAAATTTATTAAAATCTGTAGCTCATGACATTGTGACGTAGCGCAAGGTGTGCCGAAGATGGTCCCAAAAGTGCTTACTAAAGACCAGAAATTGTGGCGAGTAAAAGTGTGTCAAGAAAATTTGAACACGTGGCATCCTACAGCCAGATGTGGCCCAGGGCTTTTTTGTTTCCTTGCCTGAAAATGCCGATGAAAGCAAACATTTTAAGATGATAGAGGGGATCCAAGCAGCATTCACCTCGGCTCCATTCCGTGATGCCTTCAATGCTTGGAAATCGGGATGGTAGCGCTGCATCGACGCAGAAGGAGCCTATTTTAAAAGTTTTTAAAGAATTGTAACGATTGGTTCAAACAATTTTTTTAAATCGACTCAGTCCTATTACTTTTCGGACAAACCCTGTAGGTGGTGATTTTTGTGAGGGCATGGGTAATGCCAGAAAAGTATAGTAAAAAAATACTAAAAAATACGTTTTTAAAGAACATCAGACAAAAAACGAACCAAGACATAACTTCGGTTGCACCCACGCTATAATACCCCTCACAAATACAAAAGGTTTCTTATAAGAACTTGATTCCTACCGTTTAGTGTGTTTGACAGCTATATACATGCAATAGAGATCCGATTCTTCGGTAATTGCATTGTTGCCCTAAAGAATTATGCAAATTAATAAGTTGTTTGATTTTTGAGTAACTACGGGCAACTGCCTGTGGTCGACTGCCGTTTTCTTTATTATCTTTTTCTTAAATAACGGGTGATTTTTTTGAGGTTAGGATTTTCATGCATTAGTATTTGACAGATCACGTGGGATTTCAGACATGGTGTCAAAGAGAAAGATGCTCAGTATGCTTTGACATTTCATCATGAATAGACTTACTAACGAGCAACGCTTGCAAATCATTGAATTTTATTACCAAAATCAGTGTTCGGTTCGAAATGTGTTTTATCGACAAATTTTGTTCAGCGATGAGGCTCATTTCTGGTTGAATGGCTACGTAAATAAGCAAAATTGCCGCATTTGGGGTGAAGAGCAACCAGAAGCCGTTCAAGAACTGCCCATGCATCCCGAAAAATGCACTGTTTGGTGTGGTTTGTACGCTGGTGGAATCATTGGACCGTATTTTTTCAAAGATGCTGTTGGACGCAACGTTACGGTGAATGGCGATCGCTATCGTTCGATGCTAACAAACTTTTTGTTGCCAAAAATGGAAGAACTGAACTTGGTTGACATGTGGTTTCAACAAGATGGCGCTACATGCCACACAACTCGCGATTCTATGGCCATTTTGAGGGAAAACTTCGGACAACAATTCATCTCAAGAAATGGACCCGTAAGTTGGCCACCAAGATCATGCGATTTAACGCCTTTAGACTATTTTTTGTGGGGCTACGTCAAGTCTAAAGTCTACAGAAATAAGCCAGCAACTATTCCAGCTTTGGAAGACAACATTTCCGAAGAAATTCGGGCTATTCCGGCCGAAATGCTCGAAAAAGTTGCCCAAAATTGGACTTTCCGAATGGACCACCTAAGACGCAGCCGCGGTCAACATTTAAATGAAATTATCTTCAAAAAGTAAATGTCATGAACCAATCTAACGTTTCAAATAAAGAACCGATGAGATTTTGCAAATTTTATGCGTTTTTTTTTTTAAAAAAGTTATCAAGCTCTTAAAAAATCACCCTTTACAATATTTTGCTTAAGCTTAGATACAAATATTAATCTTACATTCTAGGAAGTATATCTACAATCCACTTGAGATAGGGCATATGTAGGACATATGTTACAAGTGGAAAGATTCATCTTACAATCTATGAGTTATATTTTTGGACCACCTAAGGCGGACAGTATTAGGAAAGTAGCATATGGGTTACATATTTATAACAGAAATACAATATGTCCATGTAATATGAACTGGTGGTATTAACTCCCCCACCTCTAAATTGAAGCGTCCCGATTCAAAGGGATATAGTACGTGAGGCTATAGACTATTTTATCAATTTAAACAGTACCATTTTAAAATCTTAATTTATATGTACAATTTATTTAAATTTGACTCCTAGATACATTTTATATTATCTTTGACTTATAATTATTTTTTTGATTGAAGTCTTTTTAAATGTGACAACTTTTAGACAAAAATTTCTTTTTCTTGCATATTAATTTAAGATTTGATATTATCTTTTTGTATTATTCTGTTTCTGTTTTGTATTTTAATTGTATTTCCTAAATCTTCTAATACTATTTGTTTTTTGTACTTGGGGTTTAATTTATTTCTTTCCCCATAAATTTTTTCATAAATAATATCTCCTTTTTTATAACTTTTCTGAAGCCTTTTCTTGTTATGATGCTCTAGCATTTTCTCTTGAGCATTTTGTAACACATTTTTCATATTATCATGAGGCTCTTTATTAAATAAAATGTTGCAAGGTTGTTTACCTGTTACAGAATGAATTGTTTTATTATACTGTTGAACTGCTCTCATAATTGATTCAAAATTACTAATTAAGCTGTGTTCTTGCTTTAAACATCTGGAGATTTCAATCAGTGTTGAATGAACTCTTTCTATTTGGCCATTACTTGTACTGTGGCGTGGTGTACAATAATAAATTTGCACATTAATCCTTTCCATCAAAGACTTGAACTGTATCGTACTTAAGCCTGGTTCATTATCAATAACTATACTTTTAACATTTGGAAATGTTTGTAACAGTTCCAAAACTTTTTCTTCTAAATTTGATTTGTCTTCTATATATTTTACGATTAGAAATTTGGAATATGAATCAATACATGTAAGAAATTTAAGCTTTTGTGCGAAAAAATATCTATATTGGAATTAGTTTCGGATGTCTTTCATATTTATTACTATTACATATGCTACAATTTTTTGCGTACTGTTTAAATTGTTTTATCATTAAAGGCCAATAATATTGCTGCCTAATTTGTGCCAAATTTTCCCTATAATTTCTATGTGCTCTATTATGTGTTTGCTCGATTATCGATCCTTGATCTTCTTTATTGCATATATCATTAGGGAATAGTTTAGTATATAGAAATTTTATCGTGGGAAATGTCTCCTTCAAAATGTTTTTTATTGCATATAGCACTTCAGGTGTGCAAAATATTCCTGTAACTACTTTTGGATTCATATATTCTTTTAAAATACCAATTATATTTTCTGGTCTGTCATATTCAATTAAAAAACGTTTATTATTAAAAGAAGAAATAGTCTCTGAGACAGTAATTCTTGCTCCACTATCGATTACTATCTGCTGCTTAAAATGGTTCAAAGGTTTTTTTGTTTCATGAATTTGGTACTCATCGCTACTTTCTGCGGAATGTTGGGTTTCTATTAGTGAATCACTTGAGTCACTCGACTCACATGAACTAGTTAAATTATTTAATACTTGTCTTGATAATGCGTCAGCAACTACATTTGTTGTTCCCGGTTTATAAATAATTTTTGGAGAAAACTCCTCAATAAAAGCTCGCCATCTTTTCATTTTAACATTTGGATTTTTTTCGGACATTGCAAATGCTAATGGTTGATGATCCGTATGAATTTCTAAATTTTTTACTGCATAAAGATAATGGCGTAATGTCTTTAATGCCCAAACTATGGCGAATAATTCTTTTTCGTTTGTTGCGTAATTTTGTTCGGTAGAGTTTAATGTCTTTGAAATAAACGTTATTGGTCTTCCTTCTTGGGATAAAACTGCACCTACAGCAACATTAGATGCGTCAGTAGTTAAAATTAATTTTTTCTCAAAGTTTGGTTTAACTAATTCAACTTGTTCTTGTAACGCTCTTTTTAAGGTTTCACAAGCAACAATTCCTTCTTGATCAAGATTAATAATTGTTTTTTTGGACATATACTGCGATATTTTACCATTTTCTTCCTTTAAGTGTTTTGTTAGTGGTTTAGCTATTGTTGCATAATTTCCTATAAATTTTCTATAGTATCCCGTTAATCCTAAAAATCCTCTAAGTTGTCGTAACGTCTTGGGATATGGGAAATTTTTTATTGTCTCTACTTTTTTGGGATCAGTTTTTATAACTTTATGGGATACAACGTATCCTAAAAATTCCACCTCGGTTTCTATAAATTTAGATTTTTCTATAGATATTTTCATATGGGCTTCTTCGAGGGTTTGTACTATATATTTCAAATGAGATATATGTTCCTTTAGAGTTTTTGAATATACTATGTCGTCAACATATACGTGACAAAATTTTCCTATAAATTCATGTGAAATATTATTCTTTGCTCTCTGAAATATACTTGGAGCATTTTTAAGTCCAAATGGCATTCTAAGGTATTCATATTTTCCGTTATTTACAGAAAATGCTGTTTTTTCTATATCGTTTTCTTCCATCAATATCTGATGAAATCCAGACTCTAAATCTATTGTGGAAAAGTATTTTGATTCTCCCAAATTAAAAAGTATCACCTCGGGATTAGGCATTGGGTACCTGTCGGTTATTGTTTTTTCATTAATTTTCTTAAAGTCGATGACCAGTCTTAATTTCGGACTACCATCTTCATTTATTCCTTGTTTTGGAACGACCCAAACGGGAGAATTATACGGGCTTTTACTATGTCGTATAATCCCTTTTGCGAGTAAACTTTCGATTTCCTTATTAACAAAATTATTTGCAGATATAGAATAAGGATATTGTTTGGACCATATAGGTTTGCCATCCTCAGTTCTAATTTCCGCTTTAATATCTGTTCTAAAAGGTAAATCCATGTTCACGTTTTGATGAACTTTATTTATTATTTTAATAACATCCTCCCTTAGCAATGGAATGTTAATATTATTATAGTTATACGTATCAGCAACTTCGTTAGAAATTTCAACATTATTTATTTTTAAAATGTTGTGAGCATTTGCTTCATTACTTTTTCTATCCTTAGTATCATTTTTGCTAATATTATTATTGACGGGTGCCTCAGGACCTTTTTGTCCCAAGGGGTTTAGTATAATTAAATCATTGAGAAAATTTATTTTCTCTGTTTTATTATTCCCATAAATCAATTTTCTATTCGGAATATCAATTGTCGCTCCGATTTTATTTAGGAAATTAATTCCAATTAAAAGATCGCTCTCTAAATTGTTAATTTCATAGAAACGTTCCTGTATACCAAACAGATTGATATTATGAAAATGTTTTATTATGGTCGAACCATGAATGGTTCTAACCTTCTTCTTAATTACTAAAATGTTTTTATTATTATAAATTCCGGCCCGTATATATGAGCTGGTTGCCCCCGTATCTATGAGAATTCTAAAGATTTGCCCAGTTTTTGTATCGGTTTTAATAACATACGGCAAATCAGAATTTACCCTTAAAAAATGGTTCTCAGCAATATTATTAATTCGTTGAATTTTTGGTTGAGGTTGTGCGCTTATTTGTGCACTTTCAATTGACCTTTTTGGTATGTTTGTGGGCTGATAATTGGTCTGCCAATTACACCTGTTACTCCTAACATGTGGTTGGTTTCTTTGCACATGACTGGGTTTATTTATTAATTGGATTGATTGATCCACTTTCATAGGTTCTGGGTGATTGGAATACATTTGGTATGAATTATTATTCATTTGGGGGTACCTTAAGATATTCTGAAAATTCGAATATCTTCGGTTAACTTGAGGCTTGTTTCGTGAACCAATTTCATGATTGTTTTTAGTAAATTGCAAAGCAAATTGCGATCGTATTTGATTTGAATGAAGTTCTTGTGCTTTAGCAAGAGCATTTGGCAAATCGGTAGGTGTTAATGCAAATAATATTTGGTTTAGAGGGTAATTTAAACCAGTTATAAAAGTTCTTAACGCGGTTTCTCGATTCTTGATATTTAATTGTTTTGTAATATCTGAATTGGTGTCGTGCGTCATTATAGTTTTATTTATTAGTAATGTCAATTTCTGATTGACTTCATTATAATAATCAATTAAGGATGTCGATCCTTGTCTCATAACGCTCATCTCTTGATCAATTACGTGAATTGGTCGTCTGTCGGCGTAAGCAAAATCTAATCTTGCAAATATTGCTTCTAAATTCAAAACTGTGCCATGATTAGTTAACATATCATTGGCATTACCTACAATCTTATTTCGGAGGATAGTTAGTGCTCCAAAATACCTTCTACTACCTTCAATATATAGGCTCATCGAATTTTTTGCAGCTTCTCTCCAGCTGACATAAGATTTACCGGAAAATTCTGGCAAAGACTTTATTATGTCTAAATTTTCGTCACATGTTATGGAATCATTAATTCCTTGGGTTTCATACTCAGTTACGTGTGACGCATCTGTTAGAATTTTAATTCTATTACTCAACTGAGCTATCTCAGTTCTAAAGTTTGCGGTTTGTGTAGCTATTAATCTAGCTATATCGTCTACAGTAAAATTATTCACTGCCATTTTGAAAAATTATAAAATTATCTTGATCTCTTAAAAATTCTTTATTCCTATCGCCTCTTTTTTATAATCGTTATTTTTCTGGTTTGCCCTTTTTTATATACTATATGTATTTGTGAGTTTCATGAAGCAAATTAATACTCACAATAAACAATTTTTATACTTAATTTAATTAATAAATACATATGTATAAGCCTTACTTACAACTAATTTTATGTTGCTGCTTCTACTGCTGCTGTTGTTACTGTTGCTATTGCTGCTGTTACTACTGTTGCGGCTATTGTTGACTTTGCTGCTGCTGTTGCTTTTTAAGTCGAATTTTGGCGGTTGGTTGTGCAATGGTCGTCGTTGGCGGCCGTGTGCGAGGTTTAAATGAAATAAGTTTTTTGGTGAAAATTTTTTCATTTATTTGTTTTTATGTGGATAATTTATAGATCCACGCACTTTCTTCTATTTGTTTGAAATTTTCAAAAATTTTCACTTTCAGTTTTTGGTTTTTCAATTCACATTTTAAAATCACTTTATTTGTGAAACTTGTTGTAGTTTTTTGTTTCTCAATTTTATTTATTTTTTCAATTGTTGTAACGTGTACGTTAGCTTGTTTTTCGCTCGTAATCCGTATAGACGTGACGCGTTCGATTGGCAATTGGTGGCACAAACACACACTCGAAATTTTTTCAATATTTTTCTAAGTGGCGCTGAGATTTTTTTTTTTCTTATGTGTCTCTTTTTGGACTTGGCATTTTTTCAATCCTTTTTACTTTGCCGTTAATTGCTTAGCGCGTTTCTAATTGCTGTTGTATTTATTTTCTCGCGAGTTCGCGATACTTGTTTGCGTTTGCGTTTTTGTTTTTCCTTTTCTCAGTTTTCACTGATACTTGTTGATTTTCAAACGGTAACACGGGGATTTTTTGTCCCCTTAAATGGTTACCGCCGAATCTTATTTCCACATTATGGTCCAACAGGAGTTTTGCGATACTCCTGGCAGGATCGCCAATTAATAAGTTGTTTGATTTTTGAGTAACTACGGGCAACTGCCTGTGGTCGACTGCCGTTTTCTTTATTACATTTTCTTAAATACAATATTTTGCTTAAGCCTAGATACAAATATTAATCTTACATTCTAGGAAGTATATCTACAATCCACTTGAGATAGGGCATATGTAGGACATATGTTACAAGTGGAAAGATTCATCTTACAATCTATGAGTTATATTTTTGGACCACCTAAGGCGGACAGTATTAGGAAAGTACCATATGGGTTACATATTTATAACAGAAATACAATATGTTCATGTAATATGAACTGGTGGTATTAACTTGCATGCCAAATTTCGCCATGAAGATATCGCGTCAAATGAAAAAGTTGTCCATATAAGCAAGCATATGATTCCATTCGCAAAATAACGAATTTCTTTAGCGCCATAATTACTTGATAATTTTTATATACTTAATCACCAGCATACGTATTATATGATCTCCACGATGAAGAGCGAATCAAAGTACTACATATTATCAGAAATATTCTAACTTATAATTACAGTCTCAAAAAAATTCGATTGAATAAAGAAATACACCAACTATCTGCGAAGTGATTTGGAAATATTTGTCAATTTCACCAATAGGTTATATGCATTTTATCACATATAGATGGCGCAATTGCAAGTAATAATAGTCGTGTTTTATTTGACCAGCTATTGGCAGGGATAAAGATGCTTTGTCAATTTCACCAATAGGTTATAACTATGCATTTTATCACATT
Organism: Bactrocera dorsalis; assembly: GCF_023373825.1. Classification (NCBI taxonomy): domain Eukaryota; kingdom Metazoa; phylum Arthropoda; class Insecta; order Diptera; family Tephritidae; genus Bactrocera; species Bactrocera dorsalis. The sequence goes on along the minus strand of NC_064304.1, from coordinate 61,047,331 downwards.
TAGATGGCGCAATTGCAAGTAATAATAGTCGTGTTTTATTTGACCAGCTATTGGCAGGGATAAAGATGCTCAATTTACTCCAGTGAGAGAGTGCATCAAAATTAACGTTTCTTATAACATTTTCTACAGTAGCCAAATCGGACAAACTAATAATTTTTGGGAATTTACATTAATTTTATTACGTTTAAATATTATTATAATTCGACTTTTAATAAATATGTGAGAAACTATTTAAATATTTTTTTTTGATTTTATAGTATATTAACCCTTAAATGCATGATGATGTATATATACATCAGTGTTTTCTTCCTTACATATTTTCTAAACGGTAGCAAACACAGTACTTTTTACTTTTATTAGGTGCTTAAAATATCTGTGTTGGTTTTTGAATGCACACTTTCACGATATGTCATTTCACTTTTTAATTTTAATAATTTGACAGCTTGGCGCGCCACTTACAAATACACACTTTGGCATTTTAAAAAGGAAAAATCATGCATTTAAGGGTTAAAACAACTGACTTTTGAACTTTCAATACTTAATAAAGTGAATTAAGCCTGTTAGCTCTTATTATGCACTACGAGGTGTGTTCCAAAAGTATCGCGAATTTTGTGTTTTTTCAAAAATTATTTATTTATTCATGAATATCTATTTTGTCCCCTTCAAAGTAATCCCCATGAGATATTATACACTTGTGCCAACGGTTTTTGGTGGCTGCGGCATCATTAGTGTGTTGTTTTTGGCCAAAAAGTCGCGCACAAGCAACGATGTGTGTGAGCAGGGGCGTTATCGTGGTGCAAAAGCCAATTTTTGTTATTCCACAAATCCGGGCGTTTCTGGCGGATTGCTTCGCGCAAACTGCGCATAACTTGCAGGTAATATTCCTTATTGACCGTTCTTCTCTGTGGCAAGAACTCATGATGCACCACGCCCCTGCAATCGAAGAAAACTGTTAGTTACGATTCGCGATACTTTTTGAACACACCTCGTACATTACAAAACGTTTCATGAAATACATTTAAATATCGCATTTTCTTTTATTTTCATTGTTTTCAGTTTATTATAAACGATCTTGAACGGCGACAACAGAATTTGGCCGTTCCAGTCATTACAATTGCAAAACGTCGAAACCAATCCAGACAACTGTCAAAGTCAGCTAGATGAGCTGCTCTCCATGACAGCTATTGTATTGTATTATGACAGTGAAATATAGCACGCCTAATATAACCATTTGACAATCGATGCCTAGGCAGTAGTAACTATTTAGTACAAGGAGATAAGGGTATTAAGTTTTCATCATGTTCGTATATCTTTCAAATTTCAAAATAGTTAAGGAGGCGATTGTTCAGAGAAAATACTCAAATTAACATGTTAAAACCGTCGCTCTCACAACTTTTCGAACAAAATATAGTATAATAGTTTCATTCAGCTAACAGTTAATTTTAGTTTCCATAAAACTAATCGATATAGCTACACCTTTATTTTATGTATAAAAATGATTTGTATGAGAATGGTGGTATTGCAAATATGGAAAATCGGAGCACTGCCACGCTTACAAAATGCCATTAAACGAAAACTATAACTACGCTAGAAATTATATAATATGTAGTAAAGAACAAAAAGAAAAAACTACAGGGGGCTTACTCTGTAACTCGATTCGAAAAAAAATTTACTCGAATTCGGATTTTGTATATTCTGTAACTCGATTTTCGGATTTTCAAGCCAATTTTCGGATAAAATATTCGATAGCTTTTGAGTTGTAGAAAGCAAAAACGAAAATTGTACGTATTTATTCTGGCACAGGGTGGTACAACTTTCGCATAATTATAAACTAGATCCGAATTTCGAATAGAATACATTTTCGAATCGAGTTACAAAATAGGGCCCAGAGCCAATTTCAACCAAATTAGTGCAAATTATTATTCAGGCATCTTTTCTTTACGGTGGAAAAATGGCCGAAATTGAACTAAAACTACGCAAAATCTAAATGATTTTTTGACATAGCATTATATAAATCCAGCAACAATAAAGTTTGCAGAATAAAACTGTGGAGGTATTCTTTCCATAACATACATCAGTATTGGCGTAAGATATCTCAATAAAATTAAGTCATATCTCAATTAGCATTGTGTCATCCGGTAGTAATAATGGATATCGTATGTACCTTCCCACAGGACAACACATGATGAAACAGTAAGTTATGATAGTGAGGTTCATAAAAGGAGCTTTCCAAAGTAAACAGGATTTTTGAATCTAGCGCCCCCTAGTGGCGCCATCAATAGTCGACTGATGCGTTAAAATCTGCTATCTTTGTCGATTATCAAGTCAGAATTTCATAACATTTCATTGATTGGAAGTGAAGTTATTGCATTTCAGTGTCAGTATATTTGTGTTATCGGTGCGAAAATGAGCTTCGAACAAAGAGCCAACCTTAAATTTTGTTTTAAAATTGGTAAAACTTTTACCGAAACGTTTCAATTGATGAAACAATTTTATGGCGTTGATTGCCTATCCCGTAGCAGAGTGCACGAGTGGTGCAAAGTGGTCGTAAGACCATAAGTAAATAACGATCAACACGTGGGCCAATCAAAATCCGTGATCATCGGAAATTCTATCGACATGCTTTTGGACCGTGCAAGCAGAAGGAGATTATTTTGAATAAAATAAATTGATTTTTCTGAAAAAATCATTTGTACTGTTTTTTGTTTTAAGTCCTGTTTACTTTGGAACGCACCTTGTATGAAGTAATGCCAAAAATATCAATACATCTGTCTTGCGTACACCTAATAAAAAATTTTAAACTTCTCGTTGGAACTTATACCTTATAAGGTATAAAATTACCTAATCAATTTTTTGTTACTTTAATACCGAAAATATGTGTATTATTATATTAATGGTTTAGTGCTGAACATGAATTGAGCTGGCTTAGGCGTTGGCCTTAAGGGGTCAGTAGGGTAATCTGGCCTTTTTTTTACTTTTTTTTCAAAGAAATTTTTATTCTACAATAGAATTTTTTTTACATATCATGAGGTATATCGTTGAGTGAAAAAGATTACTCTACTAATCCTTTAATCTCATCCCCAATATAATGAATTTTGGTTTTCTGTTTGATGTTTTTCATAATATACTAATTATTTCTTTGGTTAAGTTTATGTCAGATATACAACATTTTAGGATGATTTTAATATAATTTAATTGGCCAGTTTTAAAAATTCATATTAAAATAATGATAACACTTTTAATAGCCACAAAATAATATTATAATAGGAAAATAGTACGTGAATATAAATTTCTACAGAAATAAATAAAATAAAAGGTCAGTTTTAAAAAAAAATATTCACTATGATGTCTTATAAATAGGACAGTGGTAAGGAATGGGTTAATGAAAGCTTGGTATCATTTTTTTTCGAATATGGCATGATAATAGTTAATAGATAAAAACCAGTCGATACTACCAGAAGTCCCATATACTACATATAACATTTTCGTTTTTCTAAAAAATCGTATGCCAAAATTGTCGGTAAGTGTATGAGTTATATACAATATGTATATTTATAAAATTGTTCAGATTCCGATCCACTGGTTGATGTTTTATATTTTAAGGTATTTCCCTGGCTTTGATTCTTCCAGGTTACAAGAGTATAAAATGTTTGGTTACACCCGAACTTACTAGTTTATTATAAAATTTTGCCAACACCTGAAGCTATTTCCCCGTCTTAAATCCTTGCAAGTGGCAAGAGTGTGATATGTTCGGTTTGATCTTAAAAAATGGCTTTGCTTACACCCCTGTTTAGTCATAGCTCCTTACTTTTTGTTATGTAAACTAAACACCAAAAGTATTTCGAAAATCTATTGCAAGAGTAAAAAATGTTTGCTTATACCTGCACATAACATTTCTTTACTTTGCTGGTTCCTTTTAAAACTTTTTGTTTACAAATAAAAAATTCATAATTTGACGATAACGTGAAAAAATTACAATCAAGAAAGTTAGGCGAAAGTTTGAACATTTTTATACAAGGTATGTTACAAATAGGACTTTTTAAATCTAGCGCCACTTGGTGGCGCCATTTATATGTCGACCAGTGCGTTAGAATCTGCTATCTTTATCGATTGTCCAGTGAGAATTTCATGACATATCATTGATTAGAAGTGAAGTTATTGCGTTTTAAGTGTCAGTATGTTTGAATTATCGGTGCGAAAATGAGCTTCGAACAAAGAGCCAACCTTGAATTTTGTTTCAAAGTTGGTAAAACGTTTACCGAAACGTTTCAATTGATGAAACAAGTTTATGGGAGTGATTGCCTATCCCGTAGCAGAATGCACGAGTGGTTTCAACGAATTGACATCTCCAAGGTATTTTACTTTGGAGTTTTGAAGCGTTTTATGCGCGTATTCGACTTGTTCGGCCTGAATATCACGAAGATGAAAGTTGGCGTTTGTTGCATGATAATGCGCCGTCTCATCGATCGACGCTTGTGACCGATTATTTGACCAAAAATCACATTTTAACCATTAACCACTCCCCGTATTCACCTGATATGGCACCGTGTGTAAATGAATGTTAGAAACATCAACGAGAATAAGAGTTGTCTGCTTATTTTATTGCTTATATGTACATTCATATATACATATGTACATGTCACTATTGTAAATGAATGTTAAAAATATCAACGAGAAGAAGAAGAGTCAGCAGTCCTCAACCGACGCGGTAACACGAATTAACATTGTCCGTTTCTCCAAAGATCAAACATGAAATATTTATTTATTTTTAATTAAACATTCTCACACACAAACAAACATTGTTATTGAATATACAGTTTAAAATAAATCCTGACAAACGCGTTTCTTTATTTAATGTACGACACAATCCCTAAAGAACACGATACGTTAAAAGTAAGTATATCATTAACAGTTCAGAAGCTGGGAAAGTGTGAAATGATGCCACAAATGAACGTAATCACATAAACGCATTAAAAATAGCAAAAAAGAGTGAAAAAAGACAAATTTCAATTCTAAAAGTGCAGGAGCGCTAGTGCTCCAACAATCGTAATTTCGGCAATCGGCAGTTTTATTTGAATATCAAACTTAAAAAGTGAGTGTGAAAGAATCAGTCGCGTTTCAAGGCAAAATCGACATGAGTAAGAGTGAAAAAATAATAGTACTACAACATGCGTATATGACAAAGCGAAATTGCTAAAGCGCAGAAGCAACACCATCTATCGACGTATTAACCTTTATGTCAACAGCAGAACTTTTTTACGCACGTCAACAGCAACACACCCGGGTATGTAACGGGTGATTTTTTTGAGGTTAGGATTTTCATGCATTAGTATTTGACAGATCACGTGGGATTTCAGACATGGTGTCAAAGAGAAAGATGCTCAGTATGCTTTGACATTTCATCATGAATAGACTTACTAACGAGCAACGCTTGCAAATCATTGAATTTTATTACCAAAATCAGTGTTCGGTTCGAAATGTGTTTATCGACAAATTTTGTTCAGCGATGAGGCTCATTTCTGGTTGAATGGCTACGTAAATAAGCAAAATTGCCGCATTTGGGGTGAAGAGCAACCAGAAGCCGTTCAAGAACTGCCCATGCATCCCGAAAAATGCACTGTTTGGTGTGGTTTGTACGCTGGTGGAATCATTGGACCGTATTTTTCAAAGATGCTGTTGGACGCAACGTTACGGTGAATGGCGATCGCTATCGTTCGATGCTAACAAACTTTTTGTTGCCAAAAATGGAAGAACTGAACTTGGTTGACATGTGGTTTCAACAAGATGGCGCTACATGCCACACAGCTCGCGATTCTATGGCCATTTTGAGGGAAAACTTCGGACAACAATTCATCTCAAGAAATGGACCCGTAAGTTGGCCACCAAGATCATGCGATTTAACGCCTTTAGACTATTTTTTGTGGGGCTACGTCAAGTCTAAAGTCTACAGAAATAAGCCAGCAACTATTCCAGCTTTGGAAGACAACATTTCCGAAGAAATTCGGGCTATTCCGGCCGAAATGCTCGAAAAAGTTGCCCAAAATTGGACTTTCCGAATGGACCACCTAAGACGCAGCCGCGGTCAACATTTAAATGAAATTATCTTCAAAAAGTAAATGTCATGAACCAATCTAACGTTTCAAATAAAGAACCGATGACATTTTGCAAATTTTATGCGTTTTTTTTAAAAAAAAAGTTATCAAGCTCTTAAAAAATCACCCTTTACATACGTTTTGTATGGCAAATGGCATGCCGTTATAACTCGGCAGGTACACATTCAACTAATCGCTTGCGATTCAGATTTTTTTTTACTAATAATTCAATAATAATATTTCTAATAATTCAATAAATAATGATTCAGTAGTTGGTGACGAGGCTTTAGATGAATGTGTAGGTGATATTGGTGGTGATGACTCAGACTTAGAAGAGCCCACGTTACCAGAATGTGATCCAGAGGACGACAGTGATTCTGATGAAGAACTTGAAGATGCACCAATTGAAGCTGGGGAATATTTTACTGCCAGAGATGGTAATGTTTGGTCTTCGATACAACCACAACCTGTAAGATTCCGTACGCACAACATTCTAAGAAGTGCACAATCTGAACCAGTACGGGCAACGCAAGGTTTGACCATTTCAGAAACGTTCAAATTGATAATGTCAGACGAAATATGTGACATAATTTTTCGTGAATCAAATCGAAAGGCAAGGCAATTCTTTGATGATGACAATGCAAAACATTCAACAAGAGAACCGAGATCATGGATTCCCATAACAGAAAGTGAATTTGATGCATATTTGGGCGTACTTTTGCTAAGTGGCGTTACACATTCTGGTTACGTACATACGAAAGATTTGTGGAATACTAAATCACATCCATTATATCGTGCTGCAATGAGTGTACGACGATTTTGGGAAATTAGCCGCTTCATTCGTTTTGATAATGGAAACACACGCCAGCAACGCAAACAAACTGACAAAGCAGCAGCAATATCGGACGTTTTTTTGATGCTAAACAGCTGTCTTCGTAGATATTACGTGGCAGAAGCCAACGTCACTGTAGTTGAACAATTGTATGCTTATCGTGGTGGTACTGGCTTCACGCAATACATACCATCAAAACCTGCCAAATATGGGATAAAAGTGTGGTGGGTGTGCGACTCCATTTCGTCCTATCCATTGCAGGTACTATCAATATTGTTGAAAGTATAAATAACTAAATTGAATTTAATTTTTCAATGCAGGGACAAATCTATACAGGAATAGCACCGTCTGGTGAACGTGAAAGAAACGTTGATGAAAGAATAGTCAAAGATTTATGTATCAGCCTTTTTGATGGAAGTGGAAGAAATATTGTATGTGACAACTTTTTCACTAGCTACACTTGGCAAAATCTTTGATGATAGACAATAATTTATCCATCGCCATCGAAGCCATGATAGGTAGGCCCATCCGAGTTGTGGATGATGCAGCACATGAAGCGGAGGAGCGTGATAGTACGGGACGCCTAAAAGTAAAGGGGAATTGCTACATCTGCTCCAAACGACGCCCTACTCGTAAAGCATGCACATTATGCAACAAACCAGTGTGCGCAGAGCATTCCAAAGACTTGCCGCAATGCGATAGATGTAATTGAATTTCAATAATTTTAAATTTTTTCGTAGTTTTTTTAATATTTTTTTATAAGTATTTTATAATTTATAATAATTTTTATGCCACAAGTATTTTTTTCACTCAAAATAAACTATATTTTTCAAATATTATCATATTTGCATGCGTTTTACTATACATATGGTATGGTATACCCAGGTATGTATGCTGTTGACGTAAGGGTGCAACTTTGAAAATGGGCTTTATCTACCAAACGGATGATCCAATCCTAACCAAAATTAAGACTATTGCGTAAAACAGTTTTCGCTAGGATATCTCGAAATTTCAAGTCGATCCGATTATCCAGTTCAGAGCTACAGCGTTTTGAAAACGCAAAACATACCCAGGTATGTTGCCGTTGACATAAGGGTTAACGTGAAGCAAAACTACCGGGTGTCTCGTCAACGAAGTGGAAAAGGTCAACGAAGAGAGGAAGCAACGTTAAACGATAACAAACGAACGACATGAAAATCTACGAGTACGTATACTAACGCAGCAACGATAAACATAAACAACGAATGTCAACGGGGATTCACATAAACGAATGCAAACACAACAACGAAAAATAAGAACAACGAATGTCAACGAATACAAATCTAATATTTAAAAGCAGAAATCAACGAATTGTGAATTGAAAAATAAAAACAAAACGAGAAATAGTAACTGAAAACGAAAACTAACGAGTTTTGAATTACAAAATCAAAACAAAACAAAAAGAAACGAGAAGTAAATAAGAAGTTGTGAATATAAACGTGTAAAAATAAAACAATCCACGATGCCTAAAATAAACGAACTAAAAATCGATCAATTAAAAGTGATACTGCGCGAAAAAGGCTTATCTACGTCTGGTTCTAGAGCAGAGCTAGAATTACGCTTAATACAAAAAATCGGTAGTGATGAAATTGAAGCTCCCACAGTTGTAGATTCGGGGCTGCAAGAGCAAATCAACGATTTACGTGGTATGATGGAGACTACTGTCGGCATGCTGCAGCAGAATAATCAAGCAACAATTGACGCGAATGTAGGGCAACCGAATGTCAATATTCAAAATGCAAACGAAAATGTTTGTCAAGTCTCGACGCCGTCAATTCTTACAAATGCATATGTCGGTGGTTTTCGGTCGATTAGAGAAATATCGGACAAGATACCGGAGTTTGATCCAAGCAATACGCAGTCGCTCACAGTTCAACAGTTTATTGATCGTGTTAGCAGCGTTATGAGAGCTTACCAACTAGACGAAAAATGTGTTTTAGTAGCGGTTTATGGGCAATTGAAAGGAGTCGCTCGTATGTGGTTAGACACATTACCAACTGTGCACACCAGCTGGGATGATTTCGCTGCGGAATCGAGAAATGAATTTTGCATGTCTTATGATGAAGCTCAAATTCATCTTATGATGAATGAATCGGGACTCAGAACAGGTGAACGTATATCCGACTACTGTTTTAGAGTGAATGCTCTAGGCAAGCGATTTCAACTAAGTGAATCTGCAATAATCCAATATACGCGACAGGGTTTGAATCATTCCGAGTTACAAAGTGCCATAGCAGCGCAAAGGTTTGAAAGTACGAATCAAATGCGCGAGATAATTGAAGAGTGGTTGAGAAATCGTGTTAAAGTTACCACGTTTAAACAAAATGTTGGAACTAATGCGAAGGACGTGCCGCGACAGGAAGCAGCGAATAGTGAAAGCAAAAAAATTGTGTGTTACAATTGTGGTGAGATAGGCCAAATATCAAGTAAATGTACGAAGGAGCAGAAGCGTTCAAGATGTGCTGATTGTGGTAGAGTGCATAAACGAAACGAACCGACCGGGTGTAAGCAAGTAGGACATAACGTTCGAAAAGCTGATCTGACACGAGATGAGAAATGTTTTGTTAAGAAAGTTAACGTAAACGGCAAAATTTTTGAAGCGTTAATCGATACTGGTAGCGAGTGCAGTTTAGTTCGAAAGTCAACGGTCGATATGTTGAGAATTGAACCTGAAGAGTGTTGTGCATATTTAAACGGAATAAGTGGTGGACGATACATGATGCGGGAGAGGTGTGTGCTCGACATAGTAATTGGTGAAGCAAAGGTCAACGTGCTAGTCTATATTGTTGCAGATAATATGTTGGAAACTAATTTTCTACTGGGTCAAGACGTCGTAGCACGTAAAGGCGTGGTGTTTACGGTGGAGAATGGTCAATCAAAGTTGGAACCTGAATGTCGTTATGCTGTTACGTTACCAGATGACGAGTGTTTTACAAATAATGTGAGTAGTGCAGATCAAAGGCGTAAACTGCAATAGTTGCTGGAAAACTACAACGATGTGTTCTCGAGCGGATTAAACGGCATTGGTAAGTCACACTTAATTGAAATGCAAATTGTTTTAAAATCAAAAAAAATTATTGCGCAAGCGCCTTATCGAGTGCCAGCTCTAAAGCGAATGATAATTTCACAAATGATTAAAGATCTCGAAGATAACGATATTATAAAAAAATCCTCATCAGAATTTGCAAGCCCGATTATATTAGTTAAGAAAAAAGATGGAAGCGATAGACTTTGCGTAGATTACCGTCGTTCAAATTTGTTAATTGAAAAAGAGAATTTTCCGGTTCCAAATATCGAGGAACAACTGGACCAAGCTAAGCAGTATAAATTTTTTACGATTCTAGATCTAAATAGTGGATATTATCAAATCCCAATCGCACCTGAAAGTCGCAAATACACGGCATTTATAACCCCTGATGGCTTGTATGAATTCAAACGTATGCCATTTGGGTTGAAGAATGCGCCGATTGTTTTTCAACGCTTAATGACAAAGATTAAGGAACAAGTCCACGAAGACAACCTTATGATTTACATGGACGACATCTTGATAAGTAGTCAAACGTTCGATCAAATGCTAGAAAAATTGAAGAGAGTTTTGACAGTTTTACGTAATGCGGGCTTGACGCTAAATATAAAAAATGCGATTTTATGAAAACGACGATTACATTTCTTGGTCACGAGCTAACGCCAGAAGGTATTTCGCCTGGTAAAATCAAAACTCAAGCCGTATCCAAGTTTCAGACACCGACTAATATAGCAGATATACGCAGATTTTTAGGGTTAAGCGGGTACTTTAGAAAATTTGTCCCCGGATATGCTATAATTTCAGAGCCGCTACGCAAACTGCTACGAAAAAATCAAAAATTTGAATGGACGAAAGTGCAAGAATGCGTATTTGAGCAATTAAGATCTATATTAGTGTCCCGACCAGTTTTGGTAGCATATCGTGTTGATGCAGACCATGAGCTGCACACTGATGCAAGTGCAGTAGGTTTGGCAGGCGTGTTGTTGCAGCGCGAAAAAGATGATTTTAAGCCAAGATTACGACATTGAAATTGAACATCGACCGGGCAATCGTATGAAGCACGTCGATGCCCTAAGCCGAGTTCCATACGAAGAAGCACGAACAATCCAAGTAGTAGACCTACGTATTGATAAAGCAGTGATAGATAAAGATGACTGGCTTTTTAGCATGCAGTTACAGGACGAGCGCATATGTCAAATTGTAAACAATATGAAAACAAACAAAAATGTTGAAGATAAAGAGTATATACTACAGCATGGAAGACTTTTACGAAAAGTTGACGACAAACTTCTTTGGGTTGTACCACGAACACTACGTCATAGAGTTGTCCAAGATTGTCATATGCAAGCAGGACACATGGGTGTCGAAAAGCCTTTAGAACGATTGAAAACCTATATTTGGTTTCCACAAATGCGAAATTTTGTCAAACAATTCATTTTATCTTGTATGGATTGTGCTTACAATAAACGAAAAGGTGGTAAAGCCGAAATACAGTACCACTTCAGTGACATCGAACCAGTTCCATTCACAACTATCCATATGGATCATTTGGGTCCATTTCCGAAAAGCTCAAAAGGAAAAGAACATCTTTTGGTTATCGTCGACTTATTCACAAAATTTACAACGCTATATGCCGTTAAGAATACATCAACTCGCTATGTCATCGAAGCATTAAACGAAGCAAGTAGTTATGTTGGAATGCCATTACGTATTGTGACAGATAGAGGTTCTGCTTTCACGTCTCGCGAATTTGAAAAGTACTGTTTCGAAAATGATATAAAACATATTCTCACGGCGGTGCGAACACCAAGAGCGAATGGTCACGCAGAAAGAACAAATCGCACAATTTTGTCTATGTTATTACCGATGAATTCTGTAGATAAGAACGGACAAGGGAGGAAAAAATTCGCTGTATACAGTGGTGCATAAACACGATGAAAAACAGTACCACGGGTTGTACACCTCATGAGCTCTTGTATGGGTACAAGCCACGTGATATTTTACGCAACAGAGTTATTCTAAGCTTGCAAGCAAACGACGAAGCATTAAATGACGAACAGCTAACTGATCTCCGTGAAACAGCAGCTAGAAGAATTAATGAAAAACGAGCAGCTGCGAAATCTCGTTTCGACGCAGCACACCCAACTCCGCATACTTTCCAAGAAGGTGACTTAGTTCTAGCCGAAAATGAACCACCAAGCACAGGTATGTCAAGAAAACTCGAAACACGATTCAAGGGGCCGTTTTTAGTTACCAAAGCCCTTGACCACGACAGATATTTGGTAGAAGATCCACAAACACGACGCACTAGAAAGCATTATTCTTCTCTTTACTCCATCGATAAGTTGAAACGCTGGTGTCAGTTACCAGAAGACGACGACAACGAAAAAGAAATAGTCAACAACGAGTTGAGAGAGGTCGCTCAAGTTTATCAGGAAAGGCCGACTGTAAATGAATTTGTAAATGAATGTTAAAAATATCAACGAGAAGAAGAAGAGTCAGCAATCCTCAACCGACGCGGTAACACGAATTAACATTGTCCGTTTCTCCAAAGATCAAACAATAAATATTTATTTATTTTTAATTAAATATTCTCACACACAAACAAACATTGTTATTGAATATACAGTTTAAAAAAATCCTGATAAACGCGTTTCTTTATTTAATGTACGACACAATCCGTAAAGAACACGATACGTTAAAAGTAAGTATATCATTAACACGTGTGACTTCTTCCTTTTCGGAAAAATGCATTTGCCCATGAAAGGAAAGCGTTATGCAGACGTAGAGGCCATTTAAAAGGATTGCACTGGCATACTGGCGGCCATACAGGCCAACTAGCTAAAACACTCGTTCGACATGCTTTTGGACCGTGCACCCAGCTGTATTGAAGCTGAAGGAGACTATTTTGTGCAATATAAATTGACTTTGCCAAAAAAATTATTTCTTTTTTAAAGTCCTATTTAGTTTGGAACACACCTTGTATTAATCCTTTTTAATGCAAAGCCATTATCTGGATAATATGTTTTACAAGTATGTTCGACTTCGCGAGTTTTTCCACTGTGAAAGAAGAATGAGAAGGTTATACTCGTACTAATACTAACAAAAACATATCATTAATTTATATTTTCATTAAGAAAAAGTTATACATAATTACGACGAAAATTGTCAACTTGACGGATTTTATATATGTTTATATATTTGCTTCAATCTTGCATGTCAAGTTTTGAAAAACATTTAGACCCAGTCTCGTAATTACATAGGTTTTTGGTGGCACTTTTTGCCGCGGTGCGCACGTAAAATGAGCATTGAAAGTATATTACCTAAGGTCAAAATATGGGGACCTTTTCGAGACACAATTCCCCGATATAGATTTGTGAAAATTCTGAAGTTTATACGTTTTGACAAAAAGAAGAAAACGATCGAAAAGATTACAAATGCACTGATATCTGAAGCATAGGACAGATTTGTAAGTAGCTTCCTTGTTATAAACCACAAAATAACAGAGTAGATGAACAGCCAACTGCTAACATTTTCAACGAAGCATACAACGGCCAGCTAGGCCGCATAAAGTAGGCAAGTTTTGGGTAGCGGTTTATGTTCAATAAAAATATACTTACATAAGTATATTGAATGGTTAAGAATAAACAATTGAATTTTGCAAAAAAAAAATTCAATTTGCCGTAAAAGTTCGAATATTCCATAAATTACCCTGAAGTTAACTTTAGCTTTGAATAACTTTTGAAGAAGTGAGTATATCAAAAAATTGCCCAGACTTTTTTGTAGAGCATTCAATTCTATACTCGTACAAGAATATGCCGTTTTATTCCTACAAACGAGAAAGTTCCAGAGAAAAAAAAAATTCGTAAAAAGTGGCAAATCCCATGTTATTTAAATGGGAAATGTATCGTGTTTGGGGCAAGGTTTATTATGAAAAATAAGGGCTTTTTATGGCCTGATATTTTTTTTAGATGGAAAAATAAAAAATAATAAATTTGGTTAATAACGGACACACTAATGCGTATAAATGCGATAGATGCATTAAGTTACACAGTGATTCTAAACAGTTGTATGCGTTGTTATCTGAAGTACAGCATATTTTGTTGTGATGTACAAACTTCTAGGAAGTAGATTTGTCGAATAAATAATGGCTAATAAGTAAAGAAGGGCTAACTTCGGGTGTAACCGAATATTTTATACTATTGCAACTTGCAGGAATCAAGCCGATGAAATTCTTTCAGGTGCTGGTAAATATTAAAAACATGTTGCGAAAAATTGAATATACATTATTGCAGGGATGGGCACATTTTTAGCCCGCAAAGTTAGAAAAGTGCGCACGGTGGCTAGATGAGGGGAATATCAGTTTACGGTGAGAAGGGCATAACAAGTCAATTACATTCCTCCATAACTTAATGTTCATCGCAGAATCAGGAATAAAGGGATGTTCAACTTATTCCAGTGTGAGAGCGCCTCAAAATAAGCGTTTTTTATAACATTTTCCATTATGGCCAGATCGAACAAAATAAGAATTTTTGGGCATTTTAAATTAAAACACCCAACATTTAGTACGAATAAAAATTACTATGTAGTGGCTATTTATTATATGGAGAAACTATTTAAATCTTTTTAAAATATATTAGAAGAACTAATTTTTGACCTTTCAATACCCAACACAAGGCATTAAGCTTGTTAGCTCTCATTCATTAAATTTTTTTATTCATTTTCCTTTGAAAATAATACTATGATGCTTCAAATTACAAAACGTTTCATCAAATACCTTTAAATATCACAAATTTACTTAATTTTCATTGTTTTACATTTTTTATAAGTGGTCTTGAACGATGCAACAAATCCCTCCGTTTATATATTTTTTGGTAAGATCAAGGTAAGGCCATCGCTCGTTCCCAATTGCTAAACGTCAAAACCACTTAAACTTTGACAGTTGATCGAGTTTAGGTGGTTTTGACGTTTAGCAATTGCTCTCTCACTTCCAGTGAGAGAGGAGTTAAACATCTCTTTATCTCTGGGAGAGTGGTTGCGGCAATACTGACATTGTACACAAATTAAAGAGCGGAAGTTTACTTCACATCGGAATTGTACAGTTGTGTGAACAAAAAGAGGTAAACATAATTTGCAGGATTTAGAGTTTCGCATTAAAATTTGTTTTTATTTACCTTTGCTCGGTGGGAAATTCTATTCACTGTTAAGAAAAAATATATAAGTTATACTTGTATCTAAAAACAATCTTATTTAATAAGAAAACAGCACATTTTAAAACTTCACAACACCTATAGTTGTTCCTATTTTGTTCACACCACTGTACATGTGATAGATCAGTTAATTGTGGTGATGCCAGTTGTAAAAAATCATTTTAGTTACAATTGGGCAAACTTTTCTCAATTTGTGGGCTTTTATACGTACATATGCAAATCTATATATAAAAAAGAAAAGATACTTGTGGCCATTATATTTACATATTGTGTTTAAACAGATTTCAGTTCCATTTAAAGAAAATGCTTATATAAATATATGATTTGTGATATTTTCAATGGTTGTTTTATCAAAATCAAAGAATTGAGGTGTATATACTATATGTTGTATGTAAGCACATATGGTTCTGTTTTTTTTTTGTGTGTCACTGCATTATGTTCTCGCAATTTGTTTGTTTTTTGCCACCAAATTTGGTTATCATTGCCATTATATCAATTTATGTTAATTTTTATTATTTTTAATTTGACTGTGTCAAACCGAAGGTGCCTTTCGTTAAGGCTCGAAGGACCATATTTACGAGTGTTGCTTAAATATGCAAACGGGAGCACAAACCACTTTTCTGATCGCCAAAGAAAACGCCAACTTATTTAAAATGAACAATTGTTTTGATTTAATGTTTATTTAATGTACAAATGTCTTTTACACAAGTTATCGGTTTTTAAAGTTAGTAAAAATGCGGATGACGATCTTAACCGAATTGGGTGCCCAAAGAATTTAGCGCGCAGGCTCGTCGTTGTATCACGTTAGTATCGGCCTGGCGCACAGGATCGATGTACCACGAAGTAAAAAATTGGTGGCTTGTGTCGACGTGACTCAACGTGGAAATATCAAAACAAAAAATGTTGAATGCTAGTGCAGGATTGATCTGAATTAATCTGCGAGAGTTAATTGCAGCGCGAGATCGGTGACGAAAAGCGTATGTTGATTTGCGGACTGTATGTAATGAAGTGACCTGCCTTTTCCTTGTCCATTCTTTTTGCGGAGTGGGTTTGTTTACTGATGTGGTGAGTTGTATTTTAGTGTCATCTGCTGTGGTGAACTGAGCTGATTTATTAAGTTTTTTCGGGTAAAGTGGGCGGATGCTTAACTCATTTAAACAGTTTTGTTAAATTTTAAAAATCTAAGTTGCCTCTGGAAATGTATTAAAATAATAATATGCGCTATAGAAAGGGAACACATATTTTCACTATATATACTCTTGCAACTTAAAAGAGTCAAATCCAATGAAATATTCTATGGTGTAAAGAATGCACCATATACATATGGATGTACTATATATAACTCATACATTGACTGACATATTCGACATAAGGTAAGGCAGGGATGGGCATATTAGCCCTCAGAGGCATTTTGCCCGTGCGGGCACGAGTGCACATTTTGAGGGCTAGGTGAGGGGATCATCGCGGGCAAACATGAAGAGGGAAGTGAGAGCAACGTATTTTACCACACCATGTTTACAAATGAGAGCGCACGCATATATGGGAAGTGGCACTTTGAGTGATAATAGTAAAATTGCCTAACAATTTTAAGTTTCTTTGTAACTACTATAAATTTATAAAATGTAAGACAAATAACAAAAAGTATAATAAATATTTGATTTTAGTAATCACTTTTTTAATATGTCTTAATACCAGCATTTAATTTTGTTTATTTGAAATAATCAATTATATGTTTGGTTTAATCTCATTTGCTATAGCTCCACGCATTATTGTACCAAGTACCAAAATTTAAATCCGATAGCCTACTTCTTATTTTATATATAATTTTCGAAGCAAAAAGTTTCAAACCAGGTTATTTCTTTAAACTTCCTTATAAAAAGTAATTTCAATAATAACCTCAGTTTATGAACCACTTTATCTTCAAACACATATGACCAAATGAATCTTATGAGAGCGCAATGTAAATAATTACCCAACAACCCTTCTACCACCCGCCAATCCTAGAATTTCCAACGACTCAGCTGATTGCTCTCTCACACCGCAGGGTTGCCAGGCTCGATATACTGTAGTAATTATAAAAATTGTCTTCAATATATTTGAAATTTTCTTAAAATAACTCAAATTTAGAATCGAATGTTATTATTTACAAATATATAAACTAGTTTTAATAGTTTCATTTCAGTTTTGATATTTTTTATTATGAAAAATTATAATTGAAAACTTAGATGTGTACAAAACTACATATGCGTATTGAGTAATGGCAATATTGTTCGAATGAAAACGAGAACAAAACGCTTGCCGCTTGTGGCGAAGTGAGAAGATGTTTCCGCCATTAGCGTTTGTGTTCTATTTGTGTGCTTAGCCACTCTCAATCAATAATGCCATACCGCGCAAATATATTTTTATTTGATGATTTCTTATATTTTTGAAAATATGTGTTCCCTTTCTATAGCGCATATTATTATTTTAATACATTTCCAGAGGCAACTTAGATTTTTAAAATTTAACAAAACAATTGTAGAAAAAAACCTCAATTCTTTGAATATTTTGATAAAACAACCAAACTGAAAATATCACAAATCATATACATATTTATACAAGCATTTTCATTAAATGGAACTGCAATATGTTTAAACACAATATATAAATGTAATGGTCACAAATATATTTTCTTTTTTATATTTGCAGATATGCATATTGTTACAAGAGTAGTATTTAGTTGTATTTGTATTGCTATATGCATCCCTTATTATAAACAATAGCTGTAGGTATATGGAATAGCATTTGTCTTGTTGTAGACATCTGGCGCCGAGGCTGTCTGCTTGTCGAAACAATAGACATCTGGCGCCGCAGCTGTCTGCTTGTCTACTTCAACAATAGCTGCGTCTGGCGCCGCAGCTGTCTGCTTGTCTACTTAAACATTTGCTGAGTCTGGAACCGAGGCTGTCTGCTTATCTAAACAATAGCTGCATTTGGCGCCGTATAGGATTATGTTCTTGTAATTTCCAGACGCGTCGGCATCAGCGAGGAGTGCGTGGCTATATAAGCCGTGGCTGCGCCAAAGTAATCCATCCAGTGCTAAGAGTAAACTGATATAGTGTAGACGAGTTGTAAAATAAAGAGATTTTGTTGAAGTGAATTAAACGGCTTTTGGTTTCATTTGTGAATCCAGAGATACGAACCCAGTAAAGTAAAACTAGCAAGGAGTAAATTCGTAACAATTGGTGTCAGAAGTGGGATTGTCAAATAATCCAAAATCAAGGTGGTTAAATTCGGAGGATTGAGAATTCAGCAATTAAAAAAGGAACTGGAGGAGCGAAATTTGCCGATAAGCGGGCAAAAGGCGGATCTGCAGGCACGCCTGTGAAGCAATGGAAGCGGATGGAACTAATGTGGACGAGTTCGAATTTGATGGGCCAGGAACTTCTACAAAGGTAGAAGAGAAAGTAGGAGAACAACGAACATCATCAAGTGTAGACACGAACATGCTGTTAGTGGCTATTAAGCAAATAGCAGAAAATGCAGTGCAAACAGAAAATCGTCTGGCACAGCAAATAGCTGAAAATACATCACAGTTAAAGTCCTGCCTTACTCAGCAAATGACTGAAAATAATACGCAGTTAGAAAAGCGTTTGGTTCAACAGATTACGGAAAATACTACACAACTACAAAAACAAGTGCAAGAGAAATTTTCAAAATTTGAAGACGAATTAAGCACTATAAAAAATGACGAAGAAAATTTAAAATCAGAAGTTCTTCAATTAAGTAATCGTGTGCGAGAACTGCAACTACATGGCCCTGCACCATCAACAAATAATCAAAGATTGAAGGCACCCACATTCGATGGAAGTATTCCATTTCAAATTTTCAAACTTCAGTTTGAAAAGACAGCAATGGCCAATAACTGGAACGCAGCGGACAAAGTGGCGTCCTTGTTTGTATCATTGAAAGGACCTGCGGCAGAAATCCTTCAGACTATTCCAGACTGTGAACGGGACAACTATGAGGCATTGATGAGTGCGATAGAAAGACGATATGGTAGTGAGCACCGGAAACAAATATACCAGATCGAACTGCAAAATAGGGGTCAGAAGATGAACGAGTCATTGCAAGAGTTCGCAACTGAAATAGAACGACGGGCTCATTTGGCAAATGCAGATGCACCTGTGGATTACATTGAGAGGGTAAAAATTCAATGTTTCATAAATGGAATTCGTGATGTGGACACCAAACGCGCCACATATGCATTGCCAAAAAGAACGTTTGCTGAAACGGTTTCGCACGCCTTCACACAGGAAACAGCTTCCCTACTAAGTAAACCAGCACACAAAGTACAAAGGGTTGAAATGGAACAACCGGCACTGATGGAAGAAATATTGAAGACTCTGAAGACAATTGCTGCACCGCGAGTAAATACAACAGGCAGATGTTTCAACTGTGGAAAAGCGGGTCACTTTGCCCGAAATTGCAATATAAAGGTAAACCCATCAAAACGGAAACAACCAACAGAACACCGAAAGGTGATTCACCACAAAAATGCGGATGCATTATCACGTCGCCCTTGTCCACTGGAATGTAAACATTGCTCCAAATCAGAAGGAAAAGAAGGTATAATCGACGTGCGATTACTGAATATAGAACCTGAAGATGATTGGACTCCTCACCGCATCAGAATCAATCAGCTGGAGGACCCTGATCTTGCAAAGCTGGTAATGGCCAAAGAAAATGGGGTACGACCACCAAAGGAACAAATAAGTAGCGAGAGTCCAACGGCAAAAGCATATTGGGCCCAATGGAACAGCATAAACCTCGATACCTTCATCGTACCTGGGAAAGCGAAGATGGCAAACAGTCTCGTCTGCTGATCATAGTACCGAAGTCCATGATCCCAAAAGTATTGAAAGAATATCACAATGGACCTAGTGGAGGGCACCTTGGAATTACAAAAACTATAGAGAAGATTAAACAACGGTTCTACTGGATCGGTTGTCGAGATTCCATAGCAGAATGGATAAGTAATTGCGTAGAGTGCATGGCAGCTAAAGGTCCTAAAGCCAAAAGTCGCGGTAGGCTACAACAGTACAACGTGGGATCACCATTTGAACGAGTCGCAATGAATATTGCATGTCCGTTCCCAACCAGTACGGCCGGAAACAAATATCTACTGGTTGTCATGGACTATTTCAGTAAATGGCCAGAAGTATATGCCTTAGCAAACCAGGAAGCGAAGACAGTAGCCGAAGCGTTTGTAGAAAATTGGATAACAAGGTTCGGAGTACCCGTCGAATTACACTCAGATCAAGGCAGGAATTTCGAATCTTCCATTTTCCAAGAAGTCTATACATTATTGGGCATCCACAAGACACGGACAACAGCGTTACACCCATTAGATGGGATGGTAGAGAGATTCAACCGAACGCTCGAAGAACATCTGCGGAAAATCGTTGATAAAGATCAACGGAATTGGGACAAGTGCATCCAGATGTTCCTGCTGGCGTATCGTTCAGCGAAGCACGAGACAACTGGTTACACGCCAGCAAAGATTATTTTCGGATCTGATCTGCGACTCCCTGCTGATCTTAAGTTTGGAACGAATCCTACAGCTGTAAGAAATGATGGAGAGTATTGCTCTGCCTTAACCTTTAACTGGTGACATGATTTTTGTGTAACTTAACTGGCGACGAGCGGCCTAAGAGGCCGCTGCTTTACATGGTCTATAGCATCGAAACTATATACGATAGCTTACTGCAGTCTTTTAATCCATTAAATGAATATATAAAATGATAAAATAAAACTACTCAATTGGCTCTAAATGTGATTTTTAATTACTAACTTTCTAATACAATCTATGTAGAAACTAAAATCAGGGGGTGAAATGATGTTTCACTGACTCCGCTCGGCCTGTGAGACCGCTTGTCACCAGTTAAAGGTTAAAGGAAACAATGAATGAATTGCATCTATAGGTAAAACAGCGCACGCATCTGATGAGCAATAAGATGAAGGACCGGTTCGATCAAGCGGCAAATTCAAAAGGTTTTGAAGAAGGTGATCTGGTCCTGTTGTACAATCCACTTCGAAAGAAAGGCTTGTCCCCGAAATTGCAGACAGCCTGGGAAGGACCCTATATGGTGATGAAACGACTTAATGACGTGGTATACCGCATACAAAGAAATGGAAAAGCACGATGTAAAATGAAAGTAGTACATTTGGAGAGGCTCGTCTCATTTGGTTCAAGAGGATTTGTGCCTAATCGGGACGATTAGGCTTTAGTGGAGGGCAGTGTTACAAAAGTAGTATTTAGTTGTATTTGTATTGCTATATGCATCCCTTATTATGAACAATAGCTGTAGGTATATGGAATAGCATTTGTCTTGTTGTAGACATCTGGCGCCGCGGCTGTCTGCTTGTCGAAACAATAGCTGCGTCTGGCGCCGTATAGCATTATGTTCTTGTAATTTCCAGACGCAATATTCTAGAAGGACGCGTCGGCATCAGCGAGGAGTGCGTGGCTATATAAGCCGTGGCAGCGCCAACGTAATCCATCCAGTGCTAACAGTAAACTGATATAGTGTAGACGAGTTGTAAAATAAAGAGATTTTGTTGAAGTGAATTAAACGGCTTTTGGTTTTATTTGTCAATCCAGAGATACGAACCCAGTAAAGTTAAACTAGCAAGGAGTAAATTCGTAACAATATGTACGTATAAAAGCCCACAACTTGAGAAAAGTTTGCCCAATTGTAACTAAAATGAATTTTTACAACTGGCATCACCACCATTAACTGATCTATCACATGTACAGTGGTGTGAACAAAATAGGAACAACTATAGGTGTTGTGAAGTTTTAAAATGTGCTGTTTTTTTATTACATAAAATTGTTTTTAGATACAAGTATAACTTATATATTTTTTCCTAACAGTGAATAGAATTTCCCACCGAGCAAAGGTAAATAAAAACAAATTTTAATGCGAAACTCTAAATCCTGCAAATTATGTTTACCTCTTTTTGTTCACACAACTGTACAATTCCGATATGAAGTAAACTTCCGCTCTTTAATTTGTGTACAATGTCAGTATTGCCGCAACCACTCTGCCAGGGATAATGGGATGCCCAACTTATTCCAGTGTGAGAGCGCCTCAAAATAAGCGTTTTTTAAACATTTTGCATTATGGCCAGATCGAACAAAATAAGAATTTTTATTTATTATGATTGCAAATTATTATATATTGGACTTTTAATATATGGCGAAACTACTTAATTCCTTTTTTATGATTTTATGATATATTAAAACAACTGACTTTCGATCTTTCAATACTTAATAAGGTGAATTAAGCCTGTTAGTTCTCAATTAATAAATGTTTTTAATCAATTGTAATAGAAAATTAATCCTATTATGCATCAAATTAAAAAACGATTCATGAAATATATTTAAATTTCGCATTTTCTTTGATTTTCATTGTTTTAAATTTTTATTAGCGATCTTGAACGGCGGCAACAAATTCCTCCGTTCGCACATATTTTTGGTATAATTTCAATCTGGCCGTTCCAGTCATTCCAATTGCAAAACGTCAACACCTACCCAATCCAGTCAACTGTCAAAGTTCGGTAGGTGAGCGGCTCTCACATTTCCAGTGACAGGAGAGTTGGGGATCTCTTTATCTCTGCACTCTGCGATGAACATTAAGTTAGGGAGGAATGTAATTGATTTTTTTCGCAACTTTTCGCAACTTGATATGCCCTTCTCTCCGTAAACTGATATTCCCCTCATCTAGCCCCCGTGCGCACTTTGCTAACTTTGCGGGCTAAAAATGTGCCCATCCCTGAGGTAAGGTATTAGAAAAACGAAGAATCGACCAGATTTTATCTATTTTTCACAATATCAAACTTTTAACATGTCACATACTAAAAACTAATCATATAGAGTAAATTCAGCCGTATGTTCGAAAATCCTGATATTAGTTATATGCGGGTTAAGTTTTCGCTCAATTTTATCTATTTTAGGCACAAAGATACTGAGTAAAAAACGCTCTGTAATTTTTATTGAGATATCTCAAATATATTTTCAGCTTTAAATCCTCTGGAACTTCGAAAATCTTTTTATTAAGTATATGGGGGCTCAGGAAAGTATTGACCTGATTCAAGTAATTTTTAATATACAGGCACACCAATGTCACCATTGTCAGGAAAGTACAATCCCTAAATTTCAATTATATATCTCATACATTGACTGATATTTTCAATCAAGATTCAACTGTAGGTACTGGGTTCCAAATATTCGGTACATAGGGGCTTTCATAGGTATGTGAAAAAAATACCTCATACTAAATTTTGTTGAAAGCAATCAATCAGGTCCCGAGATATGGGATTTCACCCAAAAGTAGGCGGTGCCACGCCTCGGTGCTTGGTAACCCTTTTAATATGATTTATCGCGATTGTAGTAGTTTTTAAAAGTACTGTTATATGGGGAGTAAACGTGTTTTCATCCGATTTCGTCCATTTTCACACTTTAGGTAGGAGTTATTGTAATATTCGTGCTTAGCGAATTAGGTTGTTGTAGTTTAGTGGTTTAGGAGAAACATATATATAATTAACATATTACAGGGCGATGTCACGCCCAATGCCCTGGATACTGCGATCCCCTGGGCCAAATATGAGTTTAATATCTTAGTTTTGTGCTTAGTTACGGCACTTTATAGGTTTTCGGTTAATAGCGATTTGTGAGCGTGGCAATGGTCCGATTACGCCCATCTACGGACTCAAATTTTTTTTGTACTTAGGAACCTGTTTCATCAAGATAACTCCATTTTTACTCAAGTTATAGCTTGCACGGACGGACGGACAGACAGACAGACAGTCAACCGGATTTTAACTTTTTTGATCATTTATTAATAAATTAGTAAAAAAGGTTTTTTTTTTTTTACTTTTACAACGATGTTATTCGCTTTATTCTTTATTGCTTAATGAATTGTAGCATTCCACTTCGACCTGACCTGACTTGGTTGTTTTGCTCCACGGAGAAGCCGTCAGCAAACGCCAGTTTAGCTCAAATTATATCATTAACCTTTGTGTCAGATTTTATTAACCCTCGTGTTTAACAACAGGTGTACCTTAACTACTCCCCTTCTTAAGCTCGAAGCGTCCGCGTTTCGATAAAGTCATTTTGAATCGATGGGATTGTGGGAGCAGGTCGAAAAAAAATAATTTTTTGTAATTGTAGTAGCTTATAACTAGGTTTACAAAGTTGATTTAATAAAATGGTAAGAAGTCGATGTGTTAATGAGAAAAAAGGTATACATAAATTTTTTTGTGTTTGTGTTATAGTTGTAGCTGCATAGACTAACAAAGTAGTTATAAATAAATGTTAATAATTCAAAATCAAAAAAAGTATTTTCTTTTAAATTCATTATGTGGCTTAAAAAAAAGTATTTTCAATTTTATTGTTTAAATTAATTTTTTTTAGGAAATCATTAAAGAAAACTATCGCAAATTGATCTTGTGGATTTTTTTCCCTTCGATCATAACTGCAGTACCGATATCTCTTTCGACAACTTTTTCTATAAAATTTTTATCAAATTTATTACCCAATTGTTTGTTTCTTCTCAAAAAAACCTTTTCTGCAACTTCATGTGTTTTAAGACTTTTACTTGCGATAAATCTTGTAAGAGTTTTTTCTTGAGCTTCTACTAACCATCTTTTAAGAGCATTTAATTTTTCTGCTGGATTATGGTGAAATATGTCAATAGGCTTATCGTTTATGGCAGAGTAAATGCTATGGTTATATATGTGGGTTGCTAATAAAATTAGGTCAGTCGTTTGATATATTTGCTGCTCCTTCTTAATACAACGCGCTATTTCAAGCAAGTTAGAGTGAAACCTTTCCACTTGGCCGTTGCTTTCGCTGTGAAGTGTGGGAGTGAAGAATTGATCGATAGAAAAGTGATCTCTTAGTAGTGCTTTTATTAAATAGGAGGTGAAAGCCTTTTCGTTGTCGGATACAACGGTTTTTGTATTGTTGAAAATAAATAAAACTTGTAGAAGAGCATCTTTGACATCAACAGTGGATCTTGATGCAATTGCCTTCACAACGGCAAATTTTGGAAATTTGTCGATGCATGCCAAAAAATTTTGTTTGGTAGTAATAAAAATATCGAGATGAAGAATTTCAATTAATTATATTAAATTTAAAAAAATTGATAAACGAAAAAAGGAGTTTTTGGAATATTATTCAATTGAATCAAAAACTGATTTTAATAAAATTGATTTACTTTTGCATGATAGTTTCTTTGATTGGTGATGAAAGGATCTAAGGTCAAAAGCAATCGGTTTAGCAAGTCCTGATTTGTAGCGATTCGTTAGTTCTTTCGTGTATGATGGAGTTGATATATCTTAACGTTCTTACTGCTTGGCTCAGCAGATTCTTATGAGAGCTCTCCAATTGAAACTGTTGCATATTGAATAACATCGGGATCGATGTTATGACTGACGATGGAAGATAATACCAGGAATAATTTGAAGTTTATTCCTTTGTAGGAATATTCCTAGCCCAAGTCTAGTGCATTTAGGGTTTATTAAACTGATTCCTTTTGAAATTGAATTCGAACACGACGGCAATAGTGGGCGATTTGCGATTTTATTATCAGTTATACAGGGACATATGTCGTGACAAATAAATTATTGTCTTCCAAATTATTATTTTAAAATTTCTGCTTATATTCGCTCTGACCAGAATTGCCATCAAAGCCACATATTTCTATTGATAATAGGTAATTAGAGGACTCATTCCGTTCACTAATTACATTTTTGATGCAATGTAGTCCAATAATTTTTTTATCTCAACTTCAACATCAGAGTCTGAGACCTTCATTTGCTGAGGATAACTGCTTTTCCTTGCAATGTTATCATAGCAGGGTAAAAAGTTAATAGCTAGTTTTTTGTTCACAAAGCTTCTAATAAGTAGATACTGAAGCTTTATTAAATTTGCTTCGGTGATAAGTGATATTTCTTTGCACATTTTCTAAACACCAAAATTCAAAAATATAATATTATATACATATAGGCGTGAAAGTTTACACCGATATGATGTGCCTAAATAAAAGTACGTATAAAACAAATATTTGATAAAATGAGAAAATGAAAACCAAAGCTCAAATATGTATATATATGTATGATGAAAAAAGAAACATAAAAAACAATAAAATAATCACGTAAATACAAAAAATTATAAAAAATAACTAACAAAAAATCGCATGCCTGGTAGAATAACATGAATAACAAAGAAAGTTGCAAAAGTTGCAACTGCAATCAGAAGCATAGAGTTAGAAAACATTAACTGATAACGGGTGATTTTTTTGAGGTTAGGATTTTCATGCATTAGTATTTGACAGATCACGTGGGATTTCAGACATGGTGTCAAAGAGAAAGATGCTCAGTATGCTTTGACATTTCATCATGAATAGACTTACTAACGAGCAACGCTTGCAAATCATTGAATTTTATTACCAAAATCAGTGTTCGGTTCGAAATGTGTTTCGCGCTTTACGTCCGATTTATGGTCTACATATCATTTCTCATTTCTGGTTGAATGGCTACGTAAATAAGCAAAATTGCCGCATTTGGGGTGAAGAGCAACCAGAAGCCGTTCAAGAACTGCCCATGCATCCCGAAAAATGCACTGTTTGGTGTGGTTTGTACGCTGGTGGAATCATTGGACCGTATTTTTTCAAAGATGCTGTTGGACGCAACGTTACGGTGAATGGCGATCGCTATCGTTCGATGCTAACAAACTTTTTGTTGCCAAAAATGGAAGAACTGAACTTGGTTGACATGTGGTTTCAACAAGATGGCGCTACATGCCACACAGCTCGCGATTCTATGGCCATTTTGAGGGAAAACTTCGCACAACAATTCATCTCAAGAAATGGACCCGTAAGTTGGCCACCAAGATCATGCGATTTAACGCCTTTAGACTATTTTTTGTGGGGCTACGTCAAGTCTAAAGTCTACAGAAATAAGCCAGCAACTATTCCAGCTTTGGAAGACAACATTTCCGAAGAAATTCGGGCTATTCCGGCCGAAATGCTCGAAAAAGTTGCCCAAAATTGGACTTTCCGAATGGACCACCTAAGACGCAGCCGCGGTCAACATTTAAATGAAATTATCTTCAAAAAGTAAATGTCATGAACCAATCTAACGTTTCAAATAAAGAACCGATGAGATTTTGCAAATTTTATGCGTTTTTTTTTTTTAAAAAGTTATCAAGCTCTTAAAAAATCACCCTTTATAAGCAAACTTGATTCATTTGAGGGCGAGACAGGGATCACAACTTTTTGTAAACCTTAAATCACTGTATGAAGAAAAACATACCATTCAAAAGGGTACTTATAAAACAATTATTTTGAAATAATAAAACAACATATTACATAGGCTGCTATATATATTTCTGGACTAGGCAACACTAAGTGTTGCCAGGTGCAATCTGACATTTCCATTGGAAAGTTTGACATTTTTTAGCATAACATCACTCAGAACGTTTTGTCATTTAATCGTGAATTGTTTTATTTACAGGGAATTAAAAAATTCATCTCATCAACGAAAAAAAAGAAAAACACCATTTTCGTTGATAAATATTCCTATTTTCATTATTAGGCCAGAAATGTATATAGCAGCCCTCGTAGTACATAAAAACCTCTTTGTTATATAACATGTACCTTTATTATCAATACTCATTTCGTTTTATTGGGATTAAACACGATTTTATATTGCAATTTAATTTATTATAAGAGATAATCTTTAAGCTATTCTCACTGCACATTCCTCGTGTTTCTATTGTCTCACTTCTCTCGCTTTTCGTAGCGTGTACGAACGGGATAGAGCAAAAATGTAATTAATGTTAGTTTTATTGGTTTTATAGGAAATAGCTTCGATACAAACAGTGGTAAATTTCAAACTTTTATTTTTGGCCTATGAAATCGATCAGTGTGCAACGCCAGGGTTTGGTGGCTTGCGCTGGTACTTAATTTCCAAGCAAATCGTACAGTTTGCGATTAGCTTTTTTAACATTTTTTTTTTTAAATTCGGAAAATAATATTCTCTGGAAATTTGGCGAAAGTTTTGAAATAAATGATTATGAACAGTAGCGTCAAATCAATAACGACGGAAATTTGGATAATATGGTACTCTGTATTCCCGCTAAAGTAAAAAGGTCACAATGAAGACCATTTGTTACGTTATAACTTAATGAAGATTTTAAGCAGATTATTAATTTTTTAACAGTATCAAAAAAAAAGTGAGCTGTCAGTTGACAGCAGGCAGATGTAAAATATCGAAACTATTTTATACAATAGGTTAAAAAGTACAGATTATGTCAGGAACTAAATACAATATTATGAAATTTTTACAGAAAATGATGACAGATAGTGTATTCAGTAAACATTTATTTTCTTTATATACAAAATTTTTCCCAATATTTGTTTAAAATCACGTCAACTCACGCTATATTATTATTATTATGGAATATATGAGCGATACGCAGACTATACATAGTCTATATGTAGCAGAGAACGTAAAATAACAGCAGAGAACGTTTAATATAGAGAAGATTCACGGCGCGAATAACGTAAAAATATTTTTGGCTAACTCGGCAGAGATGGAAGAGTCTCACCACAGACAAGTTATGAGCGAGTTTCACCACATTTAACAGCGATTAAGGGGTTTTTAGAGTCTATGAGAATAACATGTAAATGTAAATAAGAGAGCCAATGCAGGGCAATATACATACATGTGTATTTATATGCAGGTGACTTTTGGTTGGCGGAAAAAATCCTGTATGCTTTTGTATACTATATACAAGTAGTTAGATTTTTTCTAAGCCTAATATACGTATGCATGCATGCTCCTTATGATACTCCCAACAACAGCATTGTGATATTTTCATGCTTCATGTTAGCTTTCAACTAGAGGATCGCTTGTGTGTGATACATATGCAAATACATACATATGTATGAATGTATGCTTTTGCGTTTTGCCGTCGGCAATTCAATATTGACATGTAAATATAATTATGATATGAGTATAATTTTATATGAATGCATAGTACTATTTACAGTCAATTTGGACTTAAATATTTAATAATTTTATTTGATTTTTACATAATATATTATACTAATAAATATTTTTGTATTATTTCTTAGTAATAGAAATTGAATTTATCACAACAATATATGTGTGTATAAATACATCGTCTATCATATTAATCTCATTATCTGCTCATATGATTGCATGTATACGCATGTGCGCGTTCAGAAATTCATATCATGATTTTATCACTTATCAATATATTACATGTGCGCGCACTGATCTGCATGTTCATATATTCTTATATACTTATATGTACATATATTTGTATACACTTCCGAACAAATAATGCACAAGCATACAAACATACATATGCGTACACATGTGAATATGTCACCACAAAAAATTGAAGCATTGTTCTACAAAAACAACAATTGTCTAAATAGCAGAAGCATCACAAGTCAATATGGCAGCCGAATTGGCGAAGCCCAAATGTAGTAAATCTTACAACAAAAACGATTTCATTCATAAACGCAGGCGCATATTCCACAAACGACCTCGTTTCATTCATAAAAACAGACGCCGTAACATCTCTCCGAGCATGCCTTTGCCAACAAGCGTCTTTTCGCGACGATGGCAAAAGCTAAAAATCATAAATTGAACAACTTTCTGATGATTCTTCACAGAAAGAAGTGAGAAAAGTGGCAACATAGGAGTTGTCGATTTATAATATTTGTCTAAAATATTTTTCCGTGACTCGCAAAAATCTGCGTCGATATGTATGCAAGCTGATACATATGCATACATATTTACGCTAGTTTGTTGGCGAAGCTGTTACAGCGGCAAAGGAAGCGGTCAATAGGCGGCCATTCATTTATTTTTTTCGGCACAGCTTGGATTTTCTATCATCACACAAGTGCTGAACACATTGAGTGCGACAGACTGTTCTGTCAAATATTAGAATACACACGTTCTTAGGGACACAGTTATTGAGGCAGCTGCACAACTACATAACTGTGTCCATAAGAACGTGTGTATTTTAATATTTGACAGAACAGTCTGTCGCACTCAATGTGTTCAGCACTTGACTCTTTGACAAAACGCCAGTTTCGGCCATTGGTTGATCTTGACAACGGAGATGCGAAAGATGCGTGCGACTACATATGTATTTGGCTGCCATATTGACTTGTGACGCTGCTGATGCTATTTCAAACGATTGTTGTTTTTGTAAAGCAATGTTTGTAGTTTTTGCGGGTGACATATATACATGTGAACGCATATATGTAAGTATGTACATATGTTGTATGTGTGCCAATGTCATACACACATATTTATGTATGTACATATGAGCAGCGCGCACATGTTATTATTGATAAGTGATTATATGATTTGAATTCGCGAAAGCGAACATAAACACTCTATCTTTGTTAATGTGAAAATAAAGCCTATTTTATAATTATTTTTTGAATATATCAAATCATACTTATATGTATACTTCATAACATACATATGTATTTATATAACAAACTATCATAATATTATTAAAAAAAATGAAATATATTACAATTGTGACAAATGTACATTAATCGTAAATTTTATCATTCAAAACTTACATATATGCACATGTATCATAACCATATGTGTTTATGTTCGCTTTCGCGAGTTCAAATCATATAATCACATGTATGTATATTGCCCTGCATTGGCTCTCTTATTTACATTTACATGTTATTTCTCATACACTCTAAAACCCCCTTAATCGCTGTTAAATGTGGTGAAACACGCTCATAATTTGTCTGTGGTGAGACTCTTCCATTTCTGCCGAGTTAGCCAAAAATATTTTTACGTTATTCGCGCCGTGAACCTTCTCTATATTAAACGTTCTCTGATAACAGAGAAGGTTCACGATTAGGGATATTTCACTTTTGGGGTATTTACTGTTTTGGATGAGCGTATTTCACTACATTTAACATCAGGGAACACGAAGATAGAAGAATTGAGCATTTTCAGTGATAAATGAGAAAAGTTATGCTATTTCCGATGTTAAGGAATGTACGCTTACAGATTCGCATATTTACAATGCACAAACGACTCTGCATACAATTTATATACATACAAATTAATAGTTTGGTTTGAGTTTCGTGGGCAACCACGGGCAACTGCCTGTGGTCGACTGCCGTTTTCTTTATTATCTTTTTCTTAAATACAATATTTTGCTTAAGCCTAGATACAAATATTAATCTTACATTCTAGGAAGTATATCTAAATACAATCCACTTGAGATAGGACAAATGTAGGACATATGTTTCAAGTGGAAAGATTCATCTTACAATGTATGAGTTATATTTTTGGACCACCTAAGGCGGACAGTATTAGCAAAGTACATATAATGTTTAAATACGGACCATATGGGTCATAAGTGTCATGTTACATATTTATGACAGATAAAGAATATGTTCATGTAATATGAACTGGTGGTATTAACTCCCCCACCTCTAAATTGAAGCGTCCCGATTCAAAGGGATATAGTACGTGAGGCTATTGACTATTTTATCAATTTAAACAGTTCCATTTTAAAATCTTAATTTATATGTACAATTTATTTAAATTTGACTCCTAGATACATTTTATATTATCTTTGACTTATAATTATTTTTTTGATTGAAGTCTTTTTAAATGTGACAACTTTTAGACAAAAATTTCTTTTTCTTGCATATTAATTTAAGATTTGATATTATCTTTATGTATTATTCTGTTTCTGTTTTGTATTTTAATTGTATTTCCTAAATCTTCTAATACTACTTGTCTTGATAATGCGTCAGCAACTACATTTGTTGTTCTCGGTTTATAAATAATTTTTGGAGAAAACTCCTCAATAAAAGCTCGCCATCTTTTCATTTTAACATTTGGATTTTTTTCGGACATTGCAAATGCTAATGATTGATGATCCGTATGAATTTCTAAATTTTTTACTACATAAAGATAATGGCGTAATGTCTTTAATGCCCAAACTATGGCGAATAATTCTTTTTCGTTTGTTGCGTAATTTTGTTCGGTGGTATTTAATGTCTTTGAAATAAATGTTATTGGTCTTCCTTCTTGGGATAAGACTGCACCTACAGCAACATTAGATGCGTCAGTAGTTAAAATTAATTTTTTCTCAAAGTTTGGTTGAGCTAATTCAACTTGTTCTTGTAACGCTCTTTTTAAGGTTTCACAAGCAACAATTCCTTCTTGATCAAGATTAATAATTGTTTTTTTGGACATATACTGCGATATTTTACCATTTTCTCCCTTTAAGTGTTTTGTTAGTGGTTTAGCTATTGTTGCATAATTTCCTATAAATTTTCTATAGTATCCCGTTAATCCTAAAAATCCTCTAAGTTGTCGTAACGTCTTGGGATATGGGTAATTTTTTATTGTCTCTACTTTTTTGGGATCAGTTTTTATAACTTTATGGGATACAACGTATCCTAAAAATTCCACCTCGGTTTCTATAAATTTAGATTTTTCTATAGATATTTTCATATGGGCTTCTTCGAGGGTTTGTACTATATATTTCAAATGAGATATATGTTCCTTTAGAGTTTTTGAATATACTATTATGTCGTCAACATATACGTGACAAAATTTTCCTATAAATTCATGTAAAATATTATTCATTGCTCTCTGAAATATACTTGGAGCATTTTTAAGTCCAAATGGCATTCTAAGGTATTCATATTTTCCGTTATTTACAGAAAATGCTGTTTTTTCTATATCGTTTTCTTCCATCAATATCTGATGGAATCCAGACTCTAAATCTATTGTGGAAAAGTATTTTGATTCTCCCAAATTAAAAAGTATCACCTCGGGATTAGGCATTGGGTACCTGTCGGTTATTGTTTTTTCATTAATTTTTTTAAAGTCGATGACCAGTCTTAATTTCGGACTACCATCTTCATTTATTCCTTTTTTTGGAACGACCCAAACGGGAGAATTATACGGGCTTTTACTATGTCGTATAATCCCTTTTACGAGTAAACTTTCGATTTCCTTATTAACAAAATTATTTGCAGATATAGAATAAGGATATTGTTTGGACCATATAGGCTTGTCATCCTCAGTTCTAATTTCTGCTTTAATATCTGTTCTAAAAGGTAAATCCATGTTCACGTTTTGATGAGCTTTATTTATTATTTTAATAACATCCTCTCTTAGCAATGGAATGTTGATATCTTTCCTTTCATTATTATTATAGTTATACGTATCAGCAACTTCGTTAGAAATTTCAACATTATTTATTTTCAAAATGTTGCGAGCATTTGCTTCATTAATTTTTCTATCCTTAGTATCATTTTTGCTAATATTATTATTGACGGGTGCCTCAGGACTTTTTTGTCCCAAGGGGTTTAGTATAATTAAATCATTGAGAAAATTTATTTTCTCTGTTTTATTATTCCCATAAATCAATTTTCTATTCGGAATATCAATTGTCGCTCCGATTTTATTTAGGAAATTAATTCCAATTAAAAGATCGCTCTCTAAATTGTTAATTTCATAAAAACGTTCCTGTATACCAAACAGATTGATATTATGAAAATATTTTATTATGGTCGAACCATGAATGGTTCTAACCTTCTTCTTAATTACTAAAATGTTTTTATTATTATAAATTCCGGCCCGTATATATGAGCTGGTTGCCCCCGTATCTATGAGAATTCTAAAGATTTGCCCAGTTTTTGTATCGGTTTTAATAACATACGGCAAATCAGAATTCACCCTTAAAAAATGGTTCTCACCAATATTATTAATTCGTTGAATTTTTGGTTGAGGTTGTGCGCTTATTTGCGCACTTTCAATTGACCTTTTTGGTATGTTTGTTGGCTGATAATTGGTCTGCCAATTACACCTGTTACTCCTAACATGTGGTTGGTTTCTTTGCACATTATTGGGTTTATTTGTTAATTGGATTGATTGATCCCCTTCCATAGGTTCTGGGTGATTGGCATACATTTGGTATGAATTATTATTTGTTTGGGGGTACCTTAAGTTATTCTGAAAATTCGAATATCTTCGGTTAGCTTGAGGCTGGTTTCGTAAACCAATTTCATGATTGTTTTTAGAAAATTGCAAAGCAAATTGCGATCGTATTTGATTTGAATGAAGTTCTTGTGCTTTAGCAAGAGCATTTGGCAAATCGGTAGGTGTTAATGCAAATAATATTTGGTTTAGAGGGTAATTTAAACCAGTTATAAAAGTTCTTAACGCGGTTTCTCGATTCTTGATATTTAATTGTTTTGTAATATCTGAATTGGTGCCGTGCGTCATTATAGTTTTATTTATTAGTAATGTCAATTTCTGATTGACTTCATTATAATAATCAATTAAGGATGTCGATCCTTGTCTCATAACGCTCATCTCTTGATCAATTACGTGAATTGGTCGTCTGTCGGCGTAAGCAAAATCAAATCTTGCAAATATTGCTTCTAAATTCAAAACTGTGCCATGATTAGTTAACATATCATTGGCATTACCTACAATCTTATTTCGGAGGATAGTTAGTGCTCCAAAATACCTTCTGCTACCTTCAATATATAGGCTCATCGAATTTTTTGCAGCTTCTCTCCAGCTGACATAAGATTTACCGGAAAATTCTGGCAAAGACTTTATTATGTCTAAATTTTCGTCACATGTTATGGAATCATTAATTCCTTGGGTTTCATACTCAATTACGTGTGACGCATCTGTTAGAATTTTAATTCTATTACTCAACTGAGCTATCTCAGTTCTAAAGTTTGCAGTTTGTGTAGCTATTAATCTAGCTATATCGTCTACAGTAAAATTATTCACTGCCATTTTGAAAAATTATAAAATTATCTTGATCTCTTAAAAATTCTTTATTCCTATCGCCTCTTTTTTATAATCGTTATTTTTCGGGTTTGCCCTTTTTTATATACTATATGTATTTGTGAGTTTCATGAAGCAAATTAATACTCACAATAAACAATTTGTATACTTAATTTAATTAATAAATACATATGTATAAGCCTTACTTACAACTAATTTTATGTTGCTGCTTCTACTGCTGCTGTTACTACTGTTGCGGCTATTGTTGACTTTGCTGCTGCTGTTGCTTTTTAAGTCGAATTTTGGCGGTTGGCGTTGGCGTCGTCTTTGGCGGCCATGTGCGAGGTTTAAATGAAATCAGTTTGTTGCTGAAATTTCTGATTTACAGAATTTTTTTTATTTATTTGTTTTTATGTGGATAGTTTATAGATCCACGCACTTTCTTCTATTTGTTTGAAATTTTCAAAAATTTTCACTTTCAGTTTTTGGTTTTTCAATACACATTTTAAAATCACTTTATTTGTGAAACTGTTGTAGTTTTTTGTTTCTCAATTTTATTTATTTTTTCAAT
Source organism: Bactrocera dorsalis (assembly GCF_023373825.1). Classification (NCBI taxonomy): domain Eukaryota; kingdom Metazoa; phylum Arthropoda; class Insecta; order Diptera; family Tephritidae; genus Bactrocera; species Bactrocera dorsalis. Next base: position 61,011,663 of record NC_064304.1, on the reverse strand, counting down.
TGTTGTAACGCGTACGTTAGCTTGTTTTTCGCTCGTAATCCGTATAGACGTGGCGCGTTCGATAGGCAGTTGGCAAACACTTGAATTTTTTTTTAATTGTGGCGCTGAGATTTTTTCTTATGTCTCTTAGCAATTTTTATTTTGCCGTTAATTGCTTAGTGTGTTTCGAATAACACACTAGTATTTTTGTATTTCTTTTCTCGCGAGTTCGCGATACTTGTTTGCGTTTTGTTTTTGGTCCGACAGGAGTTTTACGATTCTCCTGGCAGGATCGCCAATTAATAGTTCGGTTTGAGTTTCGTGGGCAACCACGGGCAACTGCCTGTGGTCGACTGCCGTTTTCTTTATTATCTTTTTCTTAAATACAATATTTTGCTTAAGCCTAGATACAAATATTAATCTTACATTCTAGGAAGTATATCTACAATCCACTTGAGATAGGACAAATGTAGGACATATGTTTCAAGTGGAAAGATTCATCTTACAATGTATGAGTTATATTTTTGGACCACCTAAGGCGGACAGTATTAGCAAAGTACATATAATGTTTAAATACGGACCATATGGGTCATAAGTGTCATGTTACATATTTATGACAGATAAAGAATATGTTCATGTAATATGAACTGGTGGTATTAACTTACATATGGGGTATTCCATACCAAATCGACCACTTTTGAACCCGACCCCTTTAGATTTTGCTGAAACTTATCCATCATTTTCTACCCTTTGAAAAACATTTTTGAGAATTTTTTCAAAATTTTTTGTCCAACTTCAAAAAAGTTATGAATTTTTCAAAAAAATGGCTTTTTTATTTTCAAATAGCCATAACTTTTGTAGAAATTGACTTTTGGGGACCATTTTTTTTTTTTCAATTTTTGTTTTTGAATGAACTTTTCGAAAAAATACACGAAAAAAAATTAACACCATCAATTATATAAAATAATCGGTTTTTTCGTATTTTTTTGTAAATTCGCCATTTTTTGAAATTTGGCCATTTTTGTTTTTTGTTTCTTTTTCTCCAAAAAAATTTTCAATCAATTTAACAACTATCCCTGCTAATCTTGGAGTGGGCCGATTTTTTTATATTTTTTTATTTATTTAAAAAAAATTTGTCAAATTTTCAAAAAAGAAAAACAATTTTTTCCGTAAACTTTATTTCTATCATATAATTTAACAATTTTATGATATAATATTCTCAATTTATAGACTTAATTTACGAATAGAATCACCAAGATTCAATTTTTTACCATTAGTAAGGTCGATAAACTAGGTTTGGACAATTATAGACTTACATACCTTTAGTCAGTATACTAGAAACTATACGCTAGTGTGTATCGATTTATGAATACGGTTTTTTCTTATTGTCTAAAACATAACCGCAACATATATTTTTAATATGATAGAAATAAAGTTTGCGGAAATTTTTTTTTTTTTTCATTTTTGAAAGTTTGACAATTTTTTTTTAAATAAATAAAAAAAATATAAAAAAAAATCTGCCCACTCCGAGATTAACAGGGATAGTTGTTAAATTGATTGAAGTTTTTTTTGGAGAAAAAGAAACAAAAAACAAAAATGGCGAATTTACAAAAAAATACGAAAAACGATTATTTTATATAATTGATGGTTTTAAATTTTTTTCGTGTATTTTTTCGAAAAGTTCATTCAAAAACAAAAATTGAAAAAAAATGGTCCCCAAAACTCAATTTCTACAAAAGTTATGGCTATTTGAAAATAAAAAAGCCATTTTTTTGAAAAATTCATAACTTTTTTGAAGTTGGACAAAAAATTTTGAAAAAATTCTCAAAAATGTTTTTCAAGGGGTAGAAAAGGATGGATAAGTTTCAGAAAAATCTAAAGGTGTCGGGTTCAAAAGTGCTCGATTTGGTATGGAATACCCCATAGGTATGTACATATGTATGTATATTTTCTATATACTATTTTATATGAAAGCACACAAGCATGCACGTACAAATTGAACTATTTCATGACGAATTCCTTCACATCTTTGGAAATGTATAATAAAGTCATGCATGCATAATTACCTAAATATTTAATTAATGTAGGTTTAATAAGTTATACAGTGGACCAATAAAGTTTACATACACCTAGTTCTATAAAATTACGACACGTTTGTTTGTTATAAAAGGAATAAATTTTGTGGTTTTTTCTATCCATTTCAAAAGATGTATATTTAAATCAAATTTAGCACATCAAAATATTTTTTTTACACAAATAAAAAAAATAATGCTAAAGCTTAAAATGGGCATAATTTATATTTATAAATTTTCGTACACTAATGATTATTTTTATAAATCAAAAGTAATTGCAATAGTTTTAGCCGTTTTTGGCCTACATTTTGTTGCTATTATTGTCCTTAGACATCGATGCAAGATCCCCACTCAATTTCTTGTATTAATTCTGAATATTTTGACCCACTAAGTCCATAATCCTGCTTTTTGGCCTTATTTTGATGAAATTCGATGTTTTTGAATGGGATTTTCCGAAAAGTTCCAGATTTTGAATAGGATTAATGTGTGGTGAATGCGGCACCTATGAAGTTATTTTTATTTCCATAACAACTCTGCACGTACAAGATACAATGTGTATTTTGGGTCGATATCCCGTTAGAAATTGATTTTGCTGCTATTAACAGCCGGTTTAAGCACACTTAAAATTTAAATTTTTTATTTAAAATGTTTAGAAACATTTGTTTATCCATTTTTGAAATGTACCCAAAAAAATAAATAAATATATTTACTTATTTATTTGCTGGGTATTATATCGCGCATATTTACGTACATACATATGTATGCATGTAATTATGTGGGCATGTAAGCAAACCCAGCGGGGCATAAAAGGCCTTCATATGGGCTTATTCATGTCGGAATTGTAAGGTAGAAAGGGCTTACTCCGCCATATAAGCTTCATATCTTTTTAACGTTGCATGTCCTACATCGTGAGCCCTCACCTCAAGCGACGTAAAAAAGGACTAAATGAGGCCTCACCTCTGCTATCTAAAAAAGGAGTAAATGAGGCCTCACCTCTGCTGTCTCTAAAAGGAGTAAATGAGACCTCGCCTCTGCTATCTCTAAAAGGAGTAAATGAGGCCTTACCTCTGCTATCTCTAAAAGGAGTAAATGATGCCTCACCTCTGCTATCTAAAAAAGGAGTAAATGAGCCCTTATTGTTTTAATAAAAATAAGCTGTTTAATAATGACACGAAAGACTTTTAATTCATCAATATATTATTTTGATTTATTATCGTAGGTTTTTTTTATTAATTGTATCGATTTTTTAATATCATTTTCGTAATTTGGGAAGCCGTATTCGGGGGACTTCAGAGCATCTAAAATTAGAAATAGCAATTGTGAGTTGTGAATTTATGTATTTAATTAAAACAAACCTACCAACCACAAATTTTCCAAATAATAATAACATTCTTTAATGCTACAAATCTATTGAAATCAGGAAAGTATTAATTATATAGTTTCGCAGAAAATACTGTTCATTCAGTTAACTTACTACGTAATTTTTTGGAAACATTTCAGCATTTCCCTTAAAATGTTTCATTTCTTCAACGCTTTTTATTGGAAATATGTCCAGGCTTGTAGATTTCAGAAATGCTTTCTCTAACAGTTTATCCATCTTCCCATGTAGCTCACAAATTAAGTTTTTCATTTGCTGCACCTCTTCTTCTATAAATAAATTGTTTAATCAATTTAATATACACAATTATGTATGTTAATTACTTACCCAATTTTTTCATTTTATTTCCACACTCACAAGGTGGAGAATTTTCGTCATTTATTATCATGTAGCTCCGTTTTGACATTTTGGAATATTTAGTCTAAATCGATTATATTTGTATTATATGTTTCAATTTACATATTCAATTGAAAGGATAAATTCAGTGTGAAGTGATGAAGAATTGGCAAGCGGGCACCCGTCTATATTGATATCAATATATAGGCAATCCATATTTGGAGGTAAAGAAATTTTCATCAAAGAAAGGGCATTTTCTACTCCGAAATGAAAGTATTTTCCAGGCGACACATCAATTATATTAATTTCTGAGTTAGGCAACGTCATTAATTGTTTCTTTGATGCAGGTAACCGCACGTCAGCACTACGAAATATTTGGAGAATTTCATCGCATGCCCTCTTACGAATTTTATATTTGACACACCAATTTCTTATTTTCGCATTTATGTCATTATTATTGTTGTTAGAGTTACCAGTAGCCGCATTACGCACATTATGCACATTACATATATTTATATTTAGTTCTTCGGATACATTTTTGCTACAACTAGGAACATTTTCATTTTCTGGAACAATAGCTTTTTTCACGATTTCAATTGTGCTCTTATTTTTCTTGCTTAGTCGACGAAAATGTCTATCACTCACTCCACATTTAGTTTATCTCATTTCAATAGAATAATTAATTTATTAATCTAGACTTTTAAAAGACTACAACTTACTTGTAAGTCCGCGTACGAAATAAGAAAATATAATAACTATTGTATATGCATAAACGCAGCGTTTCCGAAGACAACGAAAAATAGAACAATAATGGCAAACAGTAACGCGGTTGCATATACGCAGTATTCAGTGGCGACAAGAGGTCGGCGGCAGATAAAAGTAAAAAATTTATAAACGCTGTGCAGCTTTGAAAATGAATATCATAGTCTACATCAGAGCCGCTCAAAATAATACGCAATTTATTTACCAACGCATACAATCACACATTTGATATCTGCCAGCGTATGATTGTGTGCGCGCGCTTGCTTAGTACACTGAGTGAAATCGCGCTATTTGGTTATTTTGTTATTAAAAATTTAGAAAAAAATCAAAAATTATGGTTTTTGATTAAAAAAGCAATTAAGAAAAACAATAATTTTAAGGCAGAATTAGCGTCATAGCGTACATGCTTCGACTGCATTTGCTTGCCTATACTCCGAGTATAGGCATGAAAAATTGCGCATTATTTTGAGCGGCTCTGGTCTATTGTCTCTTTATTTTGTACACCTTACCCTACGCTACTAAAAGAAGGTCATTGTGAGGCATTCATGAGAAAGGGAAGGTATTAAACCAATAAGGCCTCACATTGCCTTGCTTTTGTGAGGCCTTTATTTTGTCCCCGCTGGGAATAAGACAGACCATACGTATTATATTTGTAAGTTTGTCTACACACAGTTTTGTATGAAAATATGTACATTTATTGCTTCATGCGAAATATCCGTTGTCACGGGCAAGCAATGGCTGAAGCTCACGTTTTGTCGAAGAGTCAATGTGTCGAAGAACTGACGCGACGACAAAGAGTCACAACATTGTGTTGCTAGTAGAAAATCCAAGCTGTGCCGAAAACACAAACGAACGATCGCCAATTGCCAATGCTTCCCTTGCCGCTGTAACAGCTTCTCCAACTAACCAGCGTAAATATGTATGTTTATGTATGAGCTTGCATACAAATCGACACAGATACGACACGTCATATATACATATATATGCTACATATGGACTACGTATAGACTGCTTATCGCCCATACATTCCATAATGGTGATCGCAACCACGGCCTGTATCGCCACGGCGACAATCTTGTTTACCCGCGCCTACAGATGTTTCACTTCAAACGATGGCGTGTCGAATAAATTTCTGGAACAAAACTCTAGTGTTTTTATTGAAAGTATTCCATTTACAGTGGCGGACAAAAGTCTACATACATACACCCCCTATTTCCATTGATATGAGAGTACAAAAAGTTTTTAGAAAAATGTATTTATACAGTTTTATTCTAATATTTATTATAATAACAGTTAACTAAAAAAATTCATTATTTAACATAAAACAACAAATTTATGGAAGAAAAACTCAAAAATTGCTTTGACAAAAGTCTACATACAGTTCAAATCCCATACTTTGTACATTGTTATATTAACAGTAAGGTAACGTTAGCCTTTTTCTTTTATTTCAATATGTTTATTGTTTGATATTTATTGAATTTAGTTGTGGTTTAAGCCCTTCAATAGCTATAATGGCTCCGCGAAATGAAATATCAATTGATGTAAGAAATTTGGTGATAAAAGAAAGAAAAGAAAAAAAATCATATGGTGAAATTTCTAAAATTTTAAACTTGAGTCGAGCAACAGTACAGACAATTCTAAAAAACTTTAAAAATAATGGTTCCAACGAAAATAAACCGCGCAGTGGACGCCCAAAAAAACAATCTCGTAGAGACGTCAGCCTGATTCTCAACGAAGTAGACCAAAATCCAAAAGTAAATGCTCCAAATATAGCCGAACGCATAGTAAGTACGTCACAAATAAGTATCCAACCAAGAACAATAAAAAAAAACTCTAAACGATAACGGATTCCACAGTAGAACACCACGGAAGAAACCTTTTATTTCTGAAAAAATCGGAAACTTCTTTTAAAGTTCGCCAAAAAACACAAAGAAAAGGAAATGGATTTTTGGAAAAAAGTTTCATTTACAGATGATTCTAAATTCACCCTTTTTGGTAGTGATGAAAGGGCTAAAATTTGAAGGAAAACTAACGCCACGCTTGAACCGAAGAACGTAGTATAAATTGTGAAGATCGGTGGCGGCAGCGTAATGGTTTGGGGAGCTGTTGCGGCCTCTGGAGTTAGAAATTCGGACTTTATCGAAGGTGAAATGGACGGTTATAAGAATAAGTCTCTGTTGGAACATAATTTGAAGCCTTTGGTGGATAATTTAGGGCTCGGTTCCAGTTGGATATTTCAACAAGATAACGATCCGATGCATGCGGCGCAAATTGGTAAGGACTGGTTGCTTTATTATACTCCAAGGCAATTAAATACACCACCTCAAAGTCTAAATATGAATATTATTGAACATGTCGAGGAGATTTTGGTGCGTAGAATTAGAAAGCACCAAGTTTCTACCTCTGCTATACTCTAAGAGCGCATATTGGAACCTTGGAACAGCAGTACATCTGCAGCGTTGACAAATTTAGCAGAATCAATGCCACGGCATCTTCAAGCAGTTATAGATGCCAATGGGGACCCAACTAAATACTAAAACGTCTTAATAACTAGCATTTTGTAAAGTTTTTCGCACTGAACTAAGATATTTTTGTACTGTATGTAGACTTTTGTCAACACAATATTTGAGTTTTTATTCCATAAATTTGTAGTTTTATATTAATTAACGGATTTTTTAAGTTTGTTGTTATTAGAAAGAAGATTAGAATAAAACTGTATCAACACATTTTTCTAAAAATTTTTTGTACTCTCACATCGAAGAAAACAGGGGGTGTATGTAGACTTTTGTCCGCCACTGTAGATAAAATGAGTTGATTTTTGAATTGATTAACAGGTTGCCTTATAGTTTTTATAGTGTAACTAAATGACTCTTCACTGTGAGCGATTCGTTTGTTTCAGATTCTTCCAAATTTTTAACGTACTGCCTAGAGAGAGCCTCAGCTACATTATTTCCACTTTTCCAGGTTTACGAGGTGTGTTTTGAAGTGCTTCGAAGATTGGAAAACCCGTTGGCACAAGCGTATAATATCTCATGGGGATTACTTTGAAGGGGACAAAATAGATATTCATGAATAAATAAATAATTTTTGAAAAAAACACAAAATTCGCGATACTTTTTGAACACACCTCGTATAGTGAAAATTTGGCAATAATTCTTCTATTAATGCGCGCCATCTTTTCATTTTACTTTTGGGATTTTTTCCGATATTGGTGGTCGGTAAAAATGATTATATTTTTTACACCATAAAGCTAATGTCGCAACGTTTTCAAAGCCCATACGATAGCAAGAAGCTCTCGTTCGTTCGTGGCGTAACTTTGTTTTGTAGCAGAAAGAGTTCTCGATATCATTGTAGTGGTGACTCAAAACTGCACCTAAAGCAGTCGACGAGGCATCCGTTGTCAGATCGAAAGGTTGGTTGTAATTTGGATATTGAAGATAAACGTCTTCGGAAGCTAACACTCGCTTTACTTTTTCGAAAGCATTCAGCGCCACACAATTAAGTTAAATTTCAACATTTTTGGATTTTTTTACCCCTACATGTCCGTTCTCTCCACGAATATATTTGGTTAATGATTTTACCACATCGGCATAATTTTTTACAAAGCGACGATAGTAACCTAATAGACCGAGAAATGATCGCAGTGTGCGCAGTGTTGTTGGAAGTTTATAATTCAAAATTGCGTGGACTTTATATGGACAAGTTCTTATACCCTTTTCTGAAAACAAAAAACAGGGAAACTCAACTTCGGTTTTGTAAAACTTTGACTTCTCTGTCAATACTCTCATTCCCGCTTTTTCCAACTTGCCTAAAATTCTATCGATGCTAGCCAAATGTGAGTTTTCGTCAGGTGAATAAATAATTATGTCATCGATGTACACGTGACAACATTTTCCGATGTCTTCGCAGAAGACGTCGTCTAACACTTGCTGCAATATGCTTGGCGCATTTTTTAAACCGAAGGGTAGCCTACAAAACTTATACTTTCCATTTTTAATGCTAAATGCAGTTTTTTTCTATCTTTTTCGCACATAACAATCTGATGGAAACCTGATTTTAAACTTAAGGTGGTAAAATATTTTGAATTTCCCGAATTGGCTAAAATTATAGTTGTGTCCGGTATTGGATATCGATCAGGAACTGTTTGTTCGTTAACTTTCCTATAATCCAGTCGTAGCTTCAAATTCCCACTTTCATCTAAAGCCTTTTTGAATACAACATGGACGAGGAAATTATATGGAGAACATGATTCTCTATTTATGCCGTCCCTGAGGAGTGTTCTTTTTTTGTTATTAATGAACGGCGCAACTGAAACCGGATACGGATAGCTTTTGCTATAATGCCGAAATTGAGTTTAATGCAAAATGGAACAGTGTCTTCTTCTATTGCAATCAAATTGCTCTGGCTGCATGATAGATGCTGTAGTTTCTCTTTACCGTTACGGAAAAATAAGTATACATTTTCAGTGTCAACATTTGTCTCAATTTCTCTGAGAAAGTCGTATCCAATGATACCATCAAATGTACTTAAGTTGGGAAGTAAGTAAAATGTTGAGGTATGATCCAGAACATTCATCAGGCATTTCTTATTTATTAAATTTGTCACATTGATAGACTTTAACTTGAAGGGTCTACCGATACTTTTGATGCCATGCAGAAACGAAAAATTTTTAACATAGTGCTTAGAAGTTCCGGAATCGATTAAAAGGCGTAGCTCTTAACCGCTTTTGGAAGTTTTAGTTATAAAGGGCAGGAGCGACTTCAGTTTAAATAATTAATTTTTTCAACTGGTTTCGTCTCGCTATCAACTTGATTATAGTTATTAGTATCATAATCAAGGTAACAACTTTCAGCATAATTTCTGAAATTATCACCTTGAGAATACTCTTCATTGTATCCTTCGTAATCTACTTGATCAAAGATTTCTTTTTCAGGCAGAAAGTTAGCTTTTTGCATTTTATTTAGGGGTGTCTGATTTGAGGAGGATTGCTCGCGTGATCGCATAAATATCGTAGGATAAATCGTTAAAGGCTGCTGTGGCGGAGCATTTCGTATTGACTGAAGTGGTTGAAAATTATTTTTATTTTGCTGGTAATGCGGATTGTAATGATTTTGAGGAGAAGAGTGTTTATGGTAATATCAGGTATTATTGTCGATTTCCATTGGCGTTGTCCTAGTGTGAGTGTTTTGAAAGTTGTGGGTAATGCGTTCAGTTTGCGGTTGCGAATAAGGATTTGCTGTTAATGATTTTCCTGAGGCAAAAGCGCTGACAAAGTCATGACGCATGTGAGTAATTTCAAGCTCCTGAGCTAATGCGAGTGCGCAGGGAAGATCCTTTCGCCTTGCCGAAAAAAGGCAGTCGCATATTGGACGACGAAACCCCGAAATGAATACCCGTAAAGCGTTTTCTCTTGCTCGATCGTTAAGAGCTCCAATAATTTCCCTATTATTACTATGGGTCATTATTTGTTTGATAATTATGAGAGTTAATTGTTTGTCAACTTTGTCACAATATTCGGAAAATGACATCGTACCTTGCCTTAACACACTAAGTTAGGACATACAATGGTCTTTTGTCGGAGTACGATTGATCCGACCTTGCAATGATTGCTTGAAAATTAAGCACTGTATTGAACGACGAAAGAGTAGAATTAGCAGATTCAATAATCTTATTTCGAAATATTCCCGTTGCAATGTAGTAGTTTTCCGAACCCTTTTTATAATAAGTCATTGCAAACTGAGCAGCGGTACGCCATGCCGGATGTGATGATGAATTGCTTTTAAATTCAGGCAACGACTTAATTAGGTCCCAGCTAGCATTATTATCTGCAACTAAAGGGTCAATAGATACCGCAGCATAAGTCTGAACGGTGGGAGACGTTAATCGATTCAATTGTGAGGCTAATTGATCGAGCTGATCGGAAAATGCTTGCTAACTATTTCTAGAACTTGTTCCCTGCTAACGCTCACGTTTTTTTAAGCTTCTAATCGTAGTTTGTAGCAAATATAAAGAGATATTACTGTTTTAAGAAACAAATTTAATTTTAAAAGTGGAGAAAAAGTAAATTATTCAATGGGATATGCGAACAATGAAAGATACCATTTTACTAAATCCGATCGAGGATTATAACCTTCTATGCAAATTTGAGATCCGAAAAGTACGTTTATATTTCTATGAACAACAAACACACATATGTATGTATGTGTTATTGATTTTAGTTCATTTTATTACTTAAATTCAGATAAAAATACTGAACTTATAGAATAAAACGTTCTCGAAGAATTGTATTAAGGGGTTAGGGATAGTCAGAATTTTGAAAAAATTATTTTTTTTTGCATTTTCGTTAAGGGTAATACCTTAAAAATATTCTGCGAAATTTCACGTTGGTCCGATAATTAATTTTGGGATTAAGCGCTATTGTGAAACTTTAAACCCGTTTTTCTCAAAACTATGTTTTTTGAACTGGTGACAACCGTAACTCGAAAACCGCTTAGTAGATTTTAATGAAATTTATACAGCTTTTAGAATACATAATAAACTCGGGCCTGATCGAAGGATTTTTTTTTCAAAAATTTCGATTTTTTAAGACCAATTAAATGTTGATTTTTTCCCAAAAACTTAGAGAAAAGTTCCTGAGGCCGCCATTTTGTTAATTTTTGGAAAAATAAAAAATAAAATCTTTCGATCAAGCCCAGGATTATCTATTTATAAAACTAATTTTTTTTTGTCCAATTGATTTTAGAAGAATCTCCAAGGACTTATTATAGTTGTCACCGCAAGTACCTTTTATTTGGAACTGGATCAACACAAACAACTACAACTTTGGAAATTAATTTTTTTTTGAAATTTTCGTGACTTCAGGTCAACACATTCTATAATAATGCCATATTACTAATTTTGTAAAATAACACGATTTAATAGCAAAAACAAAATACTGAAACTTCTAATTTTTGCATTTCAGGTGACGATATACATATCTGACACTATATCTATCGTGATTAGTTTTAAGTGATACGTACAACCGTTAGGTGAACAAAACTATAATACTCTGTATCAACTGTTTGCAAGAGTATAATTATAATAAAATCAAAATAGTACAAAAAAGGCTTAATTCTAATCGACATTTCATAAACTGCATTTTGCTTGACATCTTTTTGACTTTTCAAATGATCTTGGTGAAAAGGATTTATTACAAACGAATTCATTGCAAAGATTAAGCCCGCTGACTCAAATCAGTCGAATATTTGTAGATACGGTCAACCAGAATCAATGGATCAAGAGATTAAACCTTTTCAAATAAAAGCCTCGGAGAACTACCCTCAAATGAAGATGAAATTTTTAATAAATACGGGTTCATCTGTTAGTTTAATTAAACCAGATATATTAAGCAAAAAAGCAATAAAAAATGAAACCAATAATTTTAAAAACGGCGGAACTACCCTCAAATGAAGATGAAATTTTTAATAAATACGGGTTCATCTGTTAGTTTAATTAAACCAGATATATTAAGCAAAAAAGCAATAAAAAATGAAACCAATAATTTTAAAAGTTGTGCTAAAAAAATAAACACTTGCTTTAAATAATCAAAATTTGAAATCATATGAGCATAATTTTTCTAACAATTACGGTGGACTTTTAGGTTTTGATATACTTAAAAAGTCAAATTCGAAAATAAATCTGAAAGAAAAAACTATTAATTTCGGTGGAAAGTTTTGTAAGTTTTTAAATAGCAAGAACTCATTAGACCTTGATAGCCTTCTGAATATTACAAATGCCAACGACGATGAAACTTAATTCAGGCTAAGCCGTCTAAATAAAGAGGAATGTAAAAGCCTCAAATCTTTATTAAATAAATTTAAATGGGACCAGCTCACTTTCACTAATAAAATTAAATACAGGGTTAAAACAATCCATGAGGACCCTATCTATTTTAAATCTTACCGATATCCGGAAGTGCACAAAGCGGAAGTAGATAAGCAAATAATGGAAACGCTGAAGCAAAAAATTGTATGGCATATTTAGACGATATTATCGCTTTTAGCACGCTGCCCCTGCTTCATCGGGTGCCGGACCCAAAACACGGCAGAAGTTTCAGATGGGCCTCGAACCCGACCAAGGTGGTTAGTGTGTCCACTCCATACTGCCAATTGGTACTGAAAATGCTTAGCATTCTCAGGGTGCTGATCAACGCATTGATTTGATTCGCTGTGCTTTTGAGCGCCGTGGGGTAAGGCTATCGTAAGCCCTGCTTCATATAATTTGCTGGGATATACTCGCCGTGTCCAGGGCTCGTTACAATAAATTTGTAAACACGAATCGTAATTTATTTAGCTTTATGTAAAAATCATATATATAGTTATAATTTGTATTTAAATACTGTCACCCGCGTTATAATGTCGTCACCCGAAGAAAGTGCTGTGACAGGGTAACGCTTCTACGGATCTCCTTCTACCGCCGTTTGTGTAGGGGTCGATTACGATGTTTTGCGGCGTGTGTTGACGCTCCTGTGCCACGACGACTACGTTGGCTTCGATGACAATGTCTTCTTGAATAACTCTCTATAGCCACGCAAAGACCCGAACCACGGAAAACCACGTTAGCGATTGCAGTGTTAAGGGTTGAGTTGGTCAGAGGATCAACTACCAAGCTCTATCTTAACCGATCTCATTCACAAGTGAGGGTACCAAGAAGTGTGTACGCTGTCACCAGGGATGAAGGAATGCCCAACTTATTCCAGTGTGAGAGTGCCTCAAAATTAGCGTTTTTTTACATTTTCCATTACTGCCAGATCGGACAAAATAATTGCCTCAAAGTACAGCTTACTAAGTGTAAATTTCTAAAACGGGAAATAACGGGACAGATATAAAACCAAACCCAAATAAAATTAAAGCGATATTAGATTACCTAGAAAAAGAGATAAACTAGTTTTTGGGTTTGGCAAAATTTTATTGAAACCATATTATAAATCTTTGCTAGAATAACATTCTATAATAATGCCATATTACTACTTTTGTAAAATAACACGATTTAATAGCAAAAAAAAAATATTGAAAATTCTTATTTTTTCTACCTGACTATCCCTACCTAACCCCTTAAGACATTAAATTGGCTTGAGTCGAAAAGAGCGTTATTAAAAAATTTAAAACTATGGGACCTCCAAAAGTTATGAAAATTTACCAAGAGCAGGGCTTTAATAACGCAATTATTAAAAGATGTGATCAAATGAACACAAAGTTGAAGTAACAACAGGCAAAACAGGTATAAGTGACAATAAATGACTTCACACAACACTCAATGAAAAGTTAAGACTAATAACTACATACATCAGAAGACAAAGAATTGAATTATTTGGAAATAGAACAAGCAATTTGTACTTATAATCATACAAATATTCACTCGAGTACAGGATAATTTCCAAACATTCCATTTTTCTATAAGAAACACCAAAAATGATCCCCAAATAATTAAAGCAAAACGTATTAAACATTAATAAATACAGAGATTAAAAAGAAATTGACATTAATTTTGTAAATGCGGGAAATGTAAGAAAACGATTAGATAAAGTATGTAATACATATAGACTACTAAGATAGTTAAAAATAGGAGAAGATGGGGAGCACTATATAGTCAAATTTAAAAATCAAGAAGTCAGGAAAAATCAGTTTAAAAGGAAAAAGGAAAAGTATTGAGTAAAGCAAATTTCTTGGTTTATAATAATTTTACGAGTATAGTCATTCGTGTAAATTATAATTAACTAAAACAGTGTTAACGTATCAAATAAATTTAGATATTTAAACTCAACATGTGTAAAGTTTTTGTTTTATAGAACATGAAAATATGGAATTAAAATTTTGTCAAAGTGAAAAATATCTGCATGTGGTGAAAGGCGTTTGATATTGTCAAAATAATTAATGATTTCTACAATCGTTTTTCTATTTGTTAAAGTCTCCTTTTTGTTCAGTTGTTTAAGTATGTTCTAGTTCATTATCTGAGCTTAAATTACATTGTGGGAACTCCACTGAAGTTCCTAAGCAATGAATTTTGCTTTTGAATTCGAAAATCTTACAGCCCTTTTGTAAGAAAATCTCACAATTGATTTCTGAGGTTATTTTTCTCAAACCCCACAAGAAAACCACACACCACAGATGGTCAGACAGATGCACATTGCTGTGAACCAGCCGTTTTACAAAAACAAACAAGACAAAATAAAGAAATGGACAACCAAGAAAATTTATTAATTTTGCAAATCTATTAAACTTGGTGCATATATAATAATTTGATTTAATTTTGGAATTTCAACATGTGAAAGAACAAATCAAGAGCATTACTGCATATTACGTAAACATAAATATTATATCTTTTTATTCGCACATGCCTTAAATACATACATGTAGTTTTTGGTTTAATAAGTTCATTAATTTAATATTTTTACACATTTTTCACAACTTATTAACTCACTTAACTTATTCTAATTTATAACTATTTTACATTACATTACAGTTTACATTTCAATTGGCAGGCAGCGGCCTGTCTGCCCCTCTTATCTATTTCAATACTACCAGGGATAATGGGATGCCCAACTTATTCCACTGTGAGAGCGCCTCAAAATAAGCGTTTTTTATAACATTTTTCATTATAGCCAGATTGAAAAAATAATAATTTTTGGGCATTTAAATCAAAACCCCAACATTGAGTACGCTTGCAAATTATTATACATATGTATGTATATTGGACTTCTAATAATGGCGAAACTACTTAAATCCTTGTTTATGATTTTATGGTATATTAAAACAACTGACTTTTAATCTTTCAATACTTAATAAGGTGAATTAAGCCTGTTAGTACTCAATTATTAAATGTTTTTATTCATTTGTAACTGAAAATTAATGCTACTATGCATCAAATTGCAAAACGTTTAATGAAATATATTTAAATATGGCATTTTCTTTGATTTTAATTTTCAACAAATTCCTCCGTTCGCATATAATCTAAGTATATAAATAAAAATGAATCGCCAACATGTATGTACGCTCATAACTTTCATACGACTGAACCAAATTTGATAATTATTTTTTTTAAATGTTCGTTGAGGTTCAGGGATGGTTTATGCGGAGAAAAAAATCCGAATAATTGCCAGAATACCCCTAAAAACAGCCCTTTTCTTTTTCTCATACAAACGTATGAATGTTTTTTCGTTAGTAATGCTAAGAGAACGGCTGAACCAATATTGATGAAATTTTAAGAGGTTGTTCGTTGTGGACCGGGAAAGATTTAGAAATATAGAACCTGTATGTCTTTCATCAGGAAAAGTCGGAAAATTGAACAATTCCAAAAAGTTAATTTATTCCATACAAATGTTTTTATTCAATTTTTTTGTTTTTTTTTTTCAATTATTTAAATCTTTCAAATTTGGCGTT
This sequence comes from Bactrocera dorsalis, assembly GCF_023373825.1. Lineage (NCBI taxonomy): Eukaryota > Metazoa > Arthropoda > Insecta > Diptera > Tephritidae > Bactrocera > Bactrocera dorsalis. The sequence continues at coordinate 60,995,719 of NC_064304.1, read as the reverse complement.
TGCTTCAAAAATTTTTGAAAATTATTCCGTGAAAATGTTATGTGTTTTTCACACAAAGTGATCAATTACAGCTTGAAATTTGTCACGATGCCATGAAGAGGTCGCGCTAATATCGGTCGGCGTTCTTTTTGGCATCAACATATTAGCAGCCCAAGGCACATGAACGAGTGCTCCCAGGATGCGATGACATTCGTCCGGTATTATGGGTAGCGATCAATCAGAAAGCGATCGTCACGATGTCACAGCAAGACTTTTCAAGCAACAGCTTCGATGGACATTATCTTGAAGCAACGCATATATGGTGCTGTTAGATGCTAGATGTATAGTACTCTGTTGAGTGGCAAAAGAGAGGTTTGTCGCACGCACACATTCTTCTTTGGATGGTGGAAGGTGATTACACCAGATCAAATTAATGAATGCATTCAATAATGCGGCAATTCCTGATGCAAAGAAAGATCCAGTATTATACGAAGTGATGAAAACCAATAAGGTTCATGTCAATAAATGCACGAAACAGTATCCACGTACTTTTCTTTCGGAAACACAAACTAGAAATGATGGATATCCACTCTATCGGCGTCGCTCACCAGACGACAATGGCAGAACATTTAGCATTCAATTTAGAGGCGGGAGTATCGAAGTTGGCAACACATGGATCGTACTATACTCTCCACTGTTGTCTAAATCACATTCAAAACTCATATCAATATTTAGTATTGCAGTTTGGTGTAATCGATAAAATACGTTTGTAAGTACGTCGCCAAAGGAAGCAACATGGCGATTATTGGTCTTGAACAATATGATCGATATGTGAATTGCAATAAAGCGCTTTGTAGGATATTTTCTTTTCATGAACGTTTTCCGACTGTTGTGCGTCTCGCAGTTAATTTGGAGAATGGCCAAAGAGTGTATTTCAACCCAGAGAATACAGTATAGCCAGTGGAAAACATTGAGAGCAACAAAATTAACATTGACGAGTTTTTTCTCAACTTTCGTCAGTGATTCGTTTGTGAGAACATTGCTCTATTCGAAAATACCTTGGTATTATATATGGAATGCATCGTCGAATAGTTACGCAGAAAGCAAGGCCAACCAGTAGATTGACATCCAGGTGTCTTATCAACTAATGCATTAGGACGAATTTACATAATCCACCCGAAAAACGACGATTGTTTTTACCTTCGGTTGCTATTGATTAATGTACGCGGTTCAACTTTATTTGAGTCATTGCTTACTGTGAATGGTTCGATGTGTGCAAGTTTTGGAGAAGTAAGCCAGCAATTACAAATGCTGGAACACGTTAATCACTGGAATGAAAATGAAGTTCGCATACTTTTCGATATAAACATCGACATTGTCAAAGACATTTTACATCTTCTTCGCTAAAAATTGGAAATGGTACAGTAACGGTTGATACTTCCGGTGGTTCGATATCAATTCCATCTTCCCTTTATCAATTCACGAAAAATGAACTCGTCACAAATGTTCGGACATTGGCCAAATTATCGTAACTACGATTCCTTAAGTGCACGTGCAATGTTAGCTGCCAAAAATACCGATGTTTTTGACTTCAACTGGAAGATTCAAAGTCAAATTCCGGGAGACTTGCGCTCATACAAATCGATCGATCGTTTTGACAATATTATTATTCAGTGGTATTTCTAAATTCTTTGGACAGGCTTGGTATGCCACCGCATCATTTGCGTCTCAAAGTAGGATCCGTCGTTATTATGTTTCGCAATCTTCAAGCGCCGAAAGTGTGTAATGGAACCTGACTGATTGTGACGCATCTATCGAATACAAGGAGGAGAATGCTTCTTCTTCTTAATTGGGGAGAATGCTTGATTCTACGAATTCTTTTGATGTCTAAGGATTTCTCATTTAAGTTCAAACGTATTCCGTTTCCAGTGAAAATTGAATTTGAGAAGTCAATCAACAGGACCTAAATATAGTCGCATAGTGTGAGGCATAAATTTGGATATGCTATGTTTTTCACACGGTCGTGGCGTGCTCACGAGTTGGAAAACCATCTTTTCTGTACACCGGAACAGAAACCGAAAAATATTGTTTATAATGCTGCGTTACGTTGAAAAAAAAAAATGAAATGAGAAATTTAACTTTCTTTTCATTACAAACCATATAATTTCACGCAGGAAACGGCTGCGTTCCAGTTATTCCAATTGCGAAACGTCAAAACCCAATCCAGTCAACTGTCAAAGTTCGGTAGGTGAGCGGCCCTCACATTTCCAGTGACAGGAAAGTTGGGGATCTCTTTATCTCTGGTACTACTCCGCCACTCAACTATTCTCGACTATGCTCAACTATACAGTTCGAATATTGTTTGAATTAAGTATGTGTACGTAGTTTTTGGTCAGAGGTGCATTTAAAAGGCACGCCCGCTACGTGTGGACCTTTGACGCACAGGTTCCACTTCCACAATCGGCCAATTATCTATTCTCTTCTCATCAGCGCATGAAACGCGTCTTGGTGTTGGGAAAAAAGGAATACCATCTATTGCCTGAATCTTCACGTTCAAATTACCTAAATCAAGATTTGATGCTGGATCTGGATTGGTATCTTTTTCTTCAAGGGTTTCGCAAATTGCAGCAAATTTGTTTAAGGTCAAATGATTACCAATAGCGTCGTCCTCTTCTTTCTTTACTTTAAATCTTTTATCGTCCACGAAATCGCTTTCGATTTTACTTTGACATACATGCCTTGTCTTAAACTAACTTCATCACTTAAACTTTTCAGCTCTTTCCTGCCTAATTCAGCGCCCTTTTCGCTAAAACAAATATTTCAAAATATTATTTCCCAGAATGACTTTGCATGGCAAATCATTCAACTCAGTAACATGGAAAGTTACTTCGAAATTAATCCCATCCCTCAAACAGCCAAAACACTACTGTCTTTTGATTCTATTTTAATATGCGCGTCACCTCTACGATCGCATTTAAATTGACGACCTATCTGTCCACACTTAAAACATTTTATCTGCTTTAACTTATCACAACCGTTGGCCAAATGAGATTCACTTCCACAATTAAAGCACTTTCTTTCGACCCTTGGATCTACCGGCGTTGGTGACATGATTTCTCTCAGCTTGATGGCTGTCGAGAATCATCATTTAGAGAACTGAAACTTCTAATTCCTGTCTGGCTACGTACAAACAATTTAGTTGCCCCTCTAAGAAGCTGCCTTGCAAACCCAAATTGTTGTAAACTACTCCAAATAAAAATTACCGCGCTATCCTCAAACTCTTCTAACCATTTATCAATACTCTGCTCGTCTGTGCTATTAAACATTGAAATAATTCCTTCCACATCCCTCAGTGAGAACTGCGGGTTGGACACTATATTGACTTGGCGAGAGGTTGGTGCTTCTACCATTGTCCCTGAACGTAATTCATTTTCACTTTCATCTTCATCCTCATACTCCGACACATGACCGAAGTGTAATAGCAACCTGTCTCTTAATTCACAATTCCTGCCTTGAACAGTCAGTCCAAATTTTCGCAACTTTTGCAGCCGCTACACTTGAAAATTCTCTGACGATCGTAAATTGATGTGTTGCATGATTCTCTCCTAAGCTCGCTCACGCTTTCGATAAAATTCCGTTGTTTTTGCAAATTTAAATTTTTATACTAACTGCCACCTCGTCTTCTTGGAATGTTGAAATTCTATGGAAAATTTGTGCACATTTCACATATTTACATATGTACATACCAGAGAACTGCAACGAGTAATAAATTTTTGTTTATACTTAAGTACTGATCCGTTACTCTGTCTGATTCTGCCATTTCAGTTCATGTACACGAAGCGAACTGTTTTCTTCAAATCAGCGATAGAGAACAACTTTGTATCAGTAGCGATCGGCTAATACCTGATTTGTTTATGAACGTTCGTATCAGCAGAAAATACCCGAAGTGATGCATACTTATGCTTCAATGATTGAAATGATCGCCAGCGTTCGGTTTGTATATCATCCCTTAAACACTGATTTACTCAAGCACTTCTGTTTACAAGTTCTTTGTGTTCTGATGGCAAGCGATGCGCGCTAAGAAGTGTATGTGTATGTATGTAAAAGTTTGTGATAAGGTACAATTGTATGTATGTGATTATAGAAAAATGGAGGAAAACAAAATAATTAGTGAAAAAATTCTTTGCAGTACATATGTATATGTACTTTAAGTGGTCAAAGGAAAGGGCGCAGTTCCCTATGGAATATTTTGTCCGAAGTTAATAATGCACTTGGCGAAGTTATAACTGCCTTTATTTATTGCCGCAAGTGCTCGGCTGTGTTAAAATATAAAAACAATCAGACTTCAAATTTGCACAGGCATAACTGTTGTAAGGCTACAAACAACAAATATGCCTTAAAACAAATTTCTGCTGAGGACAAAAATGAGGCAACTAAAATTTGTGCGAATTCGATTATTGAAGTTTGCCGACCGTTTTCTGCTGTACAAGGTATTGGCTTCATGAAAATTATCAATTTTTGAAGTTATACTTCTTATACGGAAAAGGTTGCGATAGATTCTGGTTGCGCAACCTTCCATATAAAAGTAACGCAAAGTTGCGCAACCTCGCTCCATCCATATGAATGTAACGTAACCTTGTCTGCGAAGATGTGCGAGCAGCAAGCGAAGCGGTGACAATCGGTGATCGTTTGTTCGTTTCTTTCGGCACAGCTCGGCCGACACAACAACACAACACAATGTTGCCATACTTATGCTGTTGTTGTTTTTGTAGAACAATGTTTCAATTTTTGGTTGGTGACATATTCACATGTGTGCGCATATGTATGTTTGTATGCTTGTGCATTATTGAAGTTATAGTTCTTTTTCTTTCGTTTGCCTTTCTGCGAATTCTCAACTATTTTGTGTGACTTTTAATTTAAATACTCTGCGTTGGCCTTTCAGAATCACACAGAATCATTCCTGTGGTTTTTGAAATTGACCCACGAGGACGAGGTATATCGTTTTATCTGGGAGCGTGAGATTTAAGAAAATCGCTCGCTTACAAGGGATAAAACGACTTCTGAGTGGCGATTTTAATGAATAAATTCACAGAATCATTTCTGTGCTTTTGGAAATCAATACTAATAAATATTTTTTTCTTACTAATAGAAAATAAATTTATCACAGCAATATACATAAACATATACATAATATTGCTGTGATAAATTTATTTTCTATTAGTAAGCAACAAATTAATAATAAATTTATTAAGACTATACTTCTCAGGGCATCACAGCAATGTTATGTATATGTATATACATATTATGCATATGTACTGCTGTGATAAATTTATTGCGAAAGCAAATGTTCTACAAAGTATGTATATTTCTATACTTAAACAAAATTATTAGAACCATCGTATGTTTCCTGCATTCATAACCAAATCATACTTACGTCAGCGCAACCTAATTGTCAATGGTGGTGTTGGTGGTAAGCGCTTCGAAGGTCAAGATGCTAACACAGGTCCCAGGTTCGAATCCCGACAGAATAAATTTTTAATTTTTTGCTTTTAACATCGTATACTATAAAAATAAATATTTTTCTTTATTTTAATTTCTATTAGTAAGAAAAATATTTATTTGTATAGTATACGATGTGAAAAGGCATACATCTTCTATCCTATCTTGTGTATCTGCACATGCTCATATGAGTGTATGTATACGCATGTGCGCGCATTGACTTGCATGTTCATACAATCATATATACTTATATGTACATATATTTGCATACATTGCCGAACAAATAAATCACAAGCATACAAACATACATATGCGTACACATATGTATATGTCACCAACAAAAAATTGATCTTCACAAGTCAATCCGGCAGCCAAATTGGCGAAGGACAAAAGAGAGATGATTACGCTGCATATTCTCTTCCGCAACGAAGAGACGGAACTACTTTCTGAGTCAAAATTCATTCATTTAGACTTTGCTTTATTCTTCATTTTATGTGCATAATAAATTTATAAAATGTGAATTTAAGTGTTCTAGTTTTCTTTCATACAAAATGATATGCATTTCTGAATATCACTAAGAAGTATAACTTCATCTGCGCGTAGGGACTCCACGACGCTTTTTTTTTACAAAGCTCGGGGCAGTATACGGCGAAAACGTTAATGTGGACGATCTTTTACTGGATCCTACAACGGTGTCGCGGAACGTGCAAAAGGCTGCAGAGAAAAAGAAAATAGAGATTCGAGAGGAGATTGCTGAAGCTGTACGCAGTGGAGGAGCATCAGCCACTATTGATATGTGGACAGACAATTACGTACGGAGAAATTTTTTAGGCGTCACATTCCACTACACCAGGGATGGGCATATTAGCCCTCAGTGGCATTTTGCCCGTGCGGGCACGAGCGCACATTTTGAGGGCTAGGTGAGGGGATCATCGCGGGCAAACATGAAGAGGGAAGTGAGAGCAACGTATTTTACCACACCATGTTTACAAATGAGAGCGCACGCATATATGGGAAGTTGCACTTTGAGTAATAATAGTAAAATTGCCTAACAATTTTAAGTTTCTTTGTAACTACTATAAATTTATAAAATGTAAGACAAATAACAAAAAGTATAATAAATATTTGATTTTAGTAATCACTTTTTTAATATATCTTTATATCAGCATTTAATTTTGTTTATTTGAAATAATAAATTATATGTTTGGTTTAATCTCACTTGCTATAGCTCCACGCATTATTGTACCAAGTACCAAAATTTAAATCCGATAACCTACTTCTTATTTTATATATAATTTTCGAAGCAAATTGTTTCAAACCAGTTTATTTCTTTAAACTTCCTTATAAAAAGTAAGTTCAATAATAACTTCAGTTTATGAACCACTTTTTCTTCAAACACATATGACCAAATGAATCTTATGAGAGCGCAATGTAAATACAGGTATCCCTCGAATAGCACGGTACTTGAGTTGCACGAAATCTCGAATAGCACGGTTAAAAATTGCGACAACCCTCGAATAACACGGGGTTCGAATTACACGAAGCCGCGAAAATTCCTTTTAAAAATTGAAATTTAAGGATCCTCTACCTCTTCAAGGAAAAACAAATCAATCTTTGGAGAGTGACAGTGGTTGAACATACGTAATTTAAAAATTATTGCGTTTATAAATTTTTACCTTTTAAATTTCAAATAACACGATTTCGAATAACACGTAACCAATTAACCGTGTTATTCGAGGGAAACCTGTAATTACCCAACAACCCTTCTACCACCCGCCAATCCTAGAATTTCCAACGACTCAGCTGATTGCTCTCTCACTCCGCAGGGTTGCCAGGCTCGATATAATGTAGTAATTATAAAAATTGTCTTCAATATATTTGAAATTTTCTTAAAATAACTCAAATTCAGAATGTAATGCTATTATTTACAAATATATAAACTAGTTTTAATAGTTTGATTTCAGTTTTTATATTTATTATTATAAAAATTATAATTGAAAACTTATATGTGTACAAAACTTCATATGCGTATTGGGTAATGACAACATTGTTCGAATGAAAACGAGAACAAAACGCTTGCCGCTTGTGGCGAAGTGAGAAGATGTTTCCGCCATTAGCGTTTGTATTCTATTTGTGTGCTTATAGAGGCCATACACGGGCACACATGTGCGTTCGATTGCTATGTGTGAACATGCGGTTTACTCGTGTATGGGCTTGTTCGCGTACCGATCCATGTTCGCGAAAATGTTTGATTTTTACGATCGGTGCGCGAACATGTTTATCGTGTATGGCGTTGTGAGCGCACAAAATCTCATTTCTCTCGTGTCGCCGAGCAGTGAAGATCGCGGACAATTGCAAATGTTAAGGAGAGAGACTGCTTTAGAGGCTTCAAAAACTCGATTTTTTTTAGGATTTTTTTGGGAGGGAAAGAAATAATTGATTCAAGCGAAATCTATAACTTTGTTTTTGTTAGATAATTTTTAAAGAGATTTAAGCGATTGTTTGAAGCTTCTAAAGCAGACTCTCCCCTTAATAAAGATTTCGTATCTGAATTTATTGATCTTATAAAAAATTTCTTGGCAATTTAGCGAACGAAAAGTGATAAATATAAAAATAAAATTGAGAAAAATAAAAGTTGGAATAACTTATTAACGAAATACAAAGAAATAGATAAAAGTGCTACAACAGAAATAAATTCGAAGAAATGTTCCGCTTGCCTGTCGCACATGTTAACTGTGTGAAGAACGAACGCAAAATGGATTTGTGTGTCGTGTATGGGCAAACGAATTCACACAGATCGAACGCACATGTGTGCCCGTGTATGGCCTCTATTACCCTGCAAGACGGAGGTAACAGATTGCACAAACACATTGAAATATTTTCAGCTGTTCACTAACACTGTTACATTTTGTGCGATTTTCAATTGCATGGGAGAATACGTAAGTAAGATAGAGAACAACTAACGACATTCTAAACATATTGTAATGTTAACTAGCTAGAATAGGAGAGACGAATACTCAATTTTTCAAGAAGAAGAAAACGAAAAGCGCAGTTTCAAGAATGATAAAAACAAAGATTGCGCAGTGACGAGTTCAAATTTTGTTCGTTGTTCGTTGTATTGCAGGCATACAAAATCATGAATATCATCAAAAGTTAACATCAATATAAGTGAATATTAATAAAAGATATCAATATAAGTGAATATTTTATAGTGAACATTTACCTACATATTCATTTAACTGAATTTTCATTGTATTATTTAATTTTGTCTCGTTGCTGTGTTTGTTTCAACCATTTATGTAAATAAAAAGATTGAATATTTTGTAACCAAGTATCAATACCCTAAATGTGTATTTATTGTCTTATTTAATTTTCTTTTTTTACTATACATGTGTTCAAAAAAATATATTTATGTTTTTCAGATATAACCCAAAAGCTGGATGCCATTAAGAGCCGTCTCACTGCAATTTAAAAGTCCCTAACAAACAAAGTAAGTAACGCAGTATTACATTACCAATTTAAAACAGAAGTTAATTTTTATATATTAATTTTCTAGATGCCAGAAAAGGCCGAGATGCAGGCGCATGCCGCGTCATAGCGGCAAAGACAAACATTTCAATTAGCCGCATCACCGGTGACTTGGAGGATGAGCATTACGTGGAGCTCGAGTCGAAATTGCCTATGTCATCGGAAGAGAACGGGTGCTTCGGGGACAAACAGTCACAAATGAAAATGGATATTAGTTTTAAGTTGTAAATATTAGTTTTAAGTTTGACATATTAGTTTTAAGTTGTAAATATTAGTTCTAAGTTGTATATATTAGTTCTAAGTTGAAGTCTCTAAATTTAGTTTTACAAATATGCTTTTTTAACTAATAACTTTTATACTGAAGTAAACTTAATCTTATGTTTAAGTAAATATGATTTTATTATTAAATAAAGCGAAATAATAAAAAAAACTGAGTTTTATTTAAAAGAATTGAATTTGCTAGAAGAAACAAATGGGTAACAGATAATCTTGTTACTGCTTGTTCTTCCTAACATGCTTATATGTTAAAGGTAACAAACTGATAACCAAAATAATAACACTAACAGATATTCGGGTAACAAATACTTTTTGTTATCCATAACACATAGGTAAGCTATGCGCTAACAAAATAATTTGTTACCCGTAACATACTGTGAAGAGATTTGCTAACAAATGTGTGTATTCTGTTAGAACAAGGCAGCATGCGATATTTGCCATTGGTTAGAGCGAGATAACCATTGAACATCAAATAGCTATGTGTTACTTTTTTCCCACTCTCTGAACAAAAGTAACAAATATTGGAACGAAGTTCCTTACGGCAGGCTTGCAGAAGGGAGATTTTGCTGCGGGAGCTAACTGAAAAATAAATAAAAACCGTAAGAAATAACCCGTAAGAAATAACCCGTAAGAAATATCCGTAAGAAATAACCCGTAAGAAATAACCTGTAAATAAATAAAAACCGTAAGAAATAACCCGTAAGAAATAACCCGTAAGAAATATCCGTAAGAAATAACCCGTAAGAAATAACCTGTAAGATCGCTAGTTATAGCCTACTTTTAGGTTTTGCAAAAAATAATTAGGCATGAAAATCTGTAACATTATTGTGTATGCAAATTTGTAATAACAATTGATAACTTAAAACAAAAACAAATTTACCAATTTTTACTTATTTTTTGCATAAAAAAAATTTCACTTTGAACAAAATATTAAAATTTCATTGAAGTGAAAGGTATTAGTATGGATGGCCACAACGATATTGTGTACATGCAAAATGGACAGCTGTGTTGTCTTGGTACATGCCGGCCATGCTGCATGTGCTTGCACTAAATACGTTTATGGGGAGTTGAATTGTTGCATATTTTTTGGCGCAGGCTTTGAGGAAATAACCCGTAAGAAATAACCCGTAAGATCGCTAGTTATAGCCTACTTTTAGGTCTTGCAAAATAATTAGGCATGAAAATCTGTAACATTATTGTGTATGTAAATTAGTTTTGAGTGAAGTGCGGAACACATAGAGTGCAACAGACTGCAAACTACATCTGCCAAATATTAAAATACAGACGTTCTTAGGACACTGTTATTTTGACAGCTGCACGAATACACGACTGTAGGCCGACAGTTGTCATTCTCGCTAATTCCTATTTGCCAACGACAGTAGAACGACAGTAGAATGGAAGAAGAGATATGAGGAGAGTGGTGATGCCACTAATATGTAAAATTATTCACAGGTCTAACAAACTTGACGTTATTTTACAAATAAAAGCATAAAATAGCTCTATTATAGCTCTATTATATCCTTTGTAATAACAATAGATATATTAAAACAAAAAAAATATATACCTATTTACTTATTTTTTGCATAAAAAATTTCACTTTGAACAAAATATTAAAATTTCATTGAACTGAAAGATATTAGTATGGCAACAACGATATTGTGTACATGCAAAATGGACGGCTGTATTGTCTTGTGTACATGCCGGCCATTGTTATGTTGCTGCCTTCTTACGAATGTTCATGTAGTAAGATGCACAAAGCCATTTTTAGTTCACTGTCGTGAGCTTCAGAGCTTTGAATGTGTCATTGTGTTGTCATATTCTTTCAATTCGTTTTCCTTAAAAAACGAGTAGTGCATAATACCTTTTTCTCTCTCCCTCTTTATTTCGTTCTTTCATTCCTTCTCTCTCTATTACCACTCCATCCGGCCAATGCATAGTCATGAATTCATGCACGTGGCATTACGGGCCGTCTCGACAGGATAAAATCTATGTCTTACTAACTGTCAAATCTATTGCTATTGCCATTGCCAAATCTGTATTGGCATTTGTTATCATAACATAATCATTTGCGCAAAGGCGCAGGGTAGGTAGGTGCGAGCTGATGTAGCGCATGCTTTGAGCTCTTGAACTGTTTAAATCTTTTATGAGGAAAATAAGAAAGGATTATGATCCTTTTGTTACAAATGTATTTCTTGGAAAAATACAATAATAATAATAATAACAAAGGATAAAGATCCTTTTTTACAAATGTATTTCTGGGAAAATAAGAATTCATATTTTTGGACTACTATATAATAATTGTGGCATAAATTTTAAATACCAATTGAAATAATAAATTTAAAAAAATGAGAAATGATATTTTCATTTATGCTTGTATAAGTTTATTAAATTTAAGACTTTGCTCATTACTAACCCAATTTGCATAATTATTCTGTAAATTAACAATATTTAACTAAATATTAATTTTTTTTTTTTGAAAAATGTTATTTTGAAAATGTACTTTAATTTTATTTATTTTTGGAACGACTTCAAACTACATCTGTCAAATATTAAAATACAGAACAAAATGTTAAAATTTCATTGAAGTG